>NC_141879.1:543202125-543508687 GCF_056163025.1 Triticum urartu
TCTCCCACGTGCCGAGGCACGACTTAGAGGCATAACCGCATGGTGGTTTTGTCGCAAGAGGGGTAATCTTCACACAATCCCTTGTACCAAATAAGAAAGGGGTAAGGAGTACAATCGCCACTTCACACAAATAACAAGTAAACATACATCATCGAGAGTACAATCAAGGTCCGACTACGGAACGAAAATAAAATAAGACAACCCCAAATGCTAGATCCCCGATCGTCCCAATTGGGCTCCACTACTGATCATCAGGAAACGAAACATAGTAACGACCAAGGTCCTCGTCGAACTCCCACTTGAGTTCGGTGGCATCACCTACCCTGGTATCATCGGCACCTGCATTTGTTTGGAAGTATCCGTGAGCCACGAGGACTCAGCAATCTCACACCCGCGAGATCAAGACTATTTAAGCTTATGGGTAGGATAAGGTAATGAGGTGGAGCTGCAGCAAGCGCTAAGCAAATATGGTGGCTAACATACGCATATAAGAGTAAGATGAGAAGCTACGCAATGGTCGAAAAGCTATAAGTGATCAAGAAGTGATCCTGAAACTACTTACGTTCAAACATAACCCAAGACCTTGTTCACTTCCCGGACTCCGCTGAAAAGAGACCATCACGGCTACACACGCGGTTGATTCATTTTAATTAAGTCAAGTGTCAAGTTATCTACAACCGAATATTAACAAATTCCCATCTGCCACATAACCGCGGGCACGGCTCTCGAAAGTTTATATCCTGCATGGGTGTCCCAACTTAGCCCATCACAAGCTCTCACGGTCAACGGATATTCCTTCTCCCGGAAAGACCCGATCAGTCTCGGAATCCCGGTTACAAGACATTTCGACAATGGTAAAACAAGACCAGCAAAGCCGCCCGATGTGCCGACAAATCCCGATAGGAGTCGCACGTGTCTCGCTCTCAAGGCACACCATATGGGCCAGACGTCGGGTTGGCATAGAGCCATAGACCCGGATTGCCTAGGGGGCGCCGGACATCGCCCAGGTTGGACCAACACTCAGAGGAGCACTGGCCTGGGGGTTTAAAATAAAGATGACCCTTGGGTCTGCAGAATCCAAGGGAAAAGGCTTAGGTAGGAAAATGTTAAAACCAAGGTTGGGCCTTGCTGGAGGAGTTTTATTCAAAGAGAACTGTCAAGGGGGTCCCATAGCCCCAACCGCGTAAGGAACGCAAAATCAAGGAACATAACACTGGTATGACGGAAACTAGGGCGGCAAGATGGAACAAAACACCAGGCAAAAGGCCGATCCTTCCACCCTTTACCAAGTATATAGATGCATTAACTAAATAAGAGATATAGTGATATCCCAACATATCCATGTTCCAACATGAAACAAACTTCAACTTCACCTGCAACTAACAACACTATAAGATGGGCTGAGCAAAATCGGTAACATAGCCAAACAACGGTTTGCGAGTAAGGTGGGTTACAGGCTTGACATGGCAATATGGGAGGCATGATATAACAAGTGGTAGGTAGCACGACATAGCGGTAGAACGAACAACTAGCAAGCAAAGATAGAAGTGATATCGAGGGTATGGTTATCTTGCCTGAAATCCCGCAAGGAAGAAGAACGAGTCCATGAAGAAGACAAACGGACGTAGTCGAACGGATCCTGACAAACGCGACGTTGCCGGAACTAATAAGAAGAAGCAACACCGGAAATGAGCAAACAACATGGTAAACACATGAGCATAAACATGGCATGATGCACAATCAAGTATGATGCATGTCCGATTTTTAAGAGGCATGGCAAAGTGCACAAACAAAACTACAAGTTAAGTGGAGCTCAACATGTAACAAGATGCATGTTGATGAAACACCAGATTCAATTATTTAGTTCACTCCCATTTATGCACCCAACAATAATAAATGTTATTAAACATGGAAAGGGTTGAAGCATAAGTAAACTAACTATTTAGGCAAATTTAAATGAGGACGGAAATAACAAGCAACAATTCCGTAAAATCCTCATGTGCATATTTTAGATTTGGTACGATTCTGTCCTAAAGCATATTTTATTGTTGTTAAACAGTAAAACAAAGTGCACCAAGTTAATCTATGCATTTTTCTACCCCATTTACATATAAAGTTTATTAAAATTGGAGCTACGGTTATTTAGTTATGAATTAAATCATTTTAGCATGACATTTACGAAAATTAATACAAACATCAATTTAAAATTTTTTAAACATAGATGAAAGTTGGATATTATGAAACTAGATGAAATCCTAAGCATTTTTCGTATATAATTTGTTTTAAACCGATGCATGGTTAAGAAGTTATTGTATGCATGATGTTTAGGGGGTTTTCCGTAAATCTATTTTCTCTGGAAATTAGGAAATTCACATAACAGAAAAAAGTGGCAGGCCGAAACAACACTTGGGCCAACAGAGGAAGGGTGGGTCACCATGGGCTGAGGCCCAGTTCAGTGAGGAGGGCGCTGGCTGGCCGGACAGGGACGAGGCCCACGAGGCCTGGTCAACGGGTGCAGGGACTTGGCACTGAGGTCGTTCTCCTCGCGCAAGAAGAGGAGGAGAGCAGGGCACCGGTGGCCGGGAGCAGAGCTCCGGCGAGCGGGGAAAAAGGGCGGCGATGTCTTGGGCATGGGGAACCTCAGATCGACCGGATCCAGGGCGCGGGGAGCCCGTTCCCGACGGTGGTGGGGCTCGACGAAGAGGGGCAGCAACGGTTAGGAACGGCTCCAAAAGAGGAACTTGGCTAGGGGGGCGGTGCTGCGAGTCCCTGCGGGCTGAGAGGGACTTGGCGAGGCTTCGGCGGGCTGGGAATCAGGCGGATGCGAGCAGGAAATGGCAGAGGCATGGTGCACTGGGGCGGAAGCAGCGTGCAGGAGCTCCTCGGCTCCATGGAGGTGCTCTCTGGCGAGGTACTTGGCAGGACGATGGGGTTTCCATGGCGGGTCCTGAGACGGAGACGGTGGAGGTGCTCGAGAGTCGGGGATGTGGGAGTTGCTGTTGTTACTTGCCGGCGTCGGGTGCTGGTCGTCGGCGGGGCTTCGGTGGTGACAAAGTGGACACGGCGGCCATGGCGACGTTCCTGTGAACCAGAGTGAGAGAGAGGAAACTGAGTGAAAGAGAGAGGGATCCAGAGGGAAACGGCATGGGAAGGAGGAGGCATCTGGGAGATGGTGCCTGGTGTCCACGGTGTCGTCCTCCTGGACGGCTGGATTGAGGGGCTTGGGCGCTCGTGCGCGAGGCTGTGTAGGAGTGGTCGCGGCTTGCTCTGTTGTAGGGATGGGCGGGTGGATGGATGGGCGGTGGAGGCAGAGAGTGGAGGCGGAGTGGATTGGATCGGGGAAAAATAGTGGAGGCGCTAGATTGGGGTGATGGGGATCCCGATGAAGATGCGGCGGGTGGTGGCGTCTCGACGGGACAAGTCCCTAGATTTTATGGTTTTTCCAAAATGACTAAGGGTGGACTATATATAGCAAGTGGGGCTAGGTTTAGGGGTACTTGGTCCCTCCGATTTTAAATCAGACGGTCGAGAATAAATAGCTTAGGAGAGTCCAACGTGAAACCGATGATGATTTAGGGATGTTTGGGGATGATCCGGATCCAACGGTTATGACTGCCCGAGTTGGGTCCGGGAAGTTTCGGACATGCACACAAAGGGGGTTAGGCAGTCACGGTCAAGAGGGAAGTGAAAACCAGATTGGTCTGGAACGGTCAACGAAGGCAAAGCGGTCCGAGGGGAGGTGATGAAGGCAAAGGGAGAAATGGCAACGACGAGCGAAAGCAAGTTTTCGAAAAATGAAGGCAATAGAGTGCAGATGCAATGCGAATGATGCGATGATGAATGCCACAAACAAATAAAACACACGGCGGTCACACAGAATATGGAAGGCGTCTGGAGCATCGGTCTCGGGGCGTCACAGTTCTTCTCTGAATTCTTATATGCATGATTTGATATCTTTGCAAGTCTCTTCGAATTGTCGGTTTAGTTTGGCCTACTAGATTGATCTTTCTTGCAATGGAGAAGTGCTTACCTTTGGGTTCAATTTTGCGGTGTCCTTTCCCAGTGACAGTAGGGGCAGCAAGGCATGTATTGTATTGTTGCCATCGAGGATAAAAAGATGGGGTTTATATCATATTGCTTGAGTTTATCCCTCTACATCATGTCATCTTGCTTAACGCGTTACTCTATTCTTATGAACTTAATACTCTAGATGCATGCTTGATAGTGGTCGATGTGTGGAGTAATAGTAGTAAATGCAGAATCGTTTCGATCTACTTGACACGGACGTGATGCCTATATTCATGATCATTGCCTTAGATATCTTCACAACTATGCGCTTTTCTATCAATTCCTCGGTAGTAATTTGTTCACCCACCGTAATACATGCTATCTTGAGAGAAGCCACTAGTGAAACCTATGCCCCCCCCGAGTCTCTTTCTTATTATATTGCATCTCTTTTATTTACATCGCATCTCGTTTACTATTTTGTAATCATTGCTTTCCAATCTATACAAAAAAATAACAAAAATATTTATCTTATTATCTTTACCAGATCTCACTTTTGTGAGTGGTTGTAAAGGGATTGACAACCCCTTTATCGTGTTGGTTGCAAGGTTCTTGATTGTTTGTGCAGGTACTAGGTGACTTGAGCATTGTCTCCTACTGGATTGATACCCTGGTTCTCAAAAACTAAGGGAAATACTTACACTACTTTGCTGCATCACCCTTTCCTCTTGAAGGGAAAACCAATGCATGCTCAAGAGGTAGCACGCTGCGCAGTGAGCAGTTGACTGGTTAGTTTTGACTAGTCAAAAGGGTCTAGTGGGGCCCTCCTATTAGTGTCACCGATTAGATTTGACTTATTTTAACCATCTGGTTAAATGAAAGGGCCTACATGTCATAGGGCCATTAGTATAACTAGACCCTAATTAAACTAACTAAATTCCAATTAGTACTAACTAATCAGGCGGGGCCCACTAGGCAGCGGCATAGAGCCCTGCCCTCTAGTGGCTGGGCGTGCTCAGGAGCAGAGGCTCCGGCTGTCCCTGAAGGAAATATGCCCTAGAGGCAATAATAAAGTTGTTATTTATGTTTCCTTATATGATGATAAAATTTTATTATTCATGCTAGAATTGTATCAGCTGGAAACTTGATACATGTGTGAATACATAGACAAAACAAAGTGTCCCTAGTATGCCTCTACTTGACTAGCTCGTTAATCAAAGATGGTTAAGTTTCCTGACCATAGACATGTGTTGTCATTTGATAAACGGGATCACATCATTAGGAGAATGATGTGATGGATAAGAACCATCTATTAGTTTAGCATAATGATCATTAAGTTTTATTGCTATCGCTTTCTTCATGACTTATACATATTCCTCTTACTATGAGCACTACAAAAAAAGACACACCCGTGACATTTTGGGCCGAACGAAATTTTCTCTGTCATACATATGACACTTCTATGACGATAATTATGACAAAACCCGGTATCATCATAGATGTGGTGGGCTCCTACTTCTATGACAAAAAATCATGACAGAAAATGGGCTTTTCGTCCTGGGCGGGCCGGAGACGCAGCTGCATGACATTCTTTGGGCCATCCATGACGGAAAAAACCGTGGTAGAAGCGAGGGGGAGGAAAATTTCGGTGAGTTCCCGGTTACGGTGGGAGGTCGGGGACCGAGCGATGCGTGTTTCTCTCGTACACGTACGCGCGTGTGTGCGAGGCATTGGCTCTAACTGAACCCGAGCGAGGCGTTGGGCTCTAACTGAACCCGAGCGATTGTACTGCAGGCTACACGTTACTGAACCCGAGTGATCGATCGATGGCTGTTAACTGAACCCGATCGAGCAATTCCTTTGCTATTGCTTCTAACTGAAGCCGATTGATTGGATAAACAGTGAGCGTTGCGCGCGGGGGGGGGGGGGTGGGGGGGGGTTGGATGAACAGTGAGCGGTGGCGTTGCCTCTGGATGAACAGGACCCCGTGGTGTGGAGGGCTGGATGAACAGTAGACGGTGGAGGGGTGCCCGTGGAGGGGTGGTTGAACAGGACCCCGTGGTGTGGAGGGCTGGATGAACAGTAGACAGTGGAGGGGTGGTTGAACAGTAGTCGGTGGAGTAGCGCGCGGTGGAGGCTGGATGAACAGAAGCCCGTGGAGGCTAGAGGAGGTCGACGGTAGCCCGTGGAGGCTACAGGAGGTCGACGGTGGAGATGAACAGTATCTCGTGGAGTCCCGTTTTGCAGTACGCCACACCCCTCCCGATGAACAGGACCCCCGTTTCGACCGTAGGAGGTCCGTTTCGTCCGTTTTGCGGTACACCACACCCCTTCCCGATCAACAAGACCCCCGTTTCGACCATAGGAGGTCCATTTCGTCCGTTTTGCGGTACGCCACACCCCTCCCGAACAACAGGACCCCCGTTTCGACCGTGTCCGTTTTGCGGTACGCCACACCCCTCCCGATCAACAGGACCCCGTTCCGAACATAGGAGGTCCGTTTCCTCTGTTTTGCGGTACGCCAGGCCTCGTTTCCATCGCCTATTCCGTCCAAGCCCTCCCGATGAACATGACCATGCATTCCGTTCCAACCCAGCCGGTTGGCTCCCATGCGTTCCATTGCCTCCCGATGAACACGACGCATTTCGTTGCCTCCCCATGAACACGACGCATTCCGTTTCCTCCCCATGAACATGACGCATTCTGTTGCCTCCCCATGAACACGACGACGACGTTGTTTCTCCGTTCCGACCCAGCCATGTACACGAGCCCTGGCCGTACATATGCGCGAGTAGGCGTTCGAGACCCCTCCCGTATGTACACATACGTGGTTGTATTTTCTTTCTTGCACCCTGGCTGTTGTACGTACGTGTACATGCTACGTGCGCGCCTCTACTACGACACGTGCTTGCCTCTACATCGACCAGTATATATGTACGTACATGTTCGCGACCAAAATGAAAACGCTACGTACGCTTCGACCAGGTGGGTCCCAACTGTCAGGCACTTCCTTGCGTGCGAAGATGTAGCTGGTGGGTCCCAGCAGTCAGGGGGAAACATTTTTTTCGTGAAATACGGTGGCCCGTCCAGTGGGTCCCCGCTGTCAGGTGGAGGAATAATTATTTTGCACGTAATATGGAGGCACTTCCTAGCTGCGGCCGTGGACCCAGCTGTCAGCCTCTCCACGTACAGTCCACGTCTGATGGAAGCCGTTCCTTGAGCACGTTGACCACGCCGTGCCGAGAGCACCAGGGCGGTGGACGACGGCGAGGCCTTGGAAGGGGACGACGCGGATCCGAGGAAGACGCGGCAGTGGATGCCCACGCGTAGAGGAGTATGAGGGTTCACTGGTTCGCTGCGGTGTGAGGCTGCATTCGCCGCAGAATAACAGGGGGTGTGGGTGAGTAGAGGGATGGCCTGGCCAGCGGTGGGAGTAGTAGGGGGCGGTGAGGCCTCCGCCGCATCACAGCCGGCCATGGGAGGCAGGAGCACGAGGCACGACTGGCGCTGGTTTGGGCGGCTGGAGCAAGAAGACCAGAGGTTGAAGAAGCACTACGGCCGTTGGATGGACATCGTATGGTCACTGGAGCTAGAATCGTGCATATTGACTAAGTTGACAAAGCCCTCCATCCCCGTCAACTTAGTAGGCCCACAAGTCAGCCTGCCACTATAATGGGTCCCAGCTAACAGGGGGAGTATTCATTTTTATTATGCGGAATAAGGAGACACTTCCTTGCATGCGAAGATATAGCTGGTGGGTCCGAGCTGTCAGTGGCGGTAACATTTTTTTCGCGAAATATAGAGGCCCTTTCGATGGGTCCCTGATGCCAGGTGGAGGAATCATTATTTTGCGCATAATAAGGAGGCAATTCCTTGCGTGCGGCCGTGGACCCAGCTGTCGGCCTCTCCACGTACAATCCACTTCAGATGCATGTCGGTCGTTGACCACGTTGACCAGGCCGCGCCGAGAGCACCAGGGCGGTGGATGACGGCGAGGCCTAGGAAGGGAACAACACAGAGGCATGGAAGACTCGGCAGTTGTTTCCCACGCGGAGGGGAGTACGACTGTACGAGGGTTTACTGGTTCGTCTGCTGTTGCCGGAGAATAACAGCAGGTGTGGGTGAGTAGAGGGATGGCTAGGCCAGCGATGGGAGTACGTATTGGGGAACGTTGCAGAAAACAAAAAATTTCCTACTCGTTTCACCAAGATCCATCTAGGAGTTCATCTAGCAACGAGTCATCAAATGCATCTACATACCTTTGTAGATCGCGTGCGGAAGCGTTCTAAGAACGGTGATGATGTAGTCGAACACGACGTGATCCAAATCACCGATGACCAAGCGCCGAACGGATGGCACCTCCGCGTTCAACACACGTACGGGACGGGAGACGTCTCCTCCTTCTTGATCCAGCAAGGGGGAAGGAGAGGTTGATGAAGATCCAGCAGCACGACGGCGTGGTGGTGGATGCAGGGCGTCACAGTAGCAGGGCTTCGCCTATACTACGAGGGAGAGATGTAACGGGGAGAGAGGGAGGCGCCAGGGGCTGGGGTATGAAGTCCCTCCTCTCCCCCACTATATATAGGGGTGCTAGGGAGGGGCGCTGGCCCTAGTAGATGGAATCTACTAGGGGGGCGGCGGCCTAGGGTGGGGGGCTTGCCCCCCAAGCAAGGGGGCGCCCCCCTTTAGGGTTTCCCCTCAACCCTAGCCGCATGGGCCCTAGGGGGGTGGCGCCCCAGCCCACTATGGGCTGGGTTCCCTCCCACTTCAGCCCATGGGGCCCTCCGGGATAGGTGGCCCCACCCGGTGGACCCCCGGGACCCTTCCGGTGGTCCCGGTACAATACCGGTGACCCCGAAACTTGTCCCGATGGCCGAAACAGCACTTCCTATATATAATTCTTTACCTCCGGACCATTCCGAAACTCCTCGTGACGTCTGGGATCTCATCCGGGACCCCGAACAACATTCGGGTTACTGCATATACATATCTTCACAACCCTAGCGTCACCGAACCTTAAGTGTGTAGACCCTACGGGTTCGGGAGACAAGCAGACATGACCGAGACGACTCTCCGGTCAATAACCAACAGCGGGATCTGGATACCCATGTTGGCTCCCACATGCTCCACGATGATCTCATCGGATGAACCACGATGTCGAGGATTCAATCAACCCCGTATGCAATTCCCTTTGTCAATCGATATGTTACTTGCCCAAGATTCGATCGTCGGTATCCCAATACCTCGTTCAATCTCATTACCGGCAAGTCACTTTACTCGTACCGTAATGCATGATCCCGTGACCAGACACTTGGTCACTTTGAGCTCATTATGATGATGCATTACCGAGTGGGCCCAGCGATACCTCTCCGTCATACGGAGTGACAAATCCCAGTCTTGATCCATGTCAACCCAACAGACACTTTTGGAGATACCCGTAGTCTACCTTTATAGTCACCCAGTTACATTGTGACGTTTGGTATACCCAAAGCACTCCTACGGTATCCGGGAGTTACACGATCTCATGGTCTAAGGAAAAGATACTTGACATTGGAAAACTCTAGCAAACGAACTATACGATCTTGTGCTATGTTTAGGATTGGGTCCTGTCCATCACATCATTCTCCTAATGATGTGATCTCATTATCAATGACATCCAATGTCCATAGTCAGGAAACCATGACTATCTGTTGATCAACGAGCTAGTCAACTAGAGGCTTACTAGGGACATGTTGGTGTCTGTTATTCACACATGTATTATGATTTCCGGATAACACAATTATAGCATGAATAAAGACAATTATCATGAACAAGGAAATATAATAATAATGCTTTTATTATTGCCTCTAGGGCATATTTCCAACAGTCTCCCACTTGCACTAGAGTCAATAATCTAGTTACATTGTGATGAATCGAACACCCATGGAATTCTGGTGTTGATCATGTTTTGCTCTAGGGAGAGGTTTAGTCAACGGATCCGCTACATTCAGGTCCGTATGTACTTTACAAATCTCTATGTCTCCATCTTGAACATTTTCACGAATGGAGTTGAAGCGACGCTTGATGTGCCTTGTCTTCTTGTGAAACCTGGGCTCCTTGGCAAGAGCAATAGCTCCAGTGTTGTCACAGAAGAGCTTGATCGGCCCCGACGCATTGGGTATGACTCCTAGGTCGGTGATGAACTCCTTCACCCATATTGCTTCATGTGCTGCCTCCGAGGCTTCCATGTATTCCGCTTCACATGTAGATCCCGCCACGACGCTCTGCTTGCAACTGCACCAGCTTACTGCCCCACCATTCAAAATATACACATATCCGGTCTGTGACTTAGAGTCATCCAGATCTGTGTCGAAGCTAGCATCGACGTAACCCTTTACGACGAGCTCTTCGTCACCTCCATAAATGAGAAACATTTCCTTAGTCCTTTTCAGGTACTTCAGGATATTCTTGACCGCTGTCCAGTGTTCCTTGCCGGGATTACTTTGGTACCTACCTACCAAACTTACGGCAAGGTTTACATCAGGTCTGGTACACAGCATGGCATACATAATAGAACCTATGGCTGATGCATAGGGGATGACGCTCATCTCTTCTATATCTTCTGCCGTGGTCGGACATTGAGCTGAGCTCAATTTCATACCTTGTAACACAAGCAAGAACCCTTTCTTGGATTGATCCATATTGAACTTCTTCAATATCTTATCAAGGTATGTGCTTTGTGAAAGACCTATGAGGCGTCTCGATCTATCTCTATAGATTTTGATGCCTAATATATAAGCAGCTTCTCCAAGGTCCTTCATTGAAAAACTCTTATTCAAGTAGGCCTTGATGCTGTCCAAGAGTTCTATATCATTTCCCATCAATAGTATGTCATCTACATATAATATGAGAATGCTACAGAGCTCCCACTCACTTTCTTGTAAACGCAGGCTTCTCCATAAGTCTGCGTAAACCCAAACGCTTTGATCATCTCATCAAAGCGAATGTTCCAACTCCGAGATGCTTGCACCAGCCCATAAATCGAGCGTTGGAGCTTGCACACCTTGTCAGCATTCTTAGGATCGACAAAACCTTCCGGCTGCATCATATACAATTCTTCCTTAAGGAAACCATTAAGGAATGCCGTTTTGACGTCCATTTGCCATATTTCATAATCGTAGAATGCGGCAATTGCTAACATGATTCGGACAGACTTTAGCTTCGCTACCGGTGAGAAAGTCTCATCGTAGTCAATCCCTTGAACTTGTCGAGAACCCTTAGCGACAAGTCGAGCTTTATAGATGGTCACATTACCATCCGCGTCTGTCTTCTTCTTAAAGATCCATTTATTTTCTATGGCTCGCCGTTCAACGGGCAAGTCAGTCAAAGTCCATACTTCATTTTCATACATGGATCCTATCTCGGATTTCATGGCTTCTAGCCATTTGTCGGAATCCGGGCCCGCCATCGCTTCTTCATAGTTCGAAGGTTCACCGTTGTCTAACAACATGATTTCCAAGACAGGGTTGCCGTACCACTCTGGTGCGGAACGTGTCCTTGTGGACCTTCGGATTTCAGTAGGAGCTTGATCAGAAGTATTTTGATCATTATCATTAACTTCCTCTCTAGTCGGTGCAGGCACCTCAGGAACATTTTCTTGAGTTGCGCCATTTTCCGGTTCAAGAGGTAATACTTCATCAAGCTCTACTTTCCTCCCACTTACTTCTTTCGAGAGAAACTCTTTCTCTAGAAAGGACCCATTCTTGGCAACAAAGATCTTGCCTTCGGATCTGAGGTAGAAGGTGTACCCAATAGTTTCTTTTGGGTATCCTATGAAGACGCATTTTTCCGACTTGGGTTCGAGCTTTTCAGGTTGAAGTTTCTTGACATAAGCATCGCATCCCCAAACTTTTAGAAACGACAGCTTAGGTTTCTTCCCAAACCATAATTCATACGGTGTCGTCTCAACGGATTTCGACGGAGCCCTATTTAAAGTGAATGCAGCAGTGTCTAAAGCATAGCCCCAAAAAGATAGCGGTAAATCGGTAAGAGACATCATAGATCGCACCATATCTAATAGAGTGCGATTACGACGTTCGGACACACCGTTACGCTGAGGTGTTCCAGGCGGCGTGAGTTGTGAAACTATTCCACATTTTCTTAAGTGTGTGCCAAATTCGTGACTCAAGTATTATCCTCCACGATCTGATCGTAGAAACTTGATTTTCTTGTCACGTTGATTTTCAACCTCACTCTGAAATTCCTTGAACTTTTCAAAGGTTTCAGACTTGTGTTTCATTAAGTAGATATACCCATATCTACTCAAGTCATCAGTGAGGGTGAGAACATAACGATAGCCACCGCGAGCCTCAACACTCATTGGACCGCACACATCAGTATGTATGATTTCCAATATGTTGGTTGCTCGCTCCATTGTTCCTGAGAACGGAGTCTTGGTCATCTTACCCATGAGGCATGGTTCGCACGTGTCAAATGATTCATAATCAAGAGACTCTAAAAGTCCATCTGCATGGAGCTTCTTCATGCGTTTGACACCTATGTGACCAAGGCGGCAGTGCCACAAGTATGTGGGACTATCATTATCAACCTTACATCTTTTGGTACTCACATTATGAACATGTGTAGTATCACGTTTGAGATTCATAAAGAATAAACCATTCACCATAGTAGCATGACCATAAAACATATCTCTCATATAAATAGAACAACCATTATTCTCGGATTTAAATGAGTAGCCATCTCGAATTAAACGAGATCCCGATACAATGTTCATGCTCAAAGCTGGCACTAAATAACAATTATTAAGGTTTAGAACTAATCCCGAAGGTAGATATAGAGGCAGCGTGCCGACGGCGATCACATTGACCTTGGAACCATTCCCGACGCGCATCGTCACCTCGTCCTTTGCTAGTTTCCGCTTATTCCGCAGCCCCTGCTTTGAGTTACAAATGTGAGCAGCTGCACCGGTATCAAATACCCAGGAGCTACTACAGACGCTAGTAAGGTACACATCAATTACATGTATATCACATATACCTTTTGTTTTGCCGGCCTTCTTGTCTGCTAAGTATTTAGGGCAGTTCCGCTTCCAGTGACCGCTTCCCTTGCAATAAAAGCACTCAGTCTCGGGCTTGGGTCCATTCTTTGGCTTCTTCCCGGCAGCTTGCTTGCCGGGCGCGGCAACCTCCTTGCCGTCCTTCTTGAAGTTCTTTTTACCCTTGCCTTTCTTGAACTTAGTGGTTTTATTGACCATCAACACTTGATGTTCTTTCTTGACTTCTACCTCCGCTGATTTCAGCATTGAGAACAACTCAGGAATGGTCTTTTGCATCCCCTGCATGTTGAAGTTCATCACAAAGCTCTTGTAGCTTGGTGGAAGCGACTGGAGGATTCTGTCAATGACCGCATCATCCGGGAGATTAACTCCCAGCTGAGACAGGCGGTTATGCAACCCAGACATAGTGAGTATGTGCTCACTGACAGAACTATTTTCCTCCATCTTACAGCTGAAGAACTTATCGGAGACTTCATATCTCTCGATCCGGGCATGAGCTTGAAAAACCATTTTCAGCTCTTCGAACATCTCGTATGCTCCATGTCTCTCAAAACGTTTTTGGAGCCCCGGCTCTAAGCTGTAAAGCATGCCGCACTGAACGAGGGAGTAGTCGTCAACACGTGTCTGCCAAGCGTTCATAACGTCTTGGTTCTGTGGGACGGGAGCTTCACCTAGCGGTGCTTGTAGGACATAATCTTTCTTGGCAGCTATGAGGATGATCCTCAGGTTCCGGACCCAGTCCGTATAGTTGCTGCCATCGTCTTTCAGCTTGGTTTTCTCTAGGAATGCGTTGAAGTTGAGGGCTACGTGGGCCATTTGATCTACAAGACATATTGTAAAATATTTTAGACTAAGTTCATGATAATTAAGTTCATCTAATCAAATTATTAATGAACTCCCACTTAGATTAGACATCCCTCTAGTCATCTAAGTATTACATGATCCGAGTTAACTAGGCCGTGTCCGATCATCACGTGAGACGGACTAGTCAACATCGGTGAACATCTTCATGTTGATCGTATCTTCTATACGACTCATGCTGGACCTTTCGGTCTTCTGTGTTCCGAGGCCATGTCTGTACATGCTAGGCTCATCAAGTCAACCTAAGTGTTTGCATGTGTAAATCTGTCTTACACCCGTTGTATGTGAACGTCTGAATAAAACACCCGATCATCACGTGGTGTTTTGAAATAGCGAACTGTCGCAACGGTGCACAGTTAGGGGGAACACTTCTTGAAATTATTATGAGGGATCATCTTATTTACTACCGTCGTTCTAAGTAAACAAGATGCAGAAACATGATAAACATCACATGCAATCAAATAATAAACGTGACATGATATGGCCAATATCACATAGCTCCTTTGATCTCCATCTCGGGGCTCCATGATCATCTTGTCACCGGTTTGACACCATGATCTCCATCATCATGATCTCCATCATCATGTCTCCATGAAGTTGCTCGCCAACTATTACTTCTACTACTATGGCTAACGCGTTTAGCAATAAAGTAAAGTACTTTACATGGCGTTTCTCAATGACACGCAGGTCATATAAAAGAATAAAGACAACTCCTATGGCTCCTGCCGGTTGTCATACTCATCGACATGCAAGTCGTGATTCCTATTACAATAGCATGAACATCTCATACATATAGATCATTCATCATTCATCACAACTTTGGCCATATCATATCACAAACCACTTGCTGCAAAAACAAGTTAGACGTCCTCTAATTGTTGTTGCAAGTTTTACGTGGCTGAATTAGGGTTCTAGCAAGAACGACTTCTTACCTACGTTAAAGCCACAACGTGATTTGTCAACTTCTATTTACCCTTTCATAAGGAGCCTGTTCATCGAATCCGCTCCAACTAAAGTGGGAGAGACAGACACCCGCCATCCACCTTATGCAACTAGTGCATGTTAGTCGGTGGAACCGGTCTCACGTAAATGTACGTGTAAGGTTGGTCCGGGCCGCTTCATCCCACAATGCCGCTGAAGCAAGAAAAGACTAGTAGCGGCAAGAAAGTTGACAAATCTACGCCCACAACAAATTGTGTTCTACTCGCGCAAGAAGAACTACGCATAGACATAGCTCATGATGCCACTGTTGGGGAACGTTGCAGAAAACAAAAATTTTCCTACTCGTTTCACCAAGATCCATCTAGGAGTTCATCTAGCAACGAGTCATCAGATGCATCTACATACCTTTGTAGATCGCGTGCAGAAGCGTTCTAAGAACGGTGATGATGTAGTCGAACACGACGTGATCCAAATCACCGATGACCAAGCGCCGAACGGACGGCACCTCCGCGTTCAACACACGTACGGGACGGGAGACGTCTCCTCCTTCTTGATCCAGCAAGGGGGAAGGAGAGGTTGATGAAGATCCAGCAGCACGACGGTGTGGTGGTGGATGCAGGGCGTCACAGTAGCAGGGCTTCGCCTATACTACGAGGGAGAGACGTAACGGGGAGAGAGGGAGGCGCCAGGGGCTGGGGTATGAAGTCCCTCCTCTCCCCCACTATATATAGGGGTGCTAGGGGGGTGCCGGCCCTAGTAGATGGAATCTACTATGGGGGGCGGCGGCCTAGGGTGGGGGGCTTGCCCCCCAAGCAAGGGGGCGCCCCCTTTAGGGTTTCCCCTCAACCCTAGCCACATGGACCCTAGGGGGGTGGCGCCCCAGCCCACTATGGGCTGGGTTCCCTCCCACTTCAGCCCATGGGGCCCTCCGGGATAGGTGGCCCCACCCGGTGGACCCCCGGGACCCTTCCGGTGGTCCCGTTACAATACCGGTGACCCCGAAACTTGTCCCGATGGCCGAAACAACACTTCCTATATATAATTCTTTACCTCCGTACCATTCCGAAACTCCTCGTGACGTCCGGGATCTCATCCGGGACCCCGAACAACATTCGGGTTACTGCATATACATATCTTCACAACCCTAGCGTCACCGAACCTTAAGTGTGTAGACCCTACGGGTTCGGGAGACAAGCAGACATGACCGAGACGACTCTCCGGTCAATAACCAACAGCGGGATCTGGATACCCATGTTGGCTCCAGCATGCTCCACGATGATCTCATCGGATGAACCACGATGTCGAGGATTCAATCAACCCCGTATGCAATTCCCTTTGTCAATCGATATGTTACTTGCCCGAGATTCGATCGTCGGTATCCCAATACCTCGTTCAATCTCGTTACCGGCAAGTCACTTTACTCGTACCGTAATGCCTGATCCCGTGACCAGACAGTTGGTCACTTTGAGCTCATTATGATGATGCATTACCGAGTGGGCCCAGCGATACCTCTCCGTCATACGGAGTGACAAATCCCAGTCTTGATCCATGTCAACCCAACAGACACTTTCGGAGATACCCGTAGTCTACCTTTATAGTCACCCAGTTACGTTGTGACGTTTGGTATACCCAAAGCACTCCTACGGTATCCGGGAGTTACACGATCTCATGGTCTAAGGAAAAGATACTTGACATTGGAAAACTCTAGCAAACGAACTATACGATCTTGTGCTATGTTTAGGATTGGGTCCTGTCCATCACATCATTCTCCTAATGATGTGATCTCATTATCAATGACATCCAATGTCCATAGTCAGGAAACCATGACTATCTGTTGATCAACGAGCTAGTCAACTAGAGGCTTACTAGGGACATGTTGGTGTCTGTTATTCACACATGTATTATGATTTCCGGATAACACAATTATAGCATGAATAAAGACAATTATCATGAACAAGGAAATATAATAATAATGCTTTTATTATTGCCTCTAGGGCATATTTCCAATAGTCTCCCACTTGCACTAGAGTCAATAATCTAGTTACATTGTGATGAATCGAACACCCATGGAATTCTGGTGTTGATCATGTTTTGCTCTAGGGAGAGGTTTAGTCAACGGATCCCCTACATTCAGGTCCGTATGTACTTTACAAATCTCTATGTCTCCATCTTGAACATTTTCACGAATGGAGTTGAAGCGACGCTTGATGTGCCTTGTCTTCTTGTGAAACCTGGGCTCCTTGGCAAGAGCAATAGCTCCAGTGTTGTCACAGAAGATCTTGATCGGCCCCGACGCATTGGGTATGACTCCTAGGTCGGTGATGAACTCCTTCACCCATATTGCTTCATGTGCTGCCTCCGAGGCTGCCATGTATTCCGCTTCACATGTAGATCCCGCCACGACGCTCTGCTTGCAACTGCACCAGCTTACTGCCCCACCATTCAAAATATACACATATCCGGTCTGTGACTTAGAGTCATCCAGATCTGTGTCGAAGCTAGCGTCGACGTAACCCTTTACGACGAGCTCTTCGTCACCTCCATAAACAAGAAACATTTCCTTAGTCCTTTTCAGGTACTTTAGGATATTCTTGACCGCTGTCCAGTGTTCCTTGCCGGGATTACTTTGGTACCTACCTACCAAACTAACGGCAAGGTTTACATCAGGTCTGGTACACAGCATGGCATACATAATAGAACCTATGGCTGATGCATAGGGGATGACGCTCATCTCTTCTATATCTTCTGCCGTGGTCGGACATTGAGCTGAGCTCAATTTCATACCTTGTAACACAGGCAAGAACCCTTTCTTGGATTGATCCATATTGAACTTCTTCAATATCTTATCAAGGTATGTGCTTTGTGAAAGACCTATGAGGCGTCTCGATCTATCTCTATAGATTTTGATGCCTAATATATAAGCAGCTTCTCCAAGGTCCTTCATTGAAAAACTCTTATTCAAGTAGGCCTTGATGCTGTCCAAGAGTTCTATATCATTTCCCATCAATAGTATGTCATCTACATATAATATGAGAAATGCTACAGAGCTCCCACTCACTTTCTTGTAAACGCAGGCTTCTCCATAAGTCTGCGTAAACCCAAACACTTTGATCATCTCATCAAAGCGAATGTTCCAACTCCGAGATGCTTGCACCAGCCCATAAATCGAGCGTTGGAGCTTGCACACCTTGTCAGCATTCTTAGGATCGACAAAACCTTCCGGCTGCATCATATACAATTCTTCCTTAAGGAAACCATTAAGGAATGCCGTTTTGACGTCCATTTGCCATATTTCATAATCGTAGAATGCGGCAATTGCTAACATGATTCGGACGGACTTTAGCTTCGCTACCGGTGAGAAAGTCTCATCGTAGTCAACCCCTTGAACTTGTCGATAACCCTTAGCGACAAGTCGAGATTTATAGATGGTCACATTACCATCCGCGTCTGTCTTCTTCTTAAAGATCCATTTATTTTCTATGGCTCGCCGTTCAACGGGCAAGTCAGTCAAAGTCCATACTTCATTTTCATACATGGATCCTATCTCGGATTTCATGGCTTCTAGCCATTTGTCGGAATCCGGGCCCGCCATCGCTTCTTCATAGTTCGAAGGTTCACCGTTGTCTAACAACATGATTTCCAAGACAGGGTTGCCGTACCACTCTGGTGCGGAACGTGTCCTTGTGGACCTTCGGATTTCAGTAGGAGCTTGATCAGAAGTATTTTGATCATTATCATTAACTTCCTCTCTAGTCGGTGCAGGCACCTCAGGAACATTTTCTTGAGTTGTGCCATTTTCCGGTTCAAGAGGTAATACTTCATCAAGCTCTACTTTCCTCCCACTTACTTCTTTCGAGAGAAACTCTTTCTCTAGAAAGGACCCATTCTTGGCAACAAAGATCTTGCCTTCGGATCTGAGGTAGAAGGTGTACCCAATAGTTTCTTTTGGGTATCCTATGAAGACGCATTTTTCCGACTTGGGTTCGAGCTTTTCAGGTTGAAGTTTCTTGACATAAGCATCGCATCCCCAAACTTTTAGAAACGACAGCTTAGGTTTCTTCCCAAACCATAATTCATACGGTGTCGTCTCAACGGATTTCGACGGAGCCCTATTTAAAGTGAATGCAGCAGTCTCTAAAGCATAGCCCCAAAAAGATAGCGGTAAATCGGTAAGAGACATCATAGATCGCACCATATCTAATAGAGTGCGATTACGACGTTCGGACACACCGTTACGCTGAGGTGTTCCAGGCGGCGTGAGTTGTGAAACTATTCCACATTTTCTTAAGTGTGTGCCAAATTCGTGACTCAAGTATTCTCCTCCACGATCTGATCGTAGAAACTTGATTTTCTTGTCACGTTGATTTTCAACCTCACTCTGAAATTCCTTGAACTTTTCAAAGGTTTCAGACTTGTGTTTCATTAAGTAGATATACCCATATCTACTCAAGTCATTAGTGAGGGTGAGAACATAACGATAGCCACCGCGAGCCTCAACACTCATTGGACCGCACACATCAGTATGTATGATTTCCAATAAGTTGGTTGCTCGCTCCATTGTTCCTGAGAACGGAGTCTTGGTCATCTTACCCATGAGGCATGGTTCGCACGTGTCAAATGATTCATAATCAAGAGACTCTAAAAGTCCATCTGCATGGAGCTTCTTCATGCGTTTGACACCTATGTGACCAAGGCGGCAGTGCCACAAGTATGTGGGACTATCATTATCAACCTTACATCTTTTGGTACTCACATTATGAACATGTGTAGTATCACGTTCGAGATTCATAAAGAATAAACCATTCACCATAGGAGCATGACCATAAAACATATCTCTCATATAAATAGAACAACCATTATTCTCGGATTTAAATGAGTAGCCATCTCGAATTAAACGAGATCCCGATACAATGTTCATGCTCAAAGCTGGCACTAAATAACAATTATTAAGGTTTAGAACTAATCCCGAAGGTAGATATAGAGGCAGCGTGCCGACGGCGATCACATTGACCTTGGAACCATTCCCGACGCGCATCGTCACCTCGTCCTTTGCTAGTTTCCGCTTATTCCGCAGCCCCTGCTTTGAGTTACAAATGTGAGCAACTGCACCGGTATCAAATACCCAGGAGCTACTACGGACGCTAGTAAGGTACACATCAATTACATGTATATCACATATACCTTTTGTTTTGTCGGCCTTCTTGTCTGCTAAGTATTTAGGGCAGTTCCGCTTCCAGTGACCGCTTCCCTTGCAATAAAAGCACTCAGTCTCGGGCTTGGGTCCATTCTTTGGCTTCTTCCCGACAGCTTGCTTGCCGGGCGCGGCAACCTCCTTGCCGTCCTTCTTGAAGTTCTTTTTACCCTTGCCTTTCTTGAACTTAGTGGTTTTATTGACCATCAACACTTGATGTTCTTTCTTGACTTCTACCTCCGCTGATTTCAGCATTGAGAACAACTCAGGAATGGTCTTTTGCATCCCCTGCATGTTGAAGTTCATCACAAAGCTCTTATAGCTTGGTGGAAGCGACTGGAGGATTCTGTCAATGACCGCATCATCCGGCAGATTAACTCCCAGCTGAGACAGGCGGTTATGCAACCCAGACATAGTGAGTATGTGCTCACTGACAGAACTATTTTCCTCCATCTTACAGCTGAAGAACTTATCGGAGACTTCATATCTCTCGATCCGGGCATGAGCTTGAAAAACCATTTTCAGCTCTTCGAACATCTCGTATGCTCCATTCAAACTGATTTTGAAAATAAATGTATATCAATATGAAATGCAACAAATTCTCCATGCATAAAAATTAATGTAATTTAAATCTCGAAATGAAAAAAAGATATTTGAAACTAATTGCCGGTTTGATGTGTTTTAAAAATGTACAACCCATTTCTCATTACTGATGGGGCAATTTCTCGGCCAGCCGAATGAAAGCTCTCCTCGTCTTGAAAGATTTGTAGCCCAACAGGCCTGACAAAGCGACTTACTTAGCAAATCACAAAAAAACTGGGCTGTGGCCCTGGACCCAGCTGTCAGCCTCTCCACGTACAGTACTCTTTTGATGGAATATCGTTGACCACGTTGACCACGTCGCGCCAAGAGCACCAAGGCGGTGGACGACAATGAGGCCTGGGAAGGGGCCGACGTAGAGCTGGGGAAGACGCGACAGTGGATGCCCACGCGGAGAGGAGTACGAGGGTTCACTGGTTTGGCTGAAGTGTGAGGCTGTCGTCACCGCACGGCCTGGCTAGCAGTGGAAGTAGTAGGGGGCGATGAGGCCTCAACGGCAGCACAGCCGGCCACTGGAGACAGGAGCAGGCGGTCTCCCCGGCGCTGGTTTGGGCGGCTGGTGCAAGAAGAGAAGCTATTGAAGAAGCAGCAGGACCGTTTGATTCAAATCCAACGGTTACTGCTGCTAGAATCGTTTGTTGACTAAGTTGACAAGCCCTGCGTATGCGTCAACTTAGTAGGCCCCCAGGTCAACCTCCCAACCGGTGCGCCCCAGATGTCAGTGGGAGGAATCATTTTTTTCGCGTAATAAGGAGGCAGTTAATTACGTGCGGCCAGGCCAGCGGAGGGAGTAGGGTGGGCCGGGGAAGCCTACACAGCATCACAGCGGGCCACAAGAGGAGGGAGCAGGCAGTTCCGCCGGCGCTAGCTTAGGCGGCTGGAGCAGGAAGATGAGAGATTGAAGAAGCACGTTGGCCGTTGGATGGACATCCAACAGTCATTGCTGCTAGAATCGTGTGTTCACTGACAAAGCCTTGCGTAAACAAGTCAGCCTCGAAATCTGTGGCATGTATAGCCATTTGCTATTATTTTTATAATTTTTTACTCATTTTCTAATTCATATGGAATTTATTGCAGCCCGTTTTTCATTTTTAGAATTGCTCGCCATTTTCTGGTCAGTACCAGGGTCAAAAAATTAACTAAATATGTGGGAAATTTTGAAAATTCGCAAATTTTTGCTGGGGAACGAAATATTCTTAATCCAAAAATTAATAGCCATACTAAAACAAATTTAAAAATAAATTAGTACTATGTCATGTTAAATCCAATGAAATACATATAAGATATGAGTGAAGAACAAAAACAAAAAAAAGTAACTTATATCCCATTTGCTATAGTTTTTTTTTGGAATTTTCAACCCCTTTTGATATTACTTTTAACACACATTGACCATACTCTTAAGCCAGGCCGGAATGCATCCCTCCTTGTCTTGAAAGATTTGCAGCCCAGTAATTCGGAGAAAACAAATAGGCCTAGCTTGGGTATTCTTCAAAAAGAAATATTGGGCTACCTATTTTCCCAAAGAACTGGTGCATGAGCATTTATCTTTATTTATTTTTATTTACTTACTTATGTTTAGGGGACCATGAGCATGTACCTGGGCCGGATTCATGTGAGAGCCTCCCTTCCAGTTAATTATGGGCTTCTCTATTGGGCCTTCATCAGTGGGCTGCATGTTATCAACAAGTGGAAAATGTGTTCCGTACGAAAAATAGTATGCGCTACGTACAGTACGGGGCACTAAAGGATGGAACCATGCAACGACTTCCAAAACATTGTGTTTGCTGTTCTAACAACACATTTATTCAACCAACAGACGAAATATACTACTGATTGTACATTGAAAACAGCAGCAGCAGCAACCAGGGCTGGGGGTGCAACAGAAGCAGTAAGCAGGCCAGAAGAGTGAAGACGCAGCTCTCTCTTTCAAACCAAACATCAACCATCATTACAAAAGGGCTACCAAAAAAGAACAAGTGTATGCATCAAACTAAATAAAGATCCTACTACACCAAGTGTACGCATCTAACTAACTGGCTCAGTTAGACGTTACTATTTATTAAGCTGTGGAGATTGGCTGACAGCTTGAACCAGATGGGTGCCTGACGGGGGAAACTCCAGCCAGCAGGTCGAAGTCTGATACTTGTGACCCTCTCTCCTACTTTGGGCTGCAGAGCGTGGCGACACATATCAGGGTATGGTGGATGCAGAGACGCATGGTACGCTGTGTACACACAGTTTTGCCTGATGAACGAAACCGCGCTGCCATCATGATCCTTGCCGTCGGTTATCTCCTGGTTAATCGGATAATTTAGTCTGACAAACAGAGCGTGTACCAAGGCTACTTACCAGCCTCCAGTCAAAAATTCCTGAAGGCCCAGAGAAGCTGGGATCCTGCTCAAAGACCTTGCAGTGACTGTGATTGTATTCCACGAAACAACACATCTGATACGTGCGAACGATCATTAATCTTTCGCCATCGTCTGATCGAGCCAGGAACCACCTGCAACTGCCATTCCGCTTTTCTTTGAAAGGTTCTGGGATTAGGAAGGGTAGGGACACCACGCGGCCTACAACATCATATCAAGTTGGAGTCAAATAAAAAAGGGCTCTTGATTTAGTCAATCTTAAGAACAACATGTTATGAGCATGACTATGTTTTCCAGCAAATGTTGACAGTAATATACGCAAGCCATCATGATATCATAGGAAAGTAACATACTGCTGTAATAGTCGTTTGTAGCGATGACTGGAGTAGGCCAGCAATACGTCCAGCCATAGAAGGAGTCGACAGCGTAAATGAAGCCCTTGTGTTCAATGGCATCAGAGAACCATGGAGGATGTATGATCCTACGATGGACGTGCAGATTTATCCACTTACCGCAGTGACCTGTCAGATAGGTGAGACCGCGGTTGAAGAACGCAATTAGCCTGAAGTCTTTATAATTCACAGATCTTGTGGGCACTTGGCAGATTACAACCTTGAGCAAATCAAACTTGGTATCATGTTGGCTACTGTAAGATTCGGAGTATTCTGGGACGTGGTGTCAAAGCAGTGCAGTGTTAATCGAAGGAAGGGGGATCAATCGCCGGGTGTAGACCTCCACGAGCATCCAGCTGCCGGGACCGTCGACGAGCACCATCCAAGACGTGTTCATGCCGACCCAGTACATACCATTAATGTAGTTGAGGCTGACGGGGATCGGATCGCAGTCAAGGGGGTTGATGCTCGCCACCCTACGATCGTTATGCTGCGTGACACGCCATTTCTGAAGATCAGGTGGCATCATCAAGCAAGGAGCTGGCTTAAAAAGCTCCATCCTTAGGGCTTTGAGTAAACGGTACAGCCCCGATGAGCACGCGACGAGCGGCATGGTACTGAGATTGTCCACACGCGAAACAATGAGCTTGATTACCTCTGTGGGGAGCGAATTCCCGCCACTCTTTCGGCAGACGCTGCTCGGTTCTGCCATTGTTAGTGCTTGGGTTTCGGACGAGGGGGGGAGGCGCCTTAGCGGGGATGGAAGATTGGACGAGATTATGTGCGGACAAAGATGGAGAAGCGAATATGTGCTACGGGAAGTGGACAGGTGATGATGACTACAGCACGCCGCTTGACTTACGAGACACATACCAGTAGCGTAGGGTCATGTCGATGCCAGACAACTTGCTTGAGTGATCACAGTACTGGTACTCCCTAAAGTGTTATGCCCTAACTTGCTTGAGTAGAGTAGTAGAGTAGGACTCTGCTCTACTACTAGCACCGGAGGAGTAGTATATTCTAATCTAAAATAGTTACAAACTTCAATGCCCGAGCGTGGAACGACTACGAACCATGCTCAAAGACCGTGTCTACGTGGTGTTTGGACATGGGCGACAACCTCAACGCCAACGGTGCTGCTCCCGTTGCACCGTATGTGTTTCTGTCCTTCCTGTTCGAAATCGTGGTAGAATTCATGATTTATTTTGTGCTTGTTTGGATTAAATCTCGTAGTAACTTGCTCATATATTCAACTGGCGCAACGTCCCCTACAGCCACTCCCGTTTCATGGACGGCCTGGTCGGTGCCTCCAAGGAGCCCTTCGTCCACTGCTATGAGTGCCCGATGCCGTTTTGTCGCTCGCTGGTGGACATGGTGCATCACCTCACGGATGCGTGCATCGGTCACTGCTAGCCCTTGGCGGAGAACATCAAGTACGAGACATGCTACCCGTTCACCATGCCGGAGTCGCTGGAGGATCACCACCGCCTGCTAGTCTCGGAGGAGGACGGCAGCGTCTTCCTCTTGATCGTGGGCACCGGCGAGGCCCGCGCAGTCCGCCGCCCCATCTGTGTAATGTGCGTCAGGGGCGATGCCACTGACGCTGACACTGACACGAGGCCGATGTATGGGTGCATGGTCGGTGTTACTACCCCTCCGGGTCGCGTGGGCGGCAACACCGGCCTCATCGAACGGACTTGGACTCTCGGGGGCTGGGACTATCCCGCCAATGTGGACTTGGAAAACCCATGGCATCCTTTACCCGCCGCCGCGGTGCACGAGGAATCCAAGGAGGTTCACCTGGACATACGCATTATCAAGTTAAATGTTGATCATTAGTCTTCGCTCAATGTAATTCGCTGTCTAAGCATGTGGAGACTTCCATGCAGGATCTTGCTCTATTGGAGTATCGCGCATGAATAAAAGTGTATCCGTTTATGGTTTATTCTAGAATCTTCCATGTTTGAATTTTTACTATAGTACTGGTGAAAGACTTATGATGAACCATTTCTTACATCTCCTCCGCCCGCTTGCAAGTCATCCTGATTTAATCCCTCCATCTAGGTGTATAAGGGCATGGTTAATATTACTTAATAGTATAGCCAACTGTTGACTATAAGAAAGTGCCATGTCATCTGTAGCCAACATGTATAACAATCGATACTCAAAAACTAATTCTTAAAGATCATTTCTTGCAAAGCACAATAAGTGCTATTTCTTCACAAGTTTTGGATGCAGGTTGAACAGTTGAACACTTTTGTTTGCAAAAGATACCTTTTATCTATTTCACCCGGATGTTTGTGAGCTCTAGAGATGAAATAATATCAGAAGAAACCTATCGGTATCTGTTACACATGAGATGACCCCCAGATCCTTCGTCAAAACAAACAACTCCCCGATCTATGCATTTCACTCTTCGGTGCAACGCACGGGCACCTTACTACTATAGATTAGTATGACCAAAAATTGAACTAACATTATATATAGTACGATAAATGCTGTTGCATGTCACCTAAAATTATATCATTCAAAACTATGTTCAAATACGAATCCAACAATATAGTTTTTGTTGACATGCACTAACATTTTGTCATTTAAATCTTCATTCAAATTCAATGGGGGACTAATAAACCACGACCGATGTAGTACAAGTGTAGAGGGCGGCGCTGCACGGGAGTCTCACCTCTCACCCCGCTCGTGGCGCGGCAGTAAAGCCGTCATATCACAAAACCCAACCACTCCCAGTAATAAGTGGCCTGGTAAAATAAACGGACAAGCTACCATCACGTCCCTCTGTCTTTTTGGCATTTCATCTCTCTGCATTTAATTTCTCCGGTTCATCTCGCACACTCGATCCCTAGCTACTACTCCTAGGGCCAGTTCTTTTGGCGGCTTCCCCAGCTTTTCCCACAAGACTAGTCACAGTGGAGAGTAACAATAAGGCGCCTCACTCATTTATTTGGGCTTCTAAACTACTACTCCATCCTGGTTTATTCCTCACCATTGTAATTTGTGCTAAATTTTGACCAAAGATTTAACTGGTTTATTCCTCACCATTGTAATCCCTCCGTCTAGGTGTGTAAGTCATCTTACGAAAACCAAATAATCCCAAAACACTTAGGCGCGGTGCATTAACTTCTACCTCATTTCTTGTTTCTTGACATATCAACCAATAAGAGATAAAGAGTGTGCATGCTTTTAATGACTTGCGATATCAAACACGACATGTAGTGGTTAGTTCATTGCATGCAATACTATTAATAGCAAATAAATATTAACGTTTCTCGTTTTCTCCTCCTCCTTGGTCACGGTGCACAGCCTAAGATGACTTACTCACCTAGACGGATGGAGTAGTGCATGTGACATGCACTAACATTTCATTAGTTAAATTTATGATCAAAATTCGACACAGATTACAATGGGGACCAATAAACCAGGACGGAGGTAGTAGTTATGGGATTACTAATCTAGAAGCCTAAAAGAACTGGCCCCTGGTACTCCTACTAGTAGTAGTACTCAAGTTGGAATTCCAATTGCACGGCACAACTTGTTAGGCAAAAAATTCGATACAGGGTGTAGGAAGCGGTTTGGGAATTTGCATGCCTTTCCAACCAGTGAGATACTCCGTACAAAGTATGACAGAGAAATAACCACAGAGAAGGAAGCTAAAAGTAAACAATCAAACGAGCATTTCTGCATTTGTTTTGCATTGAATCGTTCCACAAGCTTGACTAGTGCTGTTTTTCTACTTTTACAAAAACCACATCGTAATGTTAAAACATGCATTTGCACGTACTCCCTCCGTCCTGGTTTATTAGGCCTAAAGACAACTTCTCTTAGACCAAGACACATAGTAATTTGCTCACATTAATTCTTCCATTCCAGTCCCAATGCACTCTCTCACATGCATGCAGCCAATGAAAAAGCACACATGAAGTGTATTAACTTTTCAGCCATGGCACCAACAACAATAGCTTTCAATACAACCAATGAAATGGTTGCACGCATGCACCTTTCCAACGCGGGGCCTTATAAAAGGGGACATGTTTGTGATGCTGAGAGGCCTAATAACCCCGGACGGATGGGAGTACATAAGTAATAGTAGTACTCCCTCCGTCTAGGTGTATAAGTCTTCCCTCCTTCTTGGTCACGGTGCACAACCAAAGATGACTTATTGACCTGGACGGAGGGAGTAGCACAGTCTGCAAGCATATATCGAGAGAGACGTGTAGTGCGATAGTATATAGTAAAGTTTGTGCTATATGCACATACTTGCAAAATGCGTACGAGTACACAAGGTTTCCAAACTTTCCCTTTTACATACTTAATTAAGGACGCTAAACATTCCTGAACGTTCGGGATTTATCATTTGCGTCCCAAAACTAATGAGATCGCCTTATGAAACAAAAATTATACTCCTCCTAAAAGCCACGGTGCTCGGAGGAGCACTTGCGGCGCACCACGAGTGCCTTGGTGCGCGGCCGTTTCCCAGCGCGCCGACACAACGCCTCTTTCTCAGACTCGCAACTCGCGAGGTGCTGATTGGCGGCTTGCCGGCGGGCAAGCACGATCTCACCGGTGTGGTGATCCGACGCCAACAGGTACTCCTCCTAGCTGGAAGCGTGCACCCGGTCCACGTACCGCCAAGCGTAGATGAGGCGCTTGGGCCCGACTGCACTCAGGGCGTCGGCACGGGCGTCCTCCGCCACCCTCACGGCCCGCGCACGAGCCTTCTGCCAAAGAGCCAATTGCCTGACTCTCTCGGACGCGACATAGGCCTCCCAGGTAGCTTGTTCCGCGGTGCGCTTCTCTTCCTCGGCCTTCTTCTCCACCTCTATTTTGGCGCGCTCTGCTAGAGGCAAGGCCTCCCACAAGGCGACATCCGTTTCTTTCCAAAGCTCCTCAAGGCTGGGGGGCTCGGCGGGCGGCGCGGCGTTCTCCTCGTAGTGGGGAGCCGATGCGTCCTCCGACACGCGTGCTGGCGAGATTGGGAACGCCGATGCGTCCACCTCGACACGTCGCGGCGAGGAGCGGAACGGCGACGCGTCCTCCTCGACTAGTGGCGGCGAGGAACGGATCAGCGGCGCGGTGCGTCGCGGCAAGGAACGGAACACCGACGCATCCTCCTCGACTAGTGGCGGCGAGGAACAGAACGGCGACGCGTGACCGTCCGCGCGGTGCAGCGAGGGGCTCTTGGGGCTTGGGAGGGGCGATGCCATGGTGGTCGAAGGGGGAGATAGAGATGAACATGAACGTGAGGGGGAGGAGATAGAGATGTCGTGGGAGGCGCAGTATTTATAGCGAGCAATGGCACACCTACGTAAGATATGGACTGAGCTGCACTGACTTAACTGCAAGTCCAGTTGCGTCACTGACATGTGGGCTAGACCCCTGTTGGGCCCATATGTCAGTGACCCAATGCACCTGCAGTTAAGTAACAACTACGTGGGCATATTTGTTGGAGTAAGTTACGAGGGAGCGAAGGGCTGGAAATATTGCTGGTCACAACGGATTGGACGAGCGTGGGGGGAGGAGAGTCATGCATGCAGATTTTTTCACATGGGGTGGAGTGGTGGGGCCGCCGGAGGGAGAAGGAGAGTTTGGCAGGCGTATTGTTTCCACACATGGAGAGGAAAAGATTTGGAGACGAACGGACTTCCTGCAGGTATGGGGAACGGTGCATAATAAGTCATCTTGCATGCCGGGCTAGGTATAGTATGAAGTCATTAAAAACATACACGCCCCACACATGTTCATATTTCAAGGTGCACTAAATTATTGCATGCGATGATTAAGGCTAGACATAATGGTGGTATCTTAGCTGGTATCATGCACACGGGAATAGCAAACATGCTGATGTGGCAAAGAATTAAAGAAGAGAGGGGGGTTAGAGTAACTAGTGTTCACGCATGCATTGGTAAACACATTTTTTTGTGAAGAACGACAACACTAGTTGAGTACTTTTGCAGACTTCAAAAACTATTCCACCGCCTCTACTATCTTTCTAGGAGTAGGTAAATTTTTTGAATCGAGCCCTTTAAACTAGAAGGGAGGTAGTGGTACTCTAATAGCTAACCTTGTTGTGATGACAAGATAGGACATGGCACGCACCTGGATGGAGGAACTAGTCTGCATTGTGCATTCAAGTTTTGTCTGAAGTCAATGTACCTCTACTTTCACCAGACTTATAGAAAAATGTGTCAACATTCACAATGTCAAATCAATATTTTTACACTCATTATAAAATGTAGTTCTTATACTCATTATAATCAGTATTGTAGATATTGATATTTTTAGTATAAATTTGGTCGTGGGATTTCATTGATGCCTGTCAAAGCATGGAGGAAGCGGAGCATAGGGCTTGCATTGTCGGTCTCTACATAGGTATTTCTCTTCATAATCCTGTAATTTTAGAGACTGATGGCGCTTTTGTGGTAGCGTCTCTTGCATCAGGGGACTATGACAGGTCTGCTATGCGTGACTTGAAGATGAAAGCGTTGAGCATCTCGAAGTTGATCAACAATCTTCAATTGTCAAAGATTAGCCATTCGGCCAATAAGGTGGCACACTTAATCGCTAAGTATAGCTTTGACAATATATTAGATGGTATTCTTGTAAATAAGGTACCGCCCTGTGTGGTGAATATTGTATCGAATGAGTGTACTGTGTGGCTGGTTAATTAATATAAGGTGGTGTTCAAAAAAAGTATAAATTTGGTCAAACACTTTGCAAACGATTGACGGGAGCAAAAAGGACCAGAGGGAGTATCATGCATGCGGAGTAGGAAAAAAATTTGCTTGTCTAAAAAAAAGGCAAAAAAATTGCTCATTTATAGCCGATCGAAGTCTCAAAGGGCGCGACCGCGCGAGGGAGGCGAAGGTCGTGGGAGGCGCGACGTTTGACGGGATTAAGTGAAGTTACATCCACGCGTAGGCATGGCGTGCGAACAGGAAGAAGCTATACCGTTAGGCCTACGATATGGGTCTAGTAGACATGACATCTAGTGGGTCCCGCATAGTTCTCGAGAACTCTTTGGGGGCTTGCAGCCGTTTATCCACTGGGCAGGACAGCAACCCCACGCCGTTTGCATGCCCTACTCGTCCCCCTCTTCTACCTTACAACAGTTCGCTCCCAGTCGTCCTGTCCTTTCACATTAGTTCGCTCCCAGTTTTTTTTGCGGGGTACAATAGTTCAACTTCTCCTAACCCTCCTCCAAAATCCATGGCCTCCCAAATCTCCATGGTCGCCGCTGAGTACCAGGTTAGAGCCATCACCGGCGATCAGTTCATCGTCATCTACACACGTGGATCTGAGACGGTGAAAGCATGGCTTGCTCGCTTCCTACGCATGTTCAACAGTTCAACGAATGAGTGGGTCGCTGGACTAGATGTTGAGTACACCACAATCCTTGGACGAGAGAAGGATCTAAAGGACGAAGAGAGGAAGAAGCCCGCCGTGATCCAGGTTTGCGTATATAACGTTTGCTTGGTCTACCACATATGCCATGCCGATGTTGAGTGCCAAGATTTTAAGAACTTCGTCAAGGACAAAAGAGTGAAATTCGTTACTATAGGCTTTAAGAACGACAGGGATGTCCTGCGTCGCATAGGTCTCGTTGTAGGCCATCCCTTCGATCTCCAGAAGGCAAGCCTGGTGTCCTCCTCTCAACCTTCAATGCTGACCCTGGCAGCAGCCATGATTGATCCTTCGTATGCTAAACTGAAGAAACCTCATCACGAGTTTCATCATGCATGGGAGTCAAAGACATTAGATGAAGATCACATCCTGTACGCAGCAATGGATGCCTACCTTTGTTTAAATATCTACAAGGGTTGGATGAAGAAGCAGAGCCCAGTGTCCGGTTCAAGCAAAGAAGCGTTGGCGAAAGGAAGAGGAAGAGGGACGAGGACAAAGTTGAGGACGTGGACTCGGACTCCGAGTAGGTGGCAGTGCTGTCGCTCATGCTGGTTCTACTGCAGTGTCAAGCGGACTAGTTGCTTAGTTTATTTTCAAGGGTGTGTTGTCCTGAGGCCCCAGCAGAACTATGTTTATGTTCTTTCTCGTTATTTGAACTCTTTAGTACGTACAGTAGTACTAGTACTATGTCTTACTACTATTCTTCTTGCAGTTGGTACTACTGCTAGTATCTTCGTGTTCCTACTATACTTGATACGTTCCTACTAGTAGTATAATTTGGGTCAGTCGATTTGTGAGAGAAGTTCGACGGAGCAAAGGAAGAAGACGGCAGAAGAGGTGGAAGAAGCCCTTCTAGCCATCCATGTTGCATCAAACGGCTCACATGAGTCGACTGACCCAAATTGTTCCTTCAGATTGCAGGATCCACGTGGCATTCAAGGTCTCGAAGGTAGATTCCGCGTCCGCACCCGGTTTGCGGGCTCGACGCGCACGCGACCAGCTTCCGCCGCGACAGCCACCATGCGCCCCTCCTCCGCGCGGGCGGAGACGACAATGACATGCTAGTTCCTCCTCGCCGGCGTGCTGGAGCACGCGCTCGTCCTCCTCTTCGTACGCTGCGTGCATAGACGCGGCTCCACCAACTGCTTGCATGCTTGGCAGCGCGGCGGCATCGCGAGGAGGGACTGTTGACGACGTGAGCGGGCGAGCCTTCGGCTTCATGGCACAGGGATGGCGGCGACACGGTGGTGATGGGCGAGAAATTGTTGGCCGGAGCAGGCGGGCGCCGGCATGCGCAACGGCGGCGGCATATTGATTAGTGCGCGTGTGGGAGCTTACTTTAGTTTTATATATAAGGTTTGTCAAACTTAATAGAAAACCGTACTAGTACACGTAAACATTGGACTTAGGCAACGCTTTTATTAGTTAGTACCACAGCCACAATACGGAATCCTGTGCAAGCACGTGAACCGCGGCCGCGCGGTCGATCCAACGGTGTGTCACCATGTCGCGCTTGAAGGACATCCACCGAACCTTTTTGTGTGTGTGAAAACAATCCTCGAATATTACTCAACTTTTATTCCTGTGAAAGTTCTTGACGCTGCAATATTTCCATATATTTGAATTTAGCTCCAGTTCGTGTTTATTTGGATTTGGACGTTTTAGGTGCGCCCTAGTTTTTTAATACTGATTTTGTGTGTGTGACTGAGAGAGAACGTGTGTATGTGTCCATATGTGTGTTGTGGCGGAAGGGCAATGTGGAGACGGTGTGCGTGTGATACAGACATAGAGAGGTGCAAATGTGCAAATGATCATGCATGAGTGAGACATAGACAGATGCCGATACGTTGTATATACATGAGAGAACGGTCTTCTAGTTTACTTGTGTGTGTGTGAGAGAGAGAGAGAGGGAGAGAGAGAGGGAGAGAGAGAGACAGAGAGAGGAGCATCCGTAACACAACAACCATCTCTCTCGATTCGTCCGTCCCTCTCACGGTCGCATGCAACACATGCATCAACGCACACATTTTGACACCCTCACCCGGCCACTGCCCACCTCAAGGCCCGCATAATCTCTTCGTGAATACCCATTTCTCTCCTTAGGTTTGTTTTCTCTCAATATCTGACACACACACACACAGAGACACACGTAGCACAACACACACACACACACTCCCCCGAGCACACAATTCATCCCCATCCAAGGTTATATGACGACCACTCTCGCTTGTGCTTATTTGCACCCCAACATGCACAATACCTGAATCTTCAAAGAGGGCATCGAGCAGATCGAAGACAGCGACCACACCGCGCTAGAGAATGCGGGGTCATTTGGAAGTAGGGTGATGTGACGACGGCTGACTGACTCCTCCCCCCACCCTGTCTCTCTTGCACAAAATTACCAATCCCTCTCTCCCCCGCACAAAATTGTCAATCCCTCAACCCACGAGATCCTTCCCCTCTCGTCCATGTTTTTCCAGCTCTCTCATCAAACATGTTGCCTCTTCTCCTTCCACGTATACAGAATCCAGATGCACACACATGTCATGTATATTACATGTATCCATCTTTCTCACAGACCTAACTTCTTCCTCTCTCTTTATCTCTCTATCTCCCTCTCTCTGTCTTGTTAGGTTTGTCTCCTACTCTCTCGTCCACATACATACAATCTTTCCCGCCCTATCTGCTCCATCTTCAAAAGCTCTCTCTGCACGTTTCATTCACACATTGGGATATGTCAAAATGTTGCTTCTATAATGGCTGATGTAGAGTTATGGTTGTTTTTGTTGCATCCTACAAAGTAATAACTATGAAATGCATTTATATTCTCATTTGACTGGGATTATGTGAGTTTGAGCATGTTGTGAAGTACTATAGACCTTGTATACATCTTGGGATTCGACAATGATTGTAACTATTGAATTGTATAGACCATTACATTCGAAGTCAATAGCCTAATATATTTATTTCACAATTTCAACAAATGATTAGTTCACTACAAACTAAGAAAGCAAATGTGTACTCCCTCCATTTTTATTTAAGTCCGCGTATTAGCATTGGTCAAAGTCAAGTTTTGTAAACTCTCAGAAAGCTTATAACAAAAAATATTAACATATACAATAACAAATAAATACCATTAGATTCATTATTGAATGTACTTTCACATCATACATATTTGTTATGGTAAATGTTTATATTTTTCTATAAACTTGGTCAAACTTTAGGAAGTTTGACTTCGGTCAAACCTAATATGCAGAGTTTACTACTACTACTCGCTAGTTGCTTAGCCGAATCACTCAACACGCCACGCGGGGAGTCCAGTGTCACAAAATTTTGAGGTCGGCGGGAAAATCTCCCGCGACCCTGATTCGAGCAGTGGGAAGTTACCATCATAGCCTTCGAAACAGGCCTACAGATGACGCTTGGTAGGGGGCTGTTTTCGTAACTTCAGGTTCACCCTACCCAGCCAACCCCACCCCGGCACCCAGAGTAGTACACCTGAATACTCCCCATTTTCTATCCCCACCGCAAAATAGACTTCTCCACGGCACCGCAGCCTTCGTGCTCCTCCCCTTTACATCGGCGCACTCGTCCACCGCAGCGCATCTGCCTCATTGACGACCTCGTACGCCGCACTGGAGCCGGTCCACCATCGTCGTCGTACACGGAGCCTCTTCCCCGGCATCGTCTTCCACGGTCTCGGATATGCTTCCCGAAAGCCGACGCCAAGCGCAGAAGTACCACCGTCGTGGACAATGAACCGAGTCCAGTTGCCGACCATGACTCACAGAGGCCGCCGTGACCATCGTTCTCCTCCTCGATTGGTAATGTGTGTATTGTATCACTTAACAGTACATGTGCAGTTCCAATTTTGTCCATACCTACCCTTCAAATTTCCTGGGTGCTATTGTTCCCGTAAAAGTAATTGGTTATAGCCTCCATTGTCCAACAGAATATCAGCTTGTAATTGTGCGTCGCTCCTATATCGCGCTGTGCTTGGGTAGGTTTTTCATCTGCAACCAGTAGTGTGGGAAATGATGGAAAGGTTTTTAGAACTAGCAAGATGCCCATGCGTTGCACGCATCAAGATGCATTTGTATGAGTAGTTTATCTTGTGGGAGAAAAGGATGAATGAGGGAAGGCCTTATTTGCAAATCTGGAGAGGGGTATGGGTATTTTTTTGCAAAATTCCCATTTGTTTCCATCCTATCTGTCAGATATAAATCGGACGGCCTATATTGCACGAAAAAAAAGTATAGAGAAAAAAGTAGACAGTAAAGGAAGTAGAGATAAATATTAAATATAAAATAAATATAACAGTAGAGAAGAGAGTAGAGATTGCATGTTGAGATTTTTAAAGCGCCGCGCGTTGCGATTCTGTTGGAGATGCTCTAACATGGCAGACGGGTGCTTTAATGTTGCCCACAAGATGCGCGAGTATTACTAGTAGTATATTCTTCTTGCCATGTTGAGATTTTAAAACCACGAGTGCGAACATGCAGAGGAGCAATGAAGACCAAACACGGGATATTCGGGACATCTTCAAGGAGCATGGCAAGTTAAAGAGGAGCTGCACCGAACCTGTAAAACGAGCTTTGGTAAGTAACACCCTTTCAATTACTTTCGTGTAGCCTCGTGTTCTTCGATGTGTATATGTTGTAGTTTCTGTTTATCTTAAGCGTGGTGTTCTTCGATGTGTAATAAGAAGAGTCTTAATCGTCCTAATGCTTTTGTTTTTAGCTTGATGTAGGAAGTGGGTGTTCTCACCTTGTAGTCTGTTTTTATTTTTTTCCTTTTGAATTCACTTCTCCGAGTTCTGTTTATCTGGCTTCTACTAAATGGATCTAGGTTGCTCTGAGTATTGATCTAAAAAAGAAGTAACTTCATGTCAGGATGCAGTTCCTGCGAGGAGGGAAGTATGGTCAACCTCGAGATCATGTTTCCAAAATGAGGCTGGATTACACACAAGGTGCCAGTTCCCTAATGATGTTGGATTAGACACAAGGTGCAAATTCCCAGATGATGCTGGATTACGCACAAGCCAGGTGGAGTCATTAGCTGTTCATGTCCTCGTGGCATTAGTAAAGGCTAAAAGAAAGCGTGCAGCAGCCCTTGAGAATGTAGCTGAGTTCCTGAAGAAGCGAAAAGAGCAATCAGATGCTCTCTTCACCCAAGCCGAAGAAGGGATGGAAGAAGCCAGAAATAAGCTAGCAGAGGCAGAGCATGCTAGGCGTCTCCTGCTATCTAAAACTGTTGTCAATGCAAAATTTCCCTCATAATAGCTAGGTTCAAATGTTTATCCAGTGTAACACCCCGGATATAACTTTCCCTATTTGTACTCCAACTCTTGCTGTTTCCGGCGTTAAGTTATATTTATTTCCTCGGGTTCGGGTTTTGTCTTCGTGTGTTGTTATCGTTGTCATGCTTCTCATATCATGTCATCATGTGCATTGCATTTGCATACGCGCTCGTCTCAGGCATTCGAGCTTTTTTTCCCGTTGTCCGTTTTGCATTCCGGTGCTTCGTTCTCCTCCGGTGGTCATTTCTAGCCTTCTTTCGTGTGTGGGGATTAAACATTTCCGGATTGGACCGAGACTTGCCAAGCGGCCTTGGTTTACTACCGGTAGACCGCCTATCAAGTTTCGTACCATTTGGACTTTGTTTGATATTCCAATGGTTAACCGAGGGACCGAAAAGGCCTCGTGTGTGTTGCAGCCCAACACCCCTCCAATTTAGCCCAAAACCCACCTAACTCTGCTCCATCATCTAGAGCGTTCGATCACGATCGCGTGGCCAAAAACCGCACCTCATTTGCACTCTCCTAGCTCCTCCTATGCCTATAAATAGATCCCTCCACGAAATTCCGGATCCCCCTCGTCCTCAAACCCTAATCTCAGATCCGCGCCGGCCGGACACGTCCGCCCCGGCCGAACACGTCTGCCCCGGCCGGACGCGTCTGCCCCGCCGCCTCGGCCACTCCCGCGGCGCCAAGTGTCACCGCCGCCGTCTTCCCCCGCACCGGCCCGCGCGGCCCAGGGAAGGCCCTCCCGGCCCGCGCGCCGCCGCCTCCCGGCCGCCGCCTCGCGCCGCCCCTCGTCGCCGCCACCGCCGCCCCGCGCCGCCGCCTCGCGCCGCCGCCGCCTTCGGCCGCCGCCGCCACCGCCGACCCCGGGAGCACCTCGCCGGCCTTCTCCTTCCTCCGGCGAGCCGCGACGAACTCCGGCGTCTACAGTGTTTCCGGCCAACTTCAAAATCCGTGCAAACCCTAGATCTGAGGGTTGTTTTTTTCTAAGTCCCAGATTTTCTCAGCCCATATGCACATGTTCGTAGCCCCGTAACTTTGCATCCGTAGCTCCGATTCATGCATATAGCATATCAAAATGTTTATCTCACAGAGTACATCATTTCATTTCATTGCATCATTTTCATTATAGCTCATCTTGATGCCCGAAATGCTGTTAGAAGAGGGCTACTTGAGTTAATTGCCAGATCTGTTACTCCGTTTAGCACTTTTGTCTTTTTTGCCATGATTAATGTGTGCATGATATGCCCGTGAGTTCTACTTATGTTTTGTTAAGGGTTTTGTCATCTTTCCAGAGGTGCAACCTATGTATTTTTGTGATGTGTGTGGTGACTTATGCAAGCTTGCAAAGTGGTGCACTTGCTAATTCTGTTTTCAGGGACTTAGTGATTTCACTAAGTCCTGGAGCTGTTTATCTCATGTTGCCATATGTTCATGTTGTTTCCTAGTGATCTATGCCTCTTTTGAGGATGATCAGTAAGGGAGTTTTCTTAATATTGTAGTGCTCTATCCATCCATGTCTTTGTTTGCATTTATGGAGCAACCTAGCTTGAGTCAATCGAGCTCTACTTTTGCTACCTTGTGAATCTGGGTAGATTGTCAACTTGTTTGCAATTTTGCCGGTGATGTTGTAGTTGATCCGTGCATGCTATGCTATTGTTCTTGCCATGTCTAACTCGCATTTTGTGCCTTCTTGATGGGTGTATGCTTGTCTTGCCATGACTTGCTCTGTAGTGAGTGCATCGAGCTCGTAAACATGTCTACTTGAGTTATATTTCAGCATGTGTCAGTTTTTCACAAAGTCTGAAACTGATTATGTTTTTGCTATGTTCACATGCTTGCAATTGTATTTTCTGATCCCTTTTGGCTCAAGGTCACTAAGGGACTTTTGTTAAGCTCTTTGAGTAGCTCCATGCCATGCTTTACTTTGCCATGTTCAGATCTTGTAGCATGTAGTTTTGTTGCTCCGAAGAGGGCTACCTGATCTGAAGTTCCAGACAAGTGTTGATTTCACTAAGTCTGAGATCTGTTTGCCATTTGCATTTTTGCCATGCTTGTTTGAACCTGTTAATGGATGATTGGCCATAGCTCAGTGCTAGAATTTTGTTAAGCATCTTGTGTGCATCCCTGCCATGTATTTTGTTGTCATGTTTGAGTGCTGTAGCATGTTCATTTCTTTGCATTTAGATGCCTACTTGCTGTAAATCGCAGACCGGTGTCATTTTTGAATCGCTTGCCATTTCCAAACCGTAACTCCGATTCCGGCGTTCTTCATATCGTTTTCAAGCGATCTCATCTCATCTTTCCAGTGGCACACTTGGATTTCCATGTTGAGGCCAGGTTCATGCATTTCCTGTCATATCTTGCATTTTGCATCCCGCATCGCATCCCGCATAGCATATCATCATATTGCTTGGTCTTGCACGTGGTTGATTGTATCCTTGTTGCTTGTTTGTCTTGTTTGGGTAGAGCCGGGAGACGAGTTCGCTAACGAGGAGCCCGTTGAGTTTGCTTTTGAGGATCCAGTCAACTCTGACAACTGTGCAGGCAAGATGATCACACCCTCGAAATCACTACTATCTTTGCTATGCTAGTTTGCTCGCTCTTTTGCTATGCCAATGCTACGATGCCTACCACTTGCTTGCAAGCCTCCCAAATTTCCATGTCAAACCTCTAACCCACCATTGTCCTAGCAAACCGTTGATTGGCTATGTTACCGCTTTGCTCAGCCCCTCTTATAGCGTTGCTAGTTGCAGGTGAAGATTGGAGGCCGTTCCTTGTTGGAACATTTATTTACTTGTTGGGATATCATTATTTTGCCATGTTATCTTAATGCATCTATATACTTGGTAAAGGGTGGAAGGCTCGGCCTCTCGCCTAGTGTTTTGTTCCACTCTTGCCGCCCTAGTTTCCGTCATATCGGTGTTATGTTCCCGGATTTTGCGTTCCTTACGCGGTTGGGTTATAATGGGAACCCCTTGATAGTTCGCCTTGATTAAAGCTTTTCCAGCAATGCCCAACATTGGTCTTACCATTTGCCACCTAGCCTTTTCTTTCTCTTGTGTTCTGCAGACTCAAGGGTCATCTTATTTTAACACCCCGAGCCAGTGCTCCTCTGAGTGTTGGTCCAAACTAGAGCCCCTTGCAGTGCCACCTCGGGGAAACTCGAGGGCTGGTTTTAGTTGTATGGATTGCTTATCTGAGTGTGCCCTAAGAAAGAGATATGTGCAGCTCCTACCGGGATTTGTCGGCACATTCGGGCGGTGTTGCTGGTCTTGTTTTAACCTGTCGAAGTGTCTTGAGTAACAAAGATACCGAGTCTGATTGGAACGTCTTGGGAGGAGGTCTATTCCTTCGTTGACCGTGAGAGCTTGTCATGGGCTAAGTTGGGACTCCCCTGCAGGGATTTGAACTTTTGAAAGCCGTGCCCGCGGTTATGGGCAGATGGGAATTTGTTAATGTCCGGTTGTAGATAACTTGAACCTTAACTTAATTAAAATGAATCAACTGAGTGTGTCACCGTGATGGCCTCTTCTCGGCAGAGTCCGGGAAGTGGACACGGTGTTGCAGTAACGTTTGCGCAGGTTGCTCTCTAGTTTCTCGCTCGCGCTTTGCCTCCTCTTCTCGCTCTCTTTTGCGAATAAGTTAGCCACCATATTTGCTAGTCGCTTGCTGCAGCTCCACTCATATTTTACCTTGCCATACCTATATGCTTAAATAGTCTTGATCGCCAGGGTGCGAGATTGCTGAGTCCCTGTGGCTCATAGATTACTATTACACCAGATGCAGGGCCTGATGATTCCACTCCAGGAGACGCGTATGAGCTCAAGTGGGAGTTCGACGAAGACTCTCAACGTTACTATGTTTCCTTTCCCGACGATCAGTAGTGGTGCCCAGTTAGGGGTGATTGGGACCGTGTCGCATGTTGGGTTCTCTTTTATTTTGGCGCGGTAGTCGGGCCATGAGTGTTTGGATGATGTAATGTTATTTATGTACTTCATTAACGTGGCGAGTGTAAGCCAACTATGTTATCTCCCCTTTTATTACCATATTACATGGGATGTTGTGAAGATTGCCTAACTTGCGACATATGCCTTCAATGTGATTATGTCTCTAAGTCGTGCCTCGACACGTGGGAGCTATAGTCGCATCGAGGGTGTTACAAGTTGGTATCAGATCCTTCCCCGACCTTAGGAGCCCCATTGCTTGATCGTTTTTAGCGGCCGAGTTGTGTCTAGAAAAATGTTTTGAGTCTTTTAGGAATTATATATCGGAGAGATTAGGAATTCTTTTTACTTCCCAGTCTCCTCATCGCTCTGGTAAGGCATCCTGACGTAGAGTTTTGACTTTTCTCTTCTCAAATTTCACTAAAAATTTTTTAGGATCACGCGGGTATCTTGGAATCGTTCCGATGGTTTTATGATGAGAACATTGTCTTGGTGCCTCCTGTCAGGGGTTTAGTGGAAGTGTGCCGAGGAGTTGAGCTCTGAGGTGTTGTCATCATAATTTTATCGTTGCAGTTCTGGAATACCTGAGTCTAGTACGCCGACATCAAAAATCTCTTTTATGCAGTTCATTGGTGAGATAACCTCGACGCCACCCAGTACTGGGGCGGGAGTTCGGGAGTGTCGCCATAACTTGTATAACGGATGCTTTTCGAAGGTTGAGGTAGATGGTTTCCGAAGGTTTCTTGGTTATGTGTTGAAGGATGGATACAGCTGGATGTAGGATTTGCTAGTTTGGGTGAGATATTATGCTTCCCCTGTATCTCCAACACCTGATTGCATAACCGGAAAGGTTCGGGAGTTTCATAGGTGGGAATTCTAGTAGCTCTAGTTCTTCCACGGATATTGGTTTGAGATTGGGATTTCTTACCGATTATTCGTTCTTGATCCGTACCTTGTTGAATTATTTCTCTACCTTAATTCTACGTGGCTTCTCAATTTATGGATATGTGACCATTTCAAGAGAATGTATTCGTTCATTTTGTTCGGATGTGAAGACTATATGTTGCAACTTTCATTCTGTTGGATTCAGATTCAATATTTGTCTATCAATGTGCTAATGGTGGTCAACCTCTTCAGGATGGCTCCTCCAACGCGCACGACTCCGAATCCTGATCCGCCACCACCTCCACCTCCTCCGGAGGCATGGCAAGCTGTGATGGCCGCAACCAATGCAAACACACAGTTGATCATGCAAATTCTTCAAGAGCGCAGTCAAGGCAGTCAAGGGAATGAAGGCAGCAATCAGAGTCACTTTGCTACACTCAACCAGTTCCTTGCTAACGGGCCAAAGACTTTCAGCAATTGTGTTGAGGCAACCGATGCTGACGATTGTCTTGTGGATCTGTGCAAGCATTTCGAGTGCAGTAATGTCACGCCTGAGGACTTTGTTAAGTTCGCTTCCTTCCAACTCAAAGATCAAGCCGCAGAATGGTTCTAGCAGTACAAGGACTCCAGAGGTGGACGTGTTATCACTTGGGATGATTTCTGTCGATATTTCCGAGCTCATCGTATTCCTCAGAGCGTGGTTGAAAGCAAGCGTGAGGAATTCTGCAATCTAAAGCAAGGCTCTTTGTCTGTCTATGACTACAACAAGTTGTTCCAGAAGCTCGCCCGCTTTGCCAAGCAGGACGTCCCTGATGAGAAGAGCATGATATACCAGTTCAGGGGTGGTCTCAGAGAAGAAATTCAGCTAGCTCTTGTTCTCTTCGAGCCCTTGAGATACGATGAGTTCTACAACATGGCACTGAAGCAAGAGGCTGCTCAGTTGAGGTGTGATGCTTCCAAGAAGCGAGTCAGAGATGCTACTCCTTCTTCCTCTACTCAAGTGGCCAAGCAGCAGAAGTATTGGCTTCCTCCTCCTCCGTTCCGTCAGCCGTATCAGTAGAAGAGCAAAGGTGGCAGTGGTTCTTCCCACCCACCCAACCCTGGCTTTCAGAACAAGACTTCGTCTCAAGCTCCAAGATCGAGTGCTCCGTATCACCGTCCGCTTTCTGAGGTCACGTGCAACAAGTGCCAATAGAAGGGTCACTATGCCAACAAGTGTTTCAACTAGAGGCGTCTTCCTCCTCCTCCTGTCAGATCGGCAAGTACAGCTGTGGTCAAGCATAACCCCAAGCATGCCAAGGTCAACTTAATGAATGCAGCTCAGGCAGAGGACTCGTCAGATGTGATTATGGGTAACCTTCCTGTTAATGATGTTCCTGCAAAAGTTCTTTTTGACACGGGTGCATCGCATTGTTTCATCTCGAGACCTTTTGCATCTAAGCATGATTTTTTTACTCAAGTGTTGCCGAAGCCGTTGGCTATCGTCTCTCCGGCCCGTCAAATGACATCTCGAGTATGCGTTCCGGATGTTACTATCACTTTGGGTGACTATAAGTTCTTGTCCTCTCCAAATGTTCTTGGTGACTCGGATATTGATCTTATTCTTGGGATGGATTGGCTTTCTAAGCACAAGGTTCAGCTTGATTGTGCAGCCAGGCAGATTCAGTTGAATCATTCGTCTGAGGATGTGATTGTCTTTGCCGCTCGGGATGATACCATCCGTCTGTTTTCTCTCAATGAGAAGGGTGAATTGGATGCTATCTCTCAAATTCCAGTCGTTTGCGAATATCAAAACGTCTTTCCAGAAGAGCTTCCAGGAATGCCTCCGCACCGGCCAGTTGAATTCGTTATTGATCTTGAGCCCGGCACAGAACCTGTGTGCAAGCGTCCTTACAAGCTCGGACCTGAAGAGTTGAAGGAGCTGAAGAAGCAACTCGATATTCAAGAGAAAATGGGTCTTATCCGGCCTAGTTCTTCTCCGTGTGGTTGTGGTGTTCTTTTTGTGAAGAAGGATGGCACGGACCGACTTTGTGTTGATTACCGTCCGGTGAACAAGAAGACCATCAAGAACAAATACCCACTTACCAACATCAATGAGCTGTTCGAACAACTCAAAGGTGCCCAAGTATTCTCCAAGCTTGATCTCCGCATGGGTTATCATCAGATTCGTATTCGTGAGCAAGATATTCCCAAGACGGCTTTCAGGACAAGCTTTGGTTCATATGAATACACTGTCATGTCTTTTGGTCTCGCCAACGCTCCTCCGACGTTCTCTCGCATGATGAACTTCATCTTCAACGCCTACACCAATGACTTCGTTTTGGTCTATCTCGATGACATTCTGGTTTTCTCGAAGAACAAGGAAGATCATGCCAAGCACTTGCGTTTGGTTCTCGATAAGCTGAGGGAACATCAGTTCTACGCCAAGTTCTCCAAGTGTGAATTCTGGCTCGATGAGGTTCTTTATCTTGGTCATATCATCTCTGCCAAGGGCATTGCCGTGAATCCTGAGAAGGTGTCTGCAATTGTGAATTGGGACCCTCCTCAGAACGTGAAGCAACTCCGTAGCTTCCTCGGTCTCGCAAGCTATTGCCGAAGATTCGTTGAAAACTTTTCCAAGATCACGAAGCCTCTCTCTAATCTTCTTCAGAAGCACGTCAAGTACGTTTGGTCTCCAGAGTGTGATATTGCTTTCAACACTTTGAAAGAGAAATTGATCACTGCTCCAGTTCTGACTCCGCCTGATGAATCCAAACCGTACGAGGTCTTTTGTGATGCCTCTCTCCAAGGTCTTGGCGCAGTATTGATGCAAGAGAAGAAAGTTGTTGATTATACATCTCGCCAGTTGAAGCCTAATGAGAAGAACTATCCCACTCATGATCTCGAGTTGGCGGCAGTTGTGCATGCTCTTTTGACTTGGAGACATCTTCTATTGGGAAGAAAAGTGGACATTTTCACTGATCACAAGAGTCTCAAGTACATCTTCACTCAGCCTAATCTCAACCTCAGGTAAACTCGATGGGTCGAAATGATTCAAGAGTATAATCCGAGTATTGAGTATACTCCAGGAAAGGCCAATGTGATTGCTGACGCATTGAGCAGGAAAGCTTACTGCAACAGTCTGATTCTCAAGCCTTATCAACCCGAGCTTTGTGAAGCTTTCCGCAAACTTAATCTGCAAGTTGTTCCTCAAGGTTTCATTGCCAACCTTCAAGTCTCTCCTACCTTGGAAGACCAGATTCGCCAAGCCCAGCTTCTTGATGCTATGGTGAAAAAGGTGAAGATTAGGATTGCCAAGAGTCAGTCCAAGTACAAGTGCTACCGCCTTGATGACAAGGACACTCTCTTCTTCGAGGATCGTATTATTGTACCCAAAGGTGACCTCCGTAAAGTGATCATGAACGAGGCTCACAATTCTCTCCTCTCCATCCACCCTGGGAGCACGAAGATGTATCAGGACCTCAAGCAAGCTTATTGGTGGACTCGAATGAAGCGCGAGATTGCTCAATTCGTGAATGAATGTGATGTCTGCAGAAGAGTGAAGGCAGAACACCAAAGGCCAGCAGGTCTCCTCCAACCTCTTGCCATTCCAGAATGGAAGTTTGACCACATGGAAATGGACTTCGTGACTGGGTTTCCAAAGTCCAAGCATGGCAATGATGCTATATTCGTTGTCATCGACAAACTCACCAAAGTGGCTCACTTTCTGCCTATCAAAGAGTCGATCACTGCAGCTCAATTGGCGGAACTCTATACCTCTCGTATTGTCTCTCTGCACGGTATTCCACAAGTGATCTCTTCAGACCGTGACAGCATCTTTACCTCGAAGTTTTGGGATTCTTTTCAGAAGGCCATGGGCACCAACATCTGCTTCAGCACAGCTTTCCATCCTCAAACTAGCGGTCAAGTCGAGCGTGTCAACCAGATTCTTGAAGATATGCTCAGGGCTTGTGTGATCTCCTTCGGCATGAAGTGGGAGGATTGTCTTCCTTACGCTGAATTCTCCTACAACAACAGTTTTCAAGCAAGTTCGGGCAAGGCCCCTTTTGAAATTCTGTATGGTAGGAAGTGCCGTACCCCTCTCAACTGGTCCGAAACCGGTGAACGTCAGCTTTTGGGTAATGACTTAATCACAGAGGCAGAAGAAATGTGCAAAGTCATTCGTGATAACCTCAAAGCAGCCCAATCCCGCCAGAAGAGCTACTATGATAGTAAGCATCGTGTTTTTGGCTTTCGAGATCGGAGATCATGTTTACCTCCGCGTCTCTCCTATGAAAGGTACTCGTCGCTTCGGTATCAAAGGGAAGCTTGCCCCTAGATACGTGGGACCTTTCAAGATTGTTAGCAAGAGAGGCGACCTCGCCTATCAACTCGAGCTTCCTTCAAACTTTGCAAATGTTCATGACGTGTTCCATATCTCTCAGCTTCGAAAGTGCTTCAAGACTCCTGACCGCACCATCAACTTCGAGGACATTGAGCTCCAAGAAGATCTCTCTTATCGTGAGCACCCAGTTGCTATTCTTGAAGAGACTGAACGCAAGACTCGCAACAAGTCAATCAAATTTCTCAAAGTCAAGTGGTCACACCATTCCGACCGTGAAGCTACCTGGGAACGCGAGGATCACCTCCGTTCTGAGTACCCGGCGTTCTTTCAGTCCTAGATCTCGGGACGAGATCCTTTCGTAGTGGTGGAGTGTTGTAACACCCCGGATATAGCTTTCCCTATTTGTACTCCAACTCTTGCCGTTTCCGGTGTTAAGTTATATTTATTTCCTCGGGTTCGGGTTTTGTCTCCGTGTGTTGTTATCGTTGTCATGCTTCTCATATCATGTCATCATGTGCATTGCATTTGCATACGCGCTCGTCTCAGGCATTCGAGCATTTTTTTCCCGTTGTCCGTTTTGCATTCCGGCGCTTCGTTCTCCTCCGGTGGTCATTTCTAGCCTTCTTTTGTGTGTGGGGATTAAACATTTCCGGATTGGACCGAGACTTGTCAAGCGCCTTGGTTTACTACCGGTAGACCGCCTGTCAAGTTTCATACCATTTGGACTTCGTTTGATACTCCAACGGTTAACCGAGGGACCGAAAAGGCCTCGTGTGTGTTGCAGCCCAAGACCCCTCCAATTTGGCCCAAAACCCACCTAACTCTGCTCCATCATCTAGAGCGTTCGATCACGATCGCGTGGCCGAAAACCGCACCTCATTTGGACTCTCCTAGCTCCTCCTATGCCTATAAATAGATCCCTCCATGAAATTCCGGATCCCCCTCGTCCTCAAACCCTAATCCCAGATCCGCGCCGGCCGGACACGTCCGCCCCGGTAGGACGCGTCCGCCCCGCCGCCTCGGCCACTCCCGCGGCGCCAAGTGTCACCGCCGCTGTCTTCCCCCGAGCCGGCCCGCGCGGCCCAGGGAAGGCCCTCCCGGCCGCCGCCTCGCGCTGCCCCACGCCGCCGCCCCGCGCCGCCGCCGCCTCGCCTGACCGCCGCCTCCGGCCGCCGCCGCCACCGCTGATCCCGGGAGCACCTCGCCGGCCTTCTCCTTCCTCCGGCGAGCCGCGACGAACTCCAGCGTCTACAGTGTTTCCGGCCAACTTCGAAATCCGTGCAAACCCTGGATCTGAGGGTTGTTTTTTTTCTAAGTCCTAGTTTTTCTCAGCCCATATGCACATGTTCGTAGCCCCATAACTTTGCATCCGTAGCTCCGATTCACGCATATAGCATATCAAAATGTTCATCTCAGAGAGTACATCATTTCATTCCATTGCATCATTTTCATTTGAGCTCATCTTGATGCTCGAAATGCTGTTAAAAGAGGGCTACTTGAGTTAATTTCCAGATCTGTTACTCCGTTTAGCACTTTTGTCTTTTTTGCCATGATTAATGTGTGCATGATATGCCCGTGAGTTCTACTTATGTTTTGTTAAGGGTTTTGTCATCTTTCCAGAGGTGCAACCTATGTATTTTTGTGATGTGTGTGGTGACTTGTGCAAGCTTGCAAAGTGGTGCACTTGCTAATTCTGTTTTCAGGGACTTAGTGATTTCACCAAGTCCTGGAGCTGTTTATCTCATGTTGCCATATGTTCATGTTGTTTCTTAGTGATCTGTGCCTCTTTTGAGGATGATTAGTAAGGGAGTTTTCTTAATATTGTAGTGCTCTATCCATCCATGTCTTTGTTTGCATTTATGGAGCACCCTAGCTTGAGTCAATCGAGCTCTACTTTTGCTACCTTTTGAATCTGGGCAGATTGTCAACTTGTTTGCAATTTTGCCGGTGATGTTGTAGTTGATCCGTGCATGCTATGCTATTGTTCTTGTCATGTCTAGCTCGCATTTTGTGCCTTCTTGATGGGTGTATGCTTGTCTTGCCATGACTTGCTCTGTAGTGAGTGCATCGAGCTCGTAAACATGTCTACTTGAGTTATATTTCAGCATGTGTCAGTTTTTCACAAAGTCTGAAACTGATTATGTTTTTGCTATGTTCACATGCTTGCAATTGTATTTTCTGATCCCTTTTGGCTCAAGGTCACTAAGGGACTTTTGTTAAGCTCTTTGAGTAGCTCCATGACATGCTTTACTTTGCCATGTTCAGATCCTGTAGCATGTAGTTTTGTTGCTCCAAAGAGGGCTACCTGATCTGAAATTCCAGACAAGTGTTGATTTCACTAAGTCTGAGATCTGTTTGCCATTTGCATTTTTGCCATGCTTGTTTGAACCTGTTAATGGATGATTGGCCGTAGCTCAGTGCTAGACTTTTGTTAAGCATCTTGTGTGCATCCCTGCCATGTATTTTGTTGTCATGTTTGAGTGCTGTAGCATGTTCATTTCTTTGCATTTAGATGCCTACTTGCTGTAAATTGCAGACCGGTGTCATTTTTGAATCGCTTGCCATTTCCAAACCGTAACTCCGATTCCGGCGTTCTTCATATCGTTTTCAAGCGTTCTCATCTCATATTTCCAGTGGCACACTTGGATTTCCATGTTGAGGCCAGGTTCATGCATTTCCTGTCATATCTTGCATTTTGCATCACGCATCGCATCCCGCATAGCATATCATCATATTGCTTGGTCTTGCACGTGGTTAATTATATCCTTGTTGCTTGTTTGTCTTGTTTGGGTAGAGCCGGGAGACGAGTTCGCTAACGAGGAGCCCGTTGAGTTTGCTTTTGAGGATCCAGTCAACTCTGACAACTGTGCAGGCAAGATGATCACACCCTCGAAATCACTACTATCTTTGCTATGCTAGTTTGCTCGCTCTTTTGCTATGCCAATGCTACGATGCCTACCACTTGCTTGCAAGCCTCCCAAATTTCCATGTCAAACCTCTAACCCACCATTGTCCTAGCAAACCATTGATTGGCTATGTTACCGCTTTGCTCAGCCCCTCTTATAGCGTTGCTAGTTGCAGGTGAAGATTGGAGGCCGTTCCTTGTTGGAACATTTATTTACTTGTTGGGATATCATTATTTTGCCATGTTATCTTAATGCATCTATATACTTGGTAAAGGGTGGAAGGCTCGGCCTCTCGCCTAGTGTTTTGTTCCACTCTTGCCGCCCTAGTTTCCGTCATATCGGTGTTATGTTCCCGGATTTTGCGTTCCTTACGCGGTTGGGTTATAATGGGAACCCCTTGATAGTTCGCCTTGATTAAAGCTTTTCCAGCAATGCCCAACATTGATCTTACCATTTTCCACCTAGCCTTTTCTTTCTCTTGTGTTCTGCAGACTCAAGGGTCATCTTATTTTAACACCCCGGGCCAGTGCTCCTCTGAGTGTTGGTCCAAACTAGAGCCCCTTGCAGCGCCACCTCGGGGAAACTCGAGGGCTGGTTTTAGTTGTATGGATTGCTTATCTGAGTGTGCCCTAAGAAAGAGATATGTGCAGCTCCTATCGGGATTTGTCGGCACATTCGGGCGGTGTTGCTGGTCTTGTTTTAACCTGTCGAAGTGTCTTGAGTAACCGAGATACCGAGTCTGATTGGAACGTCTTGGGAGGAGGTCTATTCCTTCGTTGACCGTGAGAGCTTGTCATGGGCTAAGTTGGGACTCCCCTGCAGGGATTTGAACTTTCGAAAGCCGTGCCTGCGGTTATGGGCAGATGGGAATTTGTTAATGTCCGGCTGTAGATAACTTGAACCTTAACTTAATTAAAATGAATCAACTGAGTGTGTCACCGTGATGGCCTCTTCTCGGCAGAGTCCGGGAAGTGGACACGGTGTTGCAGTAACGTTTGCGCAGGTTGCTCTCTAGTTTCTCGCTCGCGCTTTGCCTCCTCTTCTCGCTCTCTTTTGCGAATAAGTTAGCCACCATATTTGCTAGTCGCTTGCTCCAGCTCCACTCATATTTTACCTTGCCATACCTATAAGCTTAAATAGTCTTGATCGCGAGGGTGCGAGATTGCTGAGTCCCTGTGGCTCACAGATTACTATTACACCAGATGGAGGGCCTGATGATTCCACTCCAGGAGACGCGTATGAGCTCAAGTGGGAGTTCGACGAAGACTCTCAACGTTACTATGTTTCCTTTCCCGATGATCAGTAGTGGTGCCCAGTTGGGGGTGATTGGGACCGTGTCGCATGTTGGGTTCTCTTTTATTTTGGCGCCATAGTCGGGCCATGAGTGTTTGGATGATGTAATGTTATTTATGTACTTGATTGACATGGCGAGTGTAAGCCAACTATGTTATCTCCCCTTTTATTACCATATTACATGGGATGTTGTGAAGATTGCCTAACTTGCGACATATGCCTTCAATGCGATTATGTCTCTAAGTCGTGCCTCGACACGTGGGAGCTATAGTCGCATCGAGGGTGTTACATCCAGTCAGCATGCCTGTTGTGATGTCCGTGCATCTACTGATGTGGCACAAAATGTTTTTTTTGGGTAATGTAATAACAACAATTACTTTCCAAACAATAACAGACGAAGCATTAGACATGGTATAGCTCACGCACAAGCCCGAAATTCCAAGTTCAACTTCCACATCAAACTCATGTTCACAGATATCTGCACATTCATACATAATGTCCACAACCATGATTCACTTCAAAGCCAAAAAAATGTGAGGAGAGTTATAAATAAAGAAAATCCTCTACTAGTTCCTGCTACCAGTGCGAGCACAACAAGTCAAGACCATGCGTAAATTAATTATATTTTAGTCATTTTTGTGTTCTAAAATGTCTGTTGGCTCGCGGAAGGACGTGTTGCCGGCACATGCGCGAATTCAATGAAGGCAGGCGGGGCAGTCTTAAGCTGGTTGCACGCGGCGAGCAGGCGTGCTCAGCCAGGCCTGCAGCGAGTGCGGCCCTCTTGGCCGGCGCGCCGGTTCAATGCCTGCGCTATGAGAGGTCGCGTCCGTGTCAGAGCAATCACTCCCTCCAGTCCTTTTTTGTTTGGGTATAACAAAATCTCGTTTTCCATTCACATTTTACAAGTAAAATTCGTGGATAAACTTTGACCCAAAGTACGATGGGGACTAGTAAACCAGAATGGAGGTAGTAGTTTTTTTAATCAAAGAAGGGTTTCCCCTTCCGATTTTCATTATTGAAAACCAGCATCTAAATCTAAACCATAGTATTTTCCCTAGAACTACCAGGTTCAACATCTCGCAACATAAACCCATACAACCTCCATTGCAAAAAAACCATACAACCATATGCCAAGGAGGTACGTAGTACTATGAATTCCATTTTCGCTACATACCAATCGTTCTAAAAACTACTTACTACTTATAACGCGCCATTGAAAATCGGAACTCTTAACCCCACTAAAAAACGATATTTTAAACGTGGCTACTCGATCTGTGGCAATTGGCGAGCCACCGCGCTCCAAGTCGTTCACCTGTGGTCCCGACCATCAACTCCTACGGATCAAATTATCACGCGAGCTGACTATTCCTACAAATGTGCTCCACCACGTACCCGGTACCCGCGAATGCAGCAATCATGCACCTAGGGTTTTAGGGTTTATTTGTTAACGTCGCCTTTACGTAACACTCATGTGTGCGAGATAACGAGAGGCCGACTGCGTGTGTGCGCCTCTTCTCTTCGTATATGTACTCCACCGTTTGTCCGGTGTCCAAAAAAAATATAATAACTACTAGCAATGTGCCAATGCGTTGCCACACGATCAAAATAGATTAATACATATTCACCGATTTGATAGAAAAAAGTCTAGTTTTGAAATACGTATATCACTAAAAATATGTTATGTTTCACTCAAAATATATTCCTTTGGCGGTTTTGATGAGATAAGGGAGGAATGTTGTTGGTTTCAAGATTCGAGAAGTGGTATATGTCTAATTTCTACTCTTACTAGGAAGATGCCCGTGCATTGCATGGAACATCAAGATCTTGTGGGAGAAAAGGATGAATGAGGGAAGGCCTTATCTGCAAATGTGGTGAAGAGTGCGGGTAAATTGCCATATTTTCCTTCCTATCCGTCAGATATAAATCGGACGACCTACATTGCAGGATGGCAGGCCCACCATCATCACCAACTCTATTTTTTATCCCTACTCTTATAAAAAGCATTGTCGGTGATGATCGTGTGCCTGCCATCCTGCAATATAGGCCGTCCGATCTATATCTGACGGATAGGAAGGAAACTATGGCAATTTTGCAAAAAGATACACACACCCCTCTCCACATTTGCAAATAAGGCCTTCCCTCGTTCATCCTTTTCCCCCACAAGATAAACTACTCATACAAATGCATCTTGATGTTCCGTGCAACGCATGGGCATCTTGCTAGTTGTTGCAAAAAGCCCATGTGTGTGTGAGAGAGAGAGGGAGAGTGGAGGATGACGGAGTGCATGTGTGACAAAGACACAAGGAGTGTGTGTGCGATAGGCATCAGCTTAAAATGAGGCGATAGTGTGTGTGCATGATCGAGAGGGCGTGTCTCAAGAAGGGAAGAAAAATCTACATAGATACAAGGAGCGGGAGATAGACATGTATGCGATGGTGGAAGCACGAGTGTGCGGGTGTATAAACCTATCTAGAGGCTAGCTAGTCGATAAATGTTTGTGAGAGAAATATGATTCGGGGTGCGAGAGCGAGAGTTTTGTGTGTGAGAGAGAGACGGTAGTCGGGAAGGGGAGTGGAAGTAGGAGTTGTGTGTGTGTGTCTGTGTGAGAGAGAGAGGAGACGGTAGTCGGGGTTGTCTGATCGGTAAACAAATGAATAATGTCAGTCTGGGATGGAGACGAAAAGGAGACCGAAAAAAATGTTGTGTCTACAGGAGAGAGAGAGAGAGTAATTTTAGTGGTATGAGTCATATGTAGAGACATATAGGGTGTGTGAGAGAATCCCATAGAGAGAAAGACAAAGTGAAAGACGAGTGGAGACTGTGTGTGTGGTGGTGAAAAAGAAAGCTTAGGTACCGAGTGATACCAGAGAACAGTAGAGACGTGAGAGATGATGAAAACCGTGTAATGTATAATGATAGGGAGAGTGTGACACTTCTCAAGGGAGACGTCGATAGACCATGTTTGCGAGGATAGGAGAAACATGAAGTGAGCGTGCGGGTGAGCTGGAGAAAAGAGAGTGATAGCTACCCGAAGGATCATGCATGCGAGAGAGATGGGCGTGAAAGGAGTGAACAAAAAAGGGATTCAAATATTTGAATTCAAGATGATGATACATGTAATCCATACTCAAACCAAAATTGATCTATCAAACATGCATACTCATATGAATTCACACACATCTATGTTATTTGATATGTAGATATTACTGATCCATACATTTTAGTAGAACATAATTTGGTTAATTTTTTTCGAATTCAACCTTAAGATTTCGAGAACGTTGTATTTGTAAATCATATTATACATATAAAGGATCAGAGTTCTTTGTTGTGCTTTTGAAAGTATATATAAAAAAATGATGTATATAGAATGTAATTCCAACTGAAAATGGATCCTGCCCGAAAAAAATAGAATACAAACGGGATTCCAATTGAGTTGGCATGGTAAACATGCACTCTGCAAAATTTGAACGAGCGGGGAAAGTCGCAGTAACCGCCCGAAACCAAAATCTGCGAGATGGAAATCACTACTGCCTATCCCTGCCACGCAAAGCCTATCTGCTGGATTTCTATAGGTTTCGATAGGGGTAGGTTGGTAATTTCACCCAAACGTGACGTAACTGCCTCTCACCCGGATTCATACATGGTGGGCGCCAAAACACAGTGTGTCCTCGGCCGAAATCGACTCCCTCCCCGATTCATATTCATACACGGTGGGCAGCAAAAACAAAATCTCGTCGGCAAATATTCGGTGTATGCGAGATTACCATCCTATCCCAACCGACTAATGTTGCTGTGATGTAGTAGAAATTTGAAACGGGGGCTAAGTTTGTAAATTTCCTCGCATTTGAGACAAGCGCGCCCTGAATACATGGTTCCCCCCTTCCTCTCTACCTCCCTTTTCCCCATTCGTACTTCGTGGGCGCCAAAACACCCTCTCCACCCCACTCTCCTCCGTCCGCCACCCCATCCACCGTCGTCCTCCTCCACCATGCCGGAGCTGATACCCCGATGCCGCCGTCCATTACAAGAGATCGACCTCTCTCATCCACGGCTTCGGACCGGGATCCTTGCATCCCGTCCTCTCGCTTCATCCCCGCCGTCGTCCACCTTGCCGGTGCCGCTCCTACGACCGTCTCGTCCACCGTGCCCCACCGCTGCCGTCTACCCTCCTAGATATGCTTCCACACCGTCGACAGCCATCGCTACCGCAGCACCGTAAAATTCTCAGCAGATGCGTACACGGCGCCGCACCAGAGGCGATACTCTTTCATATCTGCTCAACTTATTTATCGCAGCAAGAAAATAGATCGCCACTGCTTTACTCTGATTTCTTGTCTTGGTTGCGAAGTTGCCTTTGTCCGGTTTGCACCTTCAGATCCTCCATGGCACGCTCAACACTATACTCCCAATGCTTATGGTTTTCCCCTTTTATATTCCACACTAGTTAGATCACAGTACACTAAATTTCAAAATTGGGTCAGTAGATTTTTCAGAGCTCGCCGGAGTTCGCCGTTGCGATCGAAGGGGCTCGGGTGGTTGTGAGACCTTGCCAAACAAAGAAAACTTGATGTGGGTGGGGGTTGGGGCGGGGGTTGGGGTGGGGGTGGCGGAGGAACACAGGCGGTGGGGGCCGGTGGTCCGGCCAGTGGCCCGTGCGGTGTTCTGTATGGGAAGAATCAGAGAAGAGGAAGAAGAAGGGTTAGGAGACGTAGGATCTTCAACCAACCGCCTGAAATGGTCGAGAGACAGCTGGGAGTTGCATTCTTAATGCGCTCTGGTTCATCATGTGTGGGCACTACGCAACCAACATTTTATTATCCAAAATCTGCTTGCTCTTCTTTACCATGTTCCTCTTCTGTTCTTCTTTAATATGTACTCTCTCCGTTCCTAAATAAAAGTCTTTGTACAAATTCCACCATGGACTACATATGGAGCAAAATGAGTGAATCTACACTCTAAAATGTATCTGGATACATCTGTATGTGATCCATAGTGGAAATCTTTACCAAGACTTATATTTTGGAACGGAGGGAGTATGATAGTAGTACAATATGTTCCTTGTACTGAAGATAAGCAGGGACATTTGGAGTGTAGAGGTCTATACGGTCGGTTGTGACGGACACTTTGAGCCTCTTTGATTCGTAGGATCTTGTAAACATAGGAATGGGATTTGTAGTGGCCTGCCAACTTGAATCCTATAAGAATAGCAAGGAAATGCGGGGAGCTGTGTCGCCTTTGAGAGTTACACTGATATTAACAGTACCGCACCTTCACTTGAAGAGAGCTGGTATCCGAAGCCTTTCTAGCCGTACCGGTAATACTGACACATATATTGCAGCAAGTTCCACTTTGCTGATTTTACTCTGATGCTTAAGGTTTTCCCGTTATATATACACTATGATCTGTGTACCTACTTTGTGTCGCACTAGCATTAGTCCACTCTTGAAGCTAAACACTGCAATGACTTACAAAATTGGTACCAAGGCATTGAGTGCCATTCTGGATGCAATGAAACTCATATGCTCCCCTCCTGTTGATTCTTGTTCAGAATATGATCCTAATGACTATTCTAACCTCGAGGAGTCAAAGGCAGATGGCCTGTCCTGTTCACCCACCAAGGTGCCTGTTCTAATTTGGCAATGTTTTATTGATTGCGGGTATATTGCATATGTTGTCTTGCATTTCTTCTACTTTGTTGCACCGCCATCTGCTTAGTTTACTCATCATATATGTCGAGATGCCATGCCCATCCATTATCAATACATATTCCATCTGTCATCATACCATGTTTTTCCACTCAAATGTTGTTCTTGTGTATTAGACATCAAAAAGGAAGAGGGTGATTGCCGAACCTGAAGGAGCACCAGCAAAGTCCTTGAAAAACATGGTGGTGCCGGAGAAATCAGACAGCACCCCACTTATATTGGTTGTACAACCAGTGACACAAAACGTAGGACCGACTCCAGCAGACTGTACCCATACTTCACTGGCCACACCACTAGCCCCACCACACAGGACCTGCACTCCAGCAAAAGGTATACCGATTTCATTTGCCATAGCACCAGCTGTACCATAGAAAAATCCCACTCCAGCAAAAAGTACAGCAAGTCCACCGGCCGAAGACCTATCCCAACTGTAGAGACGGCCAATTCCTGCAGATTGGAACCTCATTCCATTTATTCCCAGTTTAAAAGACAATGATTTCAATGTTGTTAGGGACTACGTGCATATATTCCCATCATGGGAAGATTATTGTGAAGACAAACACCATTTTCACATCTTCCTGTCCAACTTACGTGTAAGTGCTATTGTTCATGCTTATTATTTTCCTGTTTTTCTGCTGATTGAACACATCAATGATTTACATTACATTGTTGTAACTAGGCGAGGGTCAATCTGGATAGTCATGACGAGCAAAGCTTGCTTGTGCTTTTCAAGGCAGAATTGCAGCAGTATCGGTGTTACCTGAGGAAATCACACTTTGATGGCAAGTCTATAAACGAATTTCTGGTGAAGTCTCATGTGCTAAATTTAGAAGACATTGAATGGAAAAACCTTGTTATGCACTGGTCTCGTTCCCAGGATGAGGTACTGTCTATGAAATCACATGACAATTTGAACTTCTACTTTTCCGCATGTGCCTTATGGATCTTTTTTGCAGGAAATCTGCTCGAAGAAGAATTCTGGTTTGACAAGAACGACAGGATATCGCAAATATGCTGCCCGCCACTTTGCTCCTGTTAGTACCTGTTGTCCTGTATCACTGTACGTGCAAACATACCTGGTTCATTATGTGATAGCAGTATGCATGATAGCTTGCTTATCAATTGTTCGCTCCAAATTATCTGATCTGTATGAATGGTCACATTAGTGTAGAATATATTCAATGCCAATGTTTTTTTAGCTCTTCATTGTTCTTGTAAGTACATGTTGTCCTTTATCAGTGTACTTATAATGACAGGTAGTTGTTCATGTACCATCACTCTGCAGCTTATTTTCCTTTGCCCTCCATTTTCTACACATCAGATCTATATTTACTCTTACCATAAGGTTGGTACTGAAGAAGTTTAGTTGTGCATTCCTCTTGGTTGTACCTTTTGCCTGTATCGCTGCACTTACATTTATAGCTACTTGGTTATGTAGCATCACTCTTCATCTTATCTTAAATATTCTCCATTTTTCGTATATTATCACATCTATATTTACTCTTAACAAAATGTAGAATAAAGGCAATGCTTTTGAAGAAGATTCTGTGGTAAACTTCTTGAATTCCCCCCCCATCAGCATGGACAAGGCCTTTATAGAGCCCGTCTTCACCAATAATGTAAGTTTGTCCATCTCAAGCCTTCAAACTTTGTTGTATATATTTGGTTAGGCATGACTGCAACAGCTGTTTATTTTTGGTGTTTGCATCAAATTGCTTGTTTAAAGTTTATTATGTAGTTCATAAACAAAAGTTTGTCCTTTCTCAATTTAAGTTTTTAGTTGTACAACCAAGTTCCTTCTTCATACCATGTAAATTAAACTATACAGAGAAAGTGATCTTCTTTTGCACTGCATGTATGCTTCTGTTCTTCATCCGTAATCCAGTGGTGTGGTGAACCTACCCACTACAGCACAATGTCATATTCTGCAATGTCTTAACTATGAACAATGTCATATCATTCTACTATTATTTAAACCGCCTCTTTATTTGCCAATCTGAAATGGTATAAATTGACATCACACAAACCATTGATACTTATGAGTTCTTGATTTGTAATCCAGTAGTGTCGTGAAGCTGCCAACTCCTTCACAATGTCATTTCCTGCCATGTCTTGACCTGAACAATACCATATTGTGTTAATGCAATTTTAAACCGTGTTACTTTATTCGTCAGTAAGAAATGTGATGAATTTTCAGCACTGATACTTCTATGTGCAAAACATGTCATCTGTCTGCTTGTTTATCTTTCAGAGTGAGAAAGATATAAGTGTTGAACAAGCGCAGTCTCATCATCTTGCTCAGCTGATTGCGCTGCAGCTCCCCAGCAGGGCTAACCTTTCTTGAACTCTATTGAAGTGCTTTCAGTTTTGTATATTATTTTGTCGGCGTGTTTATTTGCACTGGTGGCGATCTTTGATGCCCAGTGTATGTAATCTGCTATCTGCTTGTGCTTTATTATCATAGTGGCGAACTTTGATGCCCAGTGGATGTAATATGTCGTAATTTCTTTATTGTATAGTCTAGGTTTTTTCTTATTCAAGATGCTGCAGTTATTTTACTGTATATATATCCTGTCTTCGCAGTACACCGGCCAAACCATAAAATTACGGTACATAATCGGGTCGTCGTGCAATCACGATGTAGGTTGGGCCTGAAACGTGCCGAACAACTCACGGGCCGGCAGCAGCCTGAAATGAACCCCGTCCCATGATTGTGCAAATCAAATCACGGGCTTTTAACAGGCCAAAATTGTCTCGGTCCTTGTTTGGCCCAATCAGATATCGGCCGCGAGCAGGCCGGATGCAAACTGGGCCGTAGTTAGGCCAAACTATATGACGGGCTTTTAACATGCCGAAATTAATATAGGGCCGAAATGTTAAATGGGCCCTTAACAAGCCAAAACTAATATCAAGCCGAATTACTAAGTGGGCCTTTAGCAAGTGGGCCCAAAAGCATAGTGTCCAGTTGACGGGCCGAATCTGATATGGGCCATAATTGAGCCCAAAGCTGTCGGCGTTCTGGGAACGGGGGTCCCCAGACTTGCCTGCCTGCGGCCTGCGGCGTGGCTTAAAAGGGGGCCCAGCACGGCCCGTCTTCATCAACACAGATCCAAGACCCTCGCGAGGGGCCAAGCCTCGCGGGACGGACGATGCGGAGCTTCCTCAGGCACGGCCTCATCAGGCTGGCTCGCGAGGAGGCGGAGAGATCAAGGCGGGGTACCTCACGAGGTGCCCATGACGCAAGCCATGACGACAAAGGGCGCCAGGCGGGTGCCAGCCCATGCAGTGTCCTCCTTTCCTCTTTGGTGCAAAGGGGGCAAGCGCAGCCGCGGAGTACCGAGGCATCAGGCAAAGGTTGCCATTTTGGTGCAACAAGACCAAGACCAGGAGGACTGCAAGACGAAGGTCATCGTGGAGCCCAGGACGGCGTCATCACCAGAGCTTTGCGCAGGTGAAGACTACTTTTGTCAGGGTAGCTAGGACTAGCTGTCCCCCTTCAAATTAGCCCGCCATTGTTGGCTCCCTTCCCGCTCGATATTTGGGAAGAGGACCAGGGCCTCTATAAATAGGACCAGCCACCCACAAAGGAGAGGGGGTGGTTTGATCAGAGAGAGAGAGAGAGAGAGAAGGGTGGCTGAACTCCTCCCAGCAGTTCATCGCCCTAGCCAAGGATAGACCCTCGTGAGGCTGTTCTTCCTTGTATCATTCATCATCATCAGCCCAAGAGGCAATCCACCACACCACACACTGGAGTAGGGTATTACACCACAACGGTGGCCCGAACTAGTATAAACCCTGTGTCCCTTGTGTTGTTCTTTCCATAGCTTAGTCTTAGCGAGGCGGAGGGGTGCAGGTAGGTAGGAAGCGAAATCTCCGCGCGCACCCCAGTGTTCGAACCTCAAGGGTCTGCCGGAACCCGAAATCCGACATTTGGCGCGTCAGGTAGGGGTGCGCCGGAATCCACCTTCTACCGCTTCGTGCCCCGTCGCATCATCATCATCATGTCCGGCGACCAGGCGGGCAACCCAGATCCATGGGCAGCGTGGCCCGCCCGCGCAGAACCGCTCGCCTCGGGCGACCCCGTGCCCCAGGTAGCTCGCGGTCCGCAGGGCGCTGTGGGCCGCGGGCGATGCGGACAGGCTTCGATAGCTCCCACACCGCGGCAGGCGCGGTCGGCAGCAAGGGCCTCCAATCACGCCGCTACCACGACACTGTACACCCGCCGGGAGCAGGCGAACTCGAGGGCCGCGCTCACGGTGGCCCGAGAGCTTCTGCAGTGCAGGCTGCTGGAGGGTGGCCGCGACGTGCTGTTGGAGCGGGTGACGGAGCTCCTGGGCTTCGCCGCCTCGGGGGCTCAACCCTTCAGCACCCAGCTCCCATCTCAAGCCCAGGGAGGCCCACGCGGGGGCTCCGCGCACGCCCGCGGGCTCCGAGCCTACTCCAACACCAGCGAAGCTGTCAGCACCGGACCAGTGGCGGCGCTGCCCCCGCTCCCGGTCCGCAAAGAAGAAGGACTCGACACGAACCATAGCCCCAGTGGACAGCCGCGCTGCCACCCCACGGTGGGCGCGTCAGGCAGGACCGCGTGGCACGCGGGGCACTACGGCGTGGCCTTCGGGATGGCGGGGCCAGAGGAATACGTGCCCCTCATGATGGACCAAGGACACCCTCACGAGAGCGAACAAGGCTCGCTCCTCAGCCCAAGCTGGGAGGACGAGGCGCCAGATGCTGAGCCTTTCCGGGAGCCCTGGGACGGTCCCACTGGCCACATTGGAGGCAACGATTATCGGGTACCGCTAATTCTTCAGAAGCAGGCATACGCTTACCATGGGTCGCAGGAGGTGAAGGTCGCCGCAGCGGGCAGCTGCCCCGCTCCCACAGTCTCCTACCCCTCGGGAGGAGGGCGCAGGGGGCTGCAGGAGAGGGGCCGGGATCCGACATCACCACCACGGCGTTCGGAGCAAGGTGTTCTCAGGTGGTAGGCCCTCCGCTGGGGAGGTGCCTCAGGGCCTGCCCCCGGCGGAGGACCCGTGGTCGTCGGGGGAACCGCTGGCGACTGCTCTACCCCATCGGTGGCGTCCTGGTTTCCGGTCATCGTTGATGGCACTAGAGTGTGGCGCAAGGCGGGCCCCTCATCTGGCGATATGAAGCGAGGCCGGTACCTGTGAAGAAGGCCCAGTGCCTGTGAAGATCGCCGCCCCGTGACACTCTCACGTAATAATGAGTGGGGCTATACACGCCCCGGAGTCTCAGGGGTGCCGGCCTCAGGCCCTGGGGCTCCCTCCCACACCCAGTGGCAGCACTTAGCTCCGCGCTGGTGAGAAGACGTCCAAGACTAGACTAGGTGCCGGACGCGGTCTTTTGTCTGCTTTCGTTGCTTTTCCCTTTGGTTGTCGCTTTCCCCCGCTGGATTCAAGTTGGATTCGAATTTGAGATTTGCGTGTGTTCGGGGAAGGGGTGCTTAGTCTCGTTCGAGCAATTTCTCGTGTTTTGGTTACCACTTCGCCTCAGCTGCCTCCCCTCGTGAGCCCCTCGCGAGCCGGGTCAGGCCTAGCTTGCGCGCAGCCCAGACTACCGCCGATGTGTCCTCTCAGGAGGGTGTTTTACTGCAGATCCTACGAATCCAACCAGGGAACACTCGGGACACCACAGCCTCCCACAGGCTACCTCAGGGCCAGCACGGGACAAAGGTAAACCAGCCGACCAGCGCGTCGCTTAGGCCAACCACTTGGCGCGAGCGCATGGGCAATGTAGCGTCTACTAATACGATGAACACAAGTTTTACATAAGGGGCTCCCCCTCCAAAATGCTCTCACTGCCATCAGGCCAAAACCTGAGTTCTATTCATGCAGGGTAAGGAAGTAGGAACGATGCACAATCAGTCGGACAAATCCCCCAATGCGTTCTCAGGAGCACCACCCGAGCCGTTGCTCGCGTCGCTGGACTCGCCATCGCTGTCCGCGTCGCTGCCAGCGGCGTCAGGGCCGTTCACCTCGCCGCCTTCGTCGGCCACCACGATCACGCAGTCGTTGTCAGAAGCGAAGGCCCTGATAAGAGCATCCACATTGTCTTCCACCCAGTGCGCCAGATCGTCTCGGACGGCCTGGGGGACTGGGGCGATGGCGGCGTCGAAATCAAAGTGGGGATCCATGTTCTGGAGATGGCTGAAGACGCGAGAAGAGGCGCGCCCGAGCAGGGCGCGGCTCCTCTCCTCCACCAACCTGTCAGCCCTGACCGACCGCGCCTCAGCTGAGTCACCACGTCAGTGAAGAACTGAAGATTGCCAGCATAGTTGACTGTGTGCGGCTCGCCAACAGCCGCCTCGCAGATGTTGCCCAAGGCTGTGTTGGCTCTTTCCCGGAGCGTGGTGAGCATGGGGCCATGCTCATGCTCCAGGATCCGCCGCTGATGTATCTCGTCCGTGTTCTGGCGCGCGACGACCACAGCCTCCTCCACCCGCTGGCGAAGAAGGAGCACCTCGGCCTGGGAGGTGGTTAACTCACCTTGCGCCACCTCAAGGGCGGCCCGGAAAGCATCGGCCCGCCGCGTCGCCTCCTCCAGCTTGGCCCTCAAGGCAGCAGTCCTGCCTTCAACTTCGGCCTGGATCAACCCCAACTTCTCTTCGAACTCGTGCTCGAGGTTCAAATGCGCCATCGCCACTCAATGTCCGACCTCCTCCAGGACGCGGGCTTCCTGTGCAGCAACATCATCCTCCGCTTGCATCACCAAGCGCTCCCTCATCTCCAGACGCTCGTACTCGCGGGTACGTTCGGCGGCTTCCAGCATCAGCGCCTCGTCACGCTTCTGGAGCTCTGCTGAGTCGCCGGAGGCCACCTTCATCGACGCGAGGGCTGCCTCGCGCAGCTCCACCTGCTCCTCCAATGAGTGGCACTAGGCCAGGAGCTCCCGGGCCCGCTCCTCCGCTGCCGTTCGCCGCCGGTCAGCTTCCCGAGCCTCCTCAGCGGCCCAAGATCGGGCCTCCCGAGAGGCCACCAGCGACGCCTTGGCCTCTGCGTCGTCAAGATCGCACTGACGGCGCGCAAGGGCGATGGCGCCCTCCAGCTCGCGCCTCTCTGCAGCCAGGCGCAGGCCCTCGGCCTCAAGGCGCGCGTCTTCATCGGCAAGCTCCTCACCAAGCAGGCTTACCGCGTCAGCCGCCCTTCGAAGGAATCCTTGGCGGAGAGCGCGACGCTCCCAAGCGCGCTCGAGCACGTCTTCCACACCATCATCTTCCCCAAGCAAGCGCCGGGGGCCACGAGTCAGCACTCCCCCTCCGGGCTGGGGGCTGGCACCCTCGCGACGGCCGGGCACGCCGCGTCAAAAGCCCGGCCTGGGGCCAGCCCGTCCCCAGGTGAAGAGCGCAGGGAGCGCCTTAGCCAATTGCAGTCCATGACCAGGCGAGAAGCCCACGGCAGGCTGGCTATGCCACGAGAAGGCCCGCGAAGGAGGATCGCGAGGTGCGCAGGGCCACGATACGCCTCGGGACGGTTCGCCTCTTCGATCGCCCTCACCACAAGGGCTCCGCTGCTTGGAGCGCTTGAGGACGGTGGAGGGGGCGAAGCCAAGGGGGACGGCTCCTCAGCCGTCTCCGCAAGCTCGGCTGGAAGGGGCCTGCAGAGCAAGGGTCAGTAAGAGCAACAGAAGGATCGGGAGCTGGGAAAGGAGAAGGCTTACTCATCAGTGGCGAAGTACTTCCTACGCTTCAGCAGGCGACAAGGGTAATCGTCGCCCAGGGCCTCCCTTCTCTTCCGGAGGGCCTCAAAGTCCACGCGGAAGCGGCCTAAGAGTTGGGCGCAAGGATCAATGGGACGAAGATGGAGCGTCAAGGCGATCTGTGTCAGGGGCGCCTGCCTGATGTGCGCTGCCAATCGCCTTGCCAAGAGAAGCCACCGGAGCCTCAGGGGCCTCAGTCGCAGGCGCAGAGGGCAGCTTCTTGTCACCCTCAGCCTCAGCGGCACGAGCCCCAATAACTGCTTCCTCATGAGCATCGCCCGGCGCTGTCACCCCGCCGGGAGCCCCCTCGGCCTCTGGTGCCTCATGCCTCCCTGCTCCGCCACTTGAGGAAGAGTCGCCTTGGCCGACTGGAAGGGCAGTCACCACCACTGGGTTCTCGTGAGGCCCCTGGAGGCCGGTGGGGCGCGGCCCCCACTCATCGAAGATAGGCATCTGCCTCACAAAATTGCCCCTGCTCTGGAAGAGGTACAGCAAGGCCCCTCCCTGCTGGATGCTGCCAGGGTTGGGGTCTCCAGTCAGGGTCAAGAGCGCCGTCCTTAGCACTTCAGGCGTCAGGTCCTCTTCATGGACCCTCATACGATCATCGCACCCGCTTAAGGCCCACATCCGGCAGGAGTGGCGTTGGAGAGGAGCAACGCGGCGTAGCAGGAACTCCTTCACCACCTTGGGCGCTGTCACGCCAAGCGACCTCAAGAACGCAAAGCGGTGCCAGACGAAGACGAGCCGGGGGCTCTCAAGCGTCTCCTGGCCCCAGCCCAAATTTGGGACAGCAGGCGAAGTTGGCTCCGACAGCAGGGGGCTGGGCACCCCAGCATCCACATACAGCCACCGCTCGCGGAACCCAGCCGCGGGCGGAGGGAGCTTCAAATCAATCCCAGAGGCCGCTGTCTCAGACGCAGCAACGAAGCTCACGCACGCCCAGCATTGGGTAGGGTCAACAAGGCGCAGCGAGAAGAAGTGGCGCAGCAAGGCAACCGAAGGAAGGATGCCCATCATAGCCTCGCAAACAAAGGCGAAGACCGAAAGGAGAGTGATGGATTTAGGACCCAGATGCATCATGTGGATTTGATAGTGGGAAAGCACGGCATTGAAGAAATCAGAAAAGGGAGGAACCAGACCCGCCCACAGGGCGTTGGCAAAATACGGGACCTCGGTGACTATACTGTCGATGGAGAAGTGGGACGCGGGCCAGGCCGTCATCCTCCCGCATTCGTTGAAGATAGTGGCCAGAGCCGAGCTGACCTTGCCCAAGCCCTCGGCGGGGGCCGCCAACGGCGGCGGGCAAGGCGGAGACATGGAATTCTTCCCTCATCCCTTCTTCGTCGGAGCCATGGGGATGGGAAGGGGGGAAGGTTCAAGATCGGGTTGAAAACAGAAACTGGAGTTCGAGCGGAGGAAGGACAGAGGGCGCTCGAGCAACAGAAAGGGGAACGGCTGTGTACGACTACGAGTCCGCCTAGCATGGCGCAAAATAAGGAGGGCGTGGGGGAACAGTGCCGCCCACGTCCAGTCAACCGCCACGCGGCGCCCAAGGCCGCAGGCTGTTAGGGCCCGCGGCGCTTCGCTCTTGCCCTTCCGCCTCCCTGCACGGCCAAGTCCGGGCGCGCCTTGGGCCCGGGGGCTACTGTCGGCGTTCTGGGAATGGGGGTCCCCAGACTTGCCTGCCTGCGGCCTGCGGCGTGGCTTAAAAGGGGGCCCAACATGGCCCGTCTTCATCAACACAGATCCAAGACCCTCGCGAGGGGCCAAGCCTCGCGGGGTGGACGACGCGGAGCTTCCTCAGGCACGGCCTCATCAGGCTGGCTCGCGAGGAGGCGGAGAGATCAAGGCAGGGTACCTCATGAGGTGCCCATGACGCAAGCCATGACGACCAAGGGCGCCAGGCGGGTGCCAGCCCGCGCAGTGTCCTCCTTTCCTCTTTGGTGCAAAGGGGGCAAGCGCAGCCGCGGTGTACCGAGGCATCAGGCAAAGGTTGCCATTTTGGTGCAACAAGACCAAGACCAGGAGGACTGCAAGACGGAGGTCATCGTGGAGCCCAGGACGGCGTCACCACCAGAGCTTTGCGCAGGCGAAGACTACTTTTGTCAGGGTAGCTAGGACTAGCTGTCCCCCTTCAAATTAGCCCGCCATTGTTGGCTCCCTTCCCGCTCGATATTTGGGAAGAGGACCAGGGCCTCTATAAATAGGACCAGCCACCCACAGAGGAGAGGGGGTGGTTCGATCAGAGAGAGAGAGAGAGAGAAGGGTGGCTGAACTCCTCCCAGCAGTTCATCGCCCCAGCCAAGGACAGACCCTCGCGAGGTTGTTCTTCCTTGTATCATTCATCATCATTAGCCCAAGAGGCAATCCACCACACCACACACTTGAGTAGGGTATTACACCACAACGGTGGCCCGAACCAGTATAAACCCTGTGTCCTTTGTGTTGTTCTTTCCATAGCTTAGATCTTAGCGAGGCGGAGGGGTGCAGGTAGGTAGGAAGCAAAATCTCCGTGCACACCCGAGTGTCCGAACCTCAAGGGTCTGCCGGAACCCGAAATCCGACAAAATCCTCTTAAAGGGCCGGACCTGTTCTGGGCCATAATTTGGCCCAGAACGTGGTAGGCTTTTAACGGGCCAGATCTCATATGGGCCACTATTAGGCCCAGAGCGTGGCAGACCATTAATGGACCAGATCAAATATGGGCCGACATTTGGCCCAAAACATGGCAGCCAGTTAATGGGCCGGCCTACTAGGGTCCTCAAAATCTTGTGGGCCTATAGCTGGGCCAGCCCAGTAATGTCGGCGAAATCTCGTGGGCCTTTAGCTGGGCCGGCCCATTGTGATCCGCAAGAATCTTGTGGGCCTTTACCTAGGCCGGCCCATTATGGCACACAAAAATCTTGTGGGCCTTTACCTGGGCCGGCCCATTATGTCCCGCAAAATCTTGTGGGCCTTTAGCTGGGCCAGCCCATTATGGTCCGCAAAATCTCGTGGGCCTTTAGCTGGGCCGACCCATTACGGTCCGCAAAATCTTGTGGGCCTTCAGTTGGGCCCGGCCATTTAAACTTGATGGGCCGGTCCACGTGTCAACATATCATAGGCGCGTCTCGCCCATTGGATGAGTGACACCTGTGCCAACGCAGACCTGACACGTGTCTCCTCCAGCCAATGATGATTTTACACGTGGAAAATCCCCATTGGTCAGGGCTGTTAACGAGTTATCGGATCCAAAACCCGACCCGATAGCTTAACGGTGTTCCGTTACGGTGTATGCCATGTGTCGGTCACCCTTGACGAAAGCAATTCTGTGACGCGTGATTTATCGTCATGGAAGTGGACACTTCCATGATGATAATTTTGGTAATATCATGGAACACTTCTACGATAGCACAGGTATGACTATCTTGATTCTGTCATAAAATCGCCATGGATGTACATGCATGACAGAAAACGCGACCTACTATGACAAACACGTATCATCACGGAAGTGTTTTTTTTTTGTAGTGGAGATTATGCAACTCCCGAATACCGGAGGAACACCTTGTGTGCTGTCAAATGTCACAACGTAACTGGGTGATTATAAATATGCTCCACAGGTGTCTTTGAAGGTGTTTGTTGGGTTGGCATAGACCAAGATAAGGATTTGTTACTCCAGTATCGGAGAGGTATCTCTGGGCCTTGTTGGTAATGCAGATCACTATAAGCCTTGCAAGCAATGTGACTAATCAGTTAGTTGCAGGATGATGCATTATGGAATGAGTAAAGAGACTTGCCAGTAACAAGATTGAACTAGGTATGATGATACCGACGATCGAATCTCGGGCAAGTAACATACCGATGACAAAGGGAATAACGTATGTTGTCATTGCGGTTTGATCGATAAAGATCTTCATAGAATATGTAGGAACCAATATGAGCATCTAGATTCCTCTATTGGTTATTGACCGGAGATGTGTCTCGGTCATGTCTACATAGTTCTCGAACCCGTAGGGTCCTCACGCTTAACGTTCGATGACGATTTGTATTATGAGTTATGTGTTTTGTTGACCGAAGATTGTTTGGAGTCCCGGATGAGATCACATACATGACGAGGAGTCTCGAAATAGTTGAGAGGTAAAGATTGATATATTGGACGAAGGTATTCAGACACCGGAATGGTTTCGAAACGTTTCAGATATTTATCGCGGTATCAAGGGGTTACCAGAACCCCTCGGGGAAGTAATGGGCCTTCATGGGCCATAGGGGAGAAAGAGAGGGGAGCCCGCAGGGTGGCGCCCCCCCCCCCCAAGGGAGTCCGAATTGGACAAGGAGGAGGGGGCGCGGCCCCCTTTCCTCTTTCCCTCTCCTTCTCCCTCTCCTTCCCTCTTTCCCCCTCCACGAGAAAGGAAAAAAGGGGGCGAATCCTACTAGGAGTGGAGTCCTAGTAGGACTCCCCCCATTGGTGCGCCCCCTTGGTGGCCGGCCTCCTCCTCCCCTACTTTATATACGGGGGCAGGGGCACCCCAAAGCACAACAGTTGTTCTCTTAGCCGTGTGTGGTGCCCCCTCCACAGTTTACTCCTCCGGACATAGAGTTGTAGTGCTTAGACGAAGCCCTGCGCGGATCACATCACCATCACCGTCACCACGCCGCCGTGCTGATGAAACTCTCCCTCGACCCTCTGCTGGATCAAGACTTCGAGGGACGTCATCAAGCTGAACGTGTGCTAAACTCAGAGGTGCCGTACGTTCGGTACTAGATTGGTTGGATCGTGAAGACGTTCGACTACATCAACTGCGTTAACCTAACGCTTCCGCTTTCTGTCTATGAGGGTATGTGGAAAGACTCTTCCCCTCTCGTTGTTACACATCTCCGAGATAGATCTTGCATGATCCTAGGAATTTTTTTGAAATTGTATGTTACGTTCCCCGACAATGGCATCCGAGCCAGGTCTATGCGTAGATGATATGCACGAGTAGAACACAAAGAGTTGTGGGCGATAATAGTCATACTGCTTAGCACCAACATCTTATTTTGATTCGGCGGTATTGTTGGATGAAGCGGCCCGGACCAACCTTACATGGCCACGTTCATGAGACTGGTTCCACCGACAGACATGCAACTTGTTTTCCATAAAGGTGGCTGGCGGGTGCCTGTTTCTCCAACTTTATTTGAATGGAATTTGACTATGGCCGGTCCTTTTTGAAGGTTAAAACATCACACTTGACGAAAGATCGTTGTGGTTTTGATGCGTAGGTAAGAACGGTTCTTGCTAGAAGCCCATAGCAACCACGTAAAACTTGCAACAACAAAGTAGAGGACATCTAACTTGTTTTTTCAGGGAATGTTGTGATGTGATATGGGCAAGACATGATGTGATATAAGTTATTGTATGAGATGATCATGCTTTGTAAAAGTTATCGGCAACTAGCAGGAGCCTTATGGTTGTCGCTTTATTGTATGAAATGCAATCACCATGTAATTGCTTTACTTTATCACTATGCGGTAGCGATAGTTGTAGAAGCAATAGTTGGCGAGACGACAACGACGCTATGATGGAGATCATGGTGTCAAGCCAGTGACGATGGAGATCATGACGGTGCTTTGGAGATGGAGATCAAAGGCACAAGATGATGATGGCCATATCATGTCACACATTTTGATTGCATGTGATGTTTATCTTTTATGCATCTTATTTTGCTTAGTACAGCGATAACATTATAAGATGATCCCTCACTAAATTTCAAGGTATAAGTGTTCTCCCTGAGTATGCACCGTTGCTACAGTTTGTCGTGCTGAGACACCACATGATGATCGGGTGTGATAAGCTCTACGTTCACATACAACGGGTGCAAGATAGTTTCGCACGTGCAGAATACTCGGGTTAACCTTGACGAGCCTAGCATATGCAGATATGGCCTCGGAACATTGAGACCAAAAGGTCGAACGTGAATCATATAGTATATATGATCAACATAGAGATGTTCACCATTGAGAACTACTCCATCTCACGTGATGATCGGACATGGTTTACTTGATATGGATCACGTGATCATTTAGATGACTAGAGGGATGTCTATCTAAGTGGGAGTTCTTAAGTAATATGATTAATTGAACTTAAATTTATCATGAACTTAGTCCTCATAGTTTTTGCATATCTATGTTGTTGTAGATCAATGGCCTATGCTACCGTTCCCTTGAATTTTAATGCGTTCCTAGAGAAAGCTAAGTTGAAAGATGATGGTAGCAACTACATGGCTGGGTCCGTAACTTGAGAATTATCCTCATTGCTGCATAGAAGAATTACGTCCTTGAAGCACCGATAGGTGCAAGAGCAACTCCGGACGTTATGAATTTCCGGGAAACTAAAGCTGATGACTACTCGATAGTTCAGTGTGCCATGCTTTAGGCTTAGAATCGGGACTTCAAAGACGTTTTGAACGTCATGGAGCATATGAGATGTTCCAGGAGTTGAAGTTAATATTTCAAGCAAATGCCCAAGTTGAGAGATATGAAGTCGCCAACAAGTTCTATAGCTACAAGATGGAGGAGAATAGTTCTGTCAGTGAACACATACTCAGAATGTCTGGGTACCATAACCACTTGACTTAGTTGGGAGTTAACCTTCCTGATGATAGTGTCATTGACAGAGTTCTTCAATCACTGCCACCAAGCTATAAAGGCTTCATGATGAACTATAATATGCAAGGGATGGAAAAGAAAATTCCCGAGCTCTTCGCAATGCTTAAGGCAACGGAGGTAGAAATCAAGGAGCATCAAGTGTTGATGGTTAACAAGACCACTAGTTTCAAGAAAAAGGGCAAACGGAAGAAGGGGAAATTCAAGAAGAATAGCAAGCAAGTTGCTGCCCAAGGGAAGAAGCCCAAGTCTGGACCTAAGCCTGAATCTGAGTGCTTCTATTGCAAAGGGACTGGTCACTCGAAGCGAAACTGCACCAAGTATTTGGCGGATAAGAAGGATGGCAAAGTGGAAGGTATATTTGATATACATGTTATTGATGTGTACCTTATTAATTCTCATAGTAGCACCTGGGTATTTGATACTGGTTATGTTGCTCATATTTGCAACTCAAAACAGGGGCTATGGATTAAACGAAGATTGGCTAAGGACGAGGTGACAATGCACGTCGGAAATGGTTCCAAGGTTGATGTGATCACCATCGGCACGCTACCTCTACATCTACCTTCGAGATTAGTTCTAGACCTGAATAATTTTTATTTGGTGCCAGCGTTAAGCATGAACATTATATCTGGATCTTCTTTGATGCGGCACGGTTATTCATTTAAATCGGAGAATAATAGTTGTTCTATTTATACGAGTAATATCTTTTATGGTCATGCACCCATGACGAGTGGTCTATTTTTGTTGAATCTCGATCATAGTGATACACATATTCATAATATTGAAGCCAAAAGATGCAAATTTAATAATGATAGTGAAATTTATTTGTGGCGCTGTGGTTTATGTCATGTTGGTGTAAAGTGCATGAAGAAACTCCATGCTGATGGGCTTTTGGAATCACTTGATGCTTGTGAACCATGCCTCATGGGCAAGATGACCAAGACTCTGTTCTCCGGAACAATGGAGCGACGCACTGACTTATTGGAAATAATACATACTGATGTGTGCGGTCCGATGAGTGTTGAGGCTCACGGCGGGCATCGTTATTTTCTGACCTTCATAGATGGTTTGAGCAGATATGGGTATATCTACTTAATGAAACATAAGTCTGAAACATTTGAAAAGTTCAAAGAATTTCAGAGTGAAGTGGAAACTCATCGTAACAAGAAAATAAAGTTTCTACGATCTAATCACGGAGGCGAATATTTAAATTACGAGTTTGGCCTTCATTTGAAACATTGTGGAATAGTTTCGCAACTCACGCCTCCTGGAACACCACAGCGTAATGCTGTGTCCAAACATCGTAACCATACTTTATTAGATATGGTGAGATCTATGATGTCTCTTACCGATTTACCACTATCATTTTGGGGCTATGCTTTAGAGACGGTTGCATTCATATTAAATAGGTCACCATCTAAATTCGTTGAGACGACACCATATGAACTGTGGTTTAGCAAGAAACCTAAGCTATCGTTTCTTAAAGTTTAGGGTTGTGATGCTTATGTGAAAATGCTTCAGCCTGATAAGCTCGAACCCAAATCGGATAAATGTTTCTTCATAGGATACCCAAAAGAAACTGTTGGGTACACCTTCTATCACAGATCCGAAGGCAAGATTTTCGTTGCTAAGAATGGATCCTTTCTAGAGAAGGAGTTTCTCTCGAAAGAAGTGAGTGGCAGGAAAGTAGAACTTGATGAGGTAATTCTACCTTCTCCCGAACTGGAAAGTAGTTCATCATAGAAATTAGTACACAATTAGAGAGGAAGCTAATGATGATGATCATGAAACTTCAGATCAAGTAACCACCAAACCTCATAGGTCAACCAGAGTATGGTCCGCACTAGAGTGGTACGGTAACCCTGTTCTGGAGGTCATGTTACTTGACCATGATGAACCTGAAGGAAATATGCCCTATAGGCAATAATAAAGTTATTATTTATTTCCTCATATCATGACAAATGTTTATTATTCATGCTAGTATTGTATTAACCGGAAACTTAGTACATGTGTGAATACATAGACAGACAGAGTGTCACTAGTATGCCTATACTTGACTAGCTCGTTGAATCAAAGATGGTTAAGTTTCCTAGGCATAGACATGAGTTGTCATTTGATTAACAGGATCGCATCATTAGAGAATGATGTGATTGACTTGACCCATTCCGTTAGCTTAGCACAATGATCGTTTAGTTTGTTGCTAGTGCTTTCTTCATGACTTATACATGTTCCTCTGACTATGAGATTATGCAACTCCCGAATACCGGAGGAACACTTTGTGTTCTACCAAACATCACAGCGTAACTGTGTGATTATAAAGGTGCTCTACAGGTGTCTCCGATGGTACTTGTTGAGTCGGCATAGATCAAGATTAGGATTGTCACTCCGATTGTCGGAGAGGTATCTCTGGGCCCTCTCGGTAATGCACATCACTATAAGCCTTGCAAGCAATGTGACTAATGAGTTAGTTACGGGATGTAGCATTACGGAACGAGTAAAGAGACTTGCCGGTAATGAGATTGAACTAGGTATTGAGATACCGATGATCGAATCTCGGGCAAGTAACATACCGATGACAAAGGGAACAACGTATACCGTTGTGCGGTTTGACCGATAAAGATCTTCGTAGAATATGTAGGAACCAATATGAGCATCCAGGTTCCGCTATTGGTTATTGACCGAAGATGAGTCTCGGTCATGTCTACATAGTTCTCAAACCCATAGGGTCCGCATGCTTAATGTTCGGTGATGATTGGTATTACGAGTTTATGTGATTTGATGTACCGAAGGTAGTTCGGAGTCCTGGATTTGATCACGGACATGACGAGGAGTCTCTAAATGGTTGAGACGTAACAATCGATATATTGGAAGCCTATATTTGGATATCAGAATGGTTCCGAGTGGTTCGGGCTTTTTTCGGAGTACCGGGAGGTTACCGGAATATGGGCCTTATTGGGCCTTAGTGGAATAGAGGAGAGGGAAAGGAAAAGAGGGAGGCCTGCCCCCCAAGCCCAATCCGAATTGGGAGGGGGTCGGCCCCCCTTTCCTTCCTCCCTCTCTCCTCCTTCCTTCCTCTCCTTCTCCTACTTGGAACGGCTCCTACTTCTACTAGGAAAGGGGGGAATCCTACTCCCGGAAGGAGTAGGACTCCCCAGGGAGCGCCATAGAGAGGGCCGGCCCTCCCCCTCCTCCACTCCTTTATATACGGGGGATGGGGAGCACCCCATGGACACACAAGTTGATTAGTTGATCTTTTAGCCATGTGCGGTGCCCCCCTCAACCATAATCCACCTCGGTTATATCGTAGCGCTGCTTAGGCGAAGCCCTGTTCCGGTAGCATCATCATCACCGTCATCACGCCGTCGTGCTGACGAAACTCTCCCTCGAAGCTCTACTGGATCGTGAATTCATGAGACGCCACCGAGCTGAATGTGTGTAGATCGCGGAGGTGCCGTGCGTTCGGTACTAGGGATCGGTCGATCGTGAAGACGTATGACTACATCAACCGCGTTGTCATAACGCTTCCGCTTACGGTCTACGAGGGTACGTGGACGACACTCTTCCCTCTCGTTGCTATGCATCACCATGATGTTGCGTGTGCGTAGGAATTTTTTTGAAATTATTGTGTTCCCCAACAGTGGCATCCGAGCCAGGTTTACGCGTAGATGTCATACGCACGAGTAGAACACAAAGGAGTTGTGGGCGTGGGTATATACATATTTTTTGCCGTCAATAGTTGATTCTTGATTCAGCAGCATTGTTGGATGAAGCGGCCCAGACTGACATTACGCGTACGCTTACGCGAGACTGGTTCTACCGACGTGTTTCGCATACAGGTGGCTAGTGGGTGTCTGTTTCTCCAGCTTTAGTTGAATCTGATTCAATGAACAGGGTTCTTTCTGAAGATCAAAAAGCAATCACTATACCACATTGTGGCTTTTGATGCGTAGGAAAGAACGGTTATTGCTCAGCCCGTAGCACCCATGTAAAACTTGGAACAACAAAGTAGAGGACGTCTAACTTGTTTTTGCAGCGCATGTTGTGATGTGATATGGTCAAGACGTGATGAGATATAAATTGTTGTATGAGATGATCATGTTTTGTTAAAGTTATCGGCAACTGGCAGAAGCCTTGTGGTGTCTCTTTATTGCATAAGATGCAAGTGCCATGTAATTGCTTTACTTTATCGCTATGCGATAGCAATAGTTGCAAAAGCAATAGTTGGTGAGACGAGCATGTGACGACACATTGATAGAGATCAACATGATGGAGATCATGGTGTCATGCTGGTGACGATAGAGATCATGACGGTACTTTGGAGATGGAGATCAAAGGCGCAAGATGATCATGGCCATATCATGTCACACATTTTGATTGCATGTGATGTTTATCCTTTATCCATCTTATTTTTCTTAGTTCGGCGGTAGCATTATAAGATGATCTCTCACTAAATTTCAAGGTATAAGTGTTCTCCCTGAGTATGCACCATTGCGACAGTTCGTCGTGCCGAGACACCACGTGATGATCGGGTGTGATAATCTCTACGTTCACATACAATGGTTGCAAGCCAGTTTTGCACACGCGGAATACTCGGGTTAAACTTGACAAGCCTAGCATATGCAGATATGGCCTCGGAACACTGGAGACCGAAAGGTCGAGCGTGAATCATATAGTAGATATGATCAACATAGTGATGTTCACCATTGAAAACTACTCCATCTCACGTGATGATCGGACATGGTTTAGTTGATTTGGATCACGTGATCATTTAGATGACTAGAGGGATGTCTATCTAAGTGGGAGTTCTTCAGTAATACGATTAATTGAACTTTAATTTATCATGAACTTAGTCTTGATAGTATTTGCATAACTATGTTGTAGATCAATAGCTCGCGATGTAGCTCCCCGTTTATTTTGATATGTTCCTTGAAAGATATTAGTAGCAATGATGTGGATTTGATCCGTGATCTGAGGATTATCCTCATTGCTGCACAGAAGAATTATGTGCTTGATGCACCGCTAGGTGACAGACCGATTGCAGGAGCAGATGCAGACGTTATGGACGTTTGGCGAGCTCTATATGATGACTACTTGATAGTTTAGTGCACCATGCTTTACGGCTTAGAATCGGGGCTTCGAAGACATTTTGAACGCCACAAAGCATATGAGATGTTCCAAGAGTTGAAATTAGTATTTTAGACTCATGCCCAAGTCGAAAGGTGTGAGACCTTTGACAAGCACTTTACCTACAAGATGGAGGAGAATAGCTCGGCTAGTGAGCATGTGCTCAGAATGTCTGAGTACTACAATCACTTGAATCAAGTGGGAGTTAATCTTCCAGATAAGATAGTGATTGACAGAGTTCTCTAGTCACTATCACCAAGTTACTGGAACTTCGTGATGAACTATAATATGCAAGGGATAACAGAAACGATTCCCAAGCTCTTCATGATGCTAAAATCGACGAAGGTAGAAATCAAGAAAAGCATCAAGTGTTGATGGTTGACAAGGCCACTAGTTTCAAGAAAAGGGTAAAGGGGAGAAGGGGAACTTCAAGAAGAACGGCAAGCAAGTTGCTGCTCAAGTGAAGAAGCCGAAGTCTAGACCTAAGCCTGAGACTAAGTGCTTCTACTACAAAGGGACTGGTCATTGGAAGTAGAACTGCCCCAAGTATTTGGCGGATAAGAAGGATGGCAAAGTGAACAAAGGTATATTTGATATACATGTTATTGATGTGTACTTTACTAGTGTTTATAGAAACCCCTCAGTATTTGATACTAGTTCAGTTGCTGAGATTAGTAACTCGAAACGGGAGTTGCGGAATGAACAAAGACTAGTTAAGGGTGAAGTGACGATGTGTGTTGGAAGTGGTTCCAAGATTCATATGGTCATCATCGCACACTCCCTATACTTTCGGGATTAGTGTTGAACCTAAATAAATCTTATTTGGTGTTTGTGTTAAGCATGAATATGATTTGATCATGTTTATTGCAATACGGTTATTCATTTAAAGTTAGAGAATAATTGTTGTTCTGTTTACATGAATAAAACCTTCAATGGTCATACACCCAAGGTGAATGGTTTATTGAATCTCAATCGTAGTGATACACATATTCATAATATTGAAGCCAAAAGATGCAAAGTTAATAATGATAGTGCAACTTATTTGTGGCACTGTTGTTTAGGTCATATTGGTGTAAAGCGCATGAAGAAAATCCATGCTGATGGGCTTTTGGAATCACTTGATTATGAATCAGTTGATGCTTGCGAACCATGCCTCATGGGCAAGATGACTAAGACTCCGTTCTCCGGAACAATGGAGCGAGCAACAGACTTGTTGGAAATAATACATACTGATGTATATAGTCTGATGAGTGTTGAGGCTCACGACAGGTATTGTTATTTTCTGACCTTCACAGATGATTTGAGTAAGATATGGGTATATCTTCTTGATGAAACATAAATCTGAAACATTTGAAAAGTTCAAATAATTTCAGAGTGAAGTGGAAAATCATCATAACAAGAAAATAAAGTTTCTACGATCTGATCGTGGAGGAAAATATTTGAGTTACGAGTTTGGTCTTCATTTGAAATAATGCGGAATAGTTTCACAACTCACGCCACCTGGAACACCACATCGTAATGGTGTGTCCGAACATCGTAACCGTACTTCATTAGATATGGTGCAATCTATGATGTCGCTTACCGATTTACCACTATCATTTTGGGGTTATGCATTAGAGACAGCTACATTCACGTTAAATAGGGCACCATCTAAATCCGTTGAGACGACGCCATATGAACTGTGGTTTGGCAAGAAACCAAAGTTGTCGTTTCTTAAAGTTTGGGGTTGCGATGCTTATGTGAAAAAGTTTCATCCTGATAAGCTCAAACCCAAATCGGAGAAATGTGTCTTCATAGGATACCCAAAGGAGACAGTTGGGTACACCTTCTATCACAGATCCGAAGGCAAGACATTTGTTGCTAAGAATGATCCTGTCTAGAGAAGGAGTTTCTCTCGAAAGAAGTGAGTGGGAGGAAAGTAGAAATTGATGAGGTAATTGTACCTACTCCCATATTGGAAAGTAGTTCATCAAAGAAATCTGTTCCTGTGACTCCTACACCAATTAGTGAGGAAGCTAATAATGATGATCATGTAACTTCAGATCAAGTTACTACCAAACCTGTAGGTCAACCAGAGTGAGATCCGCACCAGAGTGGTACGGTAATCCTATTCTGGATGTCATGTTACTTGACCATGACGAACCTACGAACTATGAGGAAGCGATGATGAGCCCAGATTCCTCGAAATGGCTTGAGGCCAAGAAATCTGAGATGGGATCCATGGATGAGAACAAACTATGGACTTTGATTGACTTGCCCGATGATCGGTGAGTCATTAAGAATAAATGGATCTTCAAGAGAAAGACGGATGCTGATAGTAGTGTTACTATCTATAAAGCTCGAATTGTCGCAAAATGTTTTTGACAAGTTCAAGGTGTTGACTACGATGAGATTTTCTCACTCGTATCCATGCTTAAAAGTTTGTCCGAATCATGTTAGCAGTTGCCGCATTTTATGAAATTTGGCAAATGGATGTCAAAACTGTATTCCTTCATGGATTTCTTAAAAGAAGAGTTGTATATGATGCAACAAGAAGGTTTTGTCGATCCTAAAGGTGCTAACAAAGTGAGCAAGCTCTAGTGATCCATTTATGGACTGGTGCAAGCATCTCGGAGTTGGAATATATGCTTTGATAAAGTGATCAAATCATATGGTTTTATACAGACTTGCGGTGAAGCCTGTATTTACAAGAAAGTAAGTGGGAGCACTACAACATTTCTGATAAGTATATGTGAATGACATATCGTAGATCGGAAATAATGTAGAATTTTCTGGAAAGCATAAAGGAGTGTTTGAAAAGAGCTTTTCAAAGAAAGACCTCGATGAAGCTCCTTACACATTGAGCATCAAGATCTATAGAGATAGATCAAGAAAGTTGATAAGTTTTTTCAATGAGTACATACCTTGACAAGATTTTGAAGTAGTTCAAAATGGAACAGTCAAAGAAGGAGTTCTTGCCTGTGTTGCAAGGTGTGAAGTTGAGAAAAGACTCAAAACCCGACCACGGCAGAAAATAGAAAGAGAATGAAAATCCATAGGTTCTATAAAGTATGCTATGCCTCAGTCATAGGTTCTATAAAGTATGCTATGCTGTTTACCAGTCCTATTGTATACCTTAGCATCTTTCTGGCAAGGGAGTACAATAGTGATCTAGGAGTAGATCACTGGACAGCGGTCAAAATTATCCTTAGAGGACTAAGGAAATATTTCTCGGTTATGGAGGTGATAAAAGAGTTCATCGTAAAGAGTTACGTCGATGCAAGATTTTTACATCGATCTAGATGACTCTAAGTCTCGATCTGGATACATATTGAAATTGGGAGCAATTAGCTAGAGTAGCTCCGTGTAGAGCATTGTAGACATAGAAATTTGCGAAATACATAAGGATCTGAATGTTGCAGACCCTTAGGCTAAACTTCTCTCACAAACAAACATGATCACTCTTTGGGTGTTAATCACATAGCGATGTGAACTAGATTAGTGACTCTAGTAAACCCTTTGGGTATTAGTCACATGGAGATGTGAACTAATCACATAAAGATGTGAACTAGATTATTGACTCTAGTACAAGTGGGAGACTACAGGAAATATGCCCTAGAGGCAATAATAAAGTTATTATTTATTTCCTCATATCATGATAAATGTTTATTATTCATGCTAGAATTGTATTAACCAAAAACTTAGTGCATGTGTGAATACATAGACAAACAGAGTGTCACTAGTATGCCTCTACTTGACTAGCTCATTGAATCAAAGATGGTTAAGTTTCCTAGCCATAGACATGAGTTGTCATTTGATTAACGGGATCACATCATTAGAGAATTATGTGATTGACTTGACCCATTCCGTTAGCTTACCACGATGATCGTTTAGTTTTTTGCTACTGCTTTCTTCATGACTTATACATGTTCCTCTGACTATGAGATTATGCAACTCCCGAATACCGGAGGAACACTTTGTGTGCTACCAAACGTCACAACATAACTGGGTGATTATAAAGGTGCTCTACAGGTGTCTCCGATGGTACTTGTTGAGTTGGCATAGATCGAGATTAGGATTTGTCACTCCGATTGTCAGAGAAGTATCTCTGGGCCCTCTCTGTAATGCACATCACTATAAACCTTGCAAGCAATGTGACTAGTGAGTTAGTTACGGGATGTAGCATTATGGAACGAGTAAAGAGACTTGCCGGTAACAAGATTGAACTAGGTATTGAGCTACCGACGATCGAATCTCGGGCAACTAACATAACGATGACAAAGGGAACAACGTATATTGTTATGCGATTTGACCGATAAAGATCTTCGTAGAATATGTAGGAACCAATATGAGCATCCAGGTTCCGCTATTGGTTATTGACCAAAGATGAGTGTCGGTCATGTCTACATATTTCTCAAACCCGTAGGGTCCGCACGCTTAATGTTCGGTGATCGGTATTACGAGTTTATGTGATTTGATGTACCGAAGGTAGTTCGGAGTCCCGGATTTGATCACGTACATGATGAGGAGTCTCGAAATGGTCGAGACATAAAGATCGATATATTGGAAGCCTATATTTGACATCTGAATGGTTCCGAGTGGTTCGGGCATTTTTCCAGAGTACCGGGAGGTTACCGAACCCCCAGGGAGCATATGGGCCTTATTGGGCCTTAGTGGAATAGAGGAGAGGGCAAGGAAAAGAGGGAGGCACGCCCCCCAAGCCCAATCCGAATAGGGAGGGGCCGGCCCCCCTTTCCTTCCTCCCTCTCTCCTCCTTCCTTCCTCTCCTACTCCTACTTGGAAGGGCTCCTACTTCTACTAGGAAAGGGGGGAATCCTACTCCCAGAGGGAGTAGGACTCCCCCAGGGCGCGCCATTGAGAGGGCTGGCCCTCCCCCTCCTCCACTCCTTTATATATGGGGAGGGTGGCACCCCATGGACACACAAGTTGATCAGTTGATCTTTTAGCCGTGTCCGGTGCCCCCCTCCACCATAATCCACCTCGGTTATATTGTAGCGGTGGTTAGGCGAAACCCTGTTCTGGTAGCATCATCATCACCGTCATCACGCCATCATGCTGACGAAACTCTCCCTTGAAGCTCTACTGGATCGTGAGATCGTGGGACGTCACCGAGATGAACGTGTGCAAATCGCGGAGGTGTCGTGTGTTCGGTACTAGGGATCGGTTGAACATGAAGACGTACGACTACATCAACCGCGTTGTCATAACGCTTCCTCTTACGGTCTATGAGGGTACGTGGACGACACTCTTCCCTCTCGTTGCTATGCATCACCATGATCTTGCGTGTTCGTAGGATTTTTTTTGAAATTACTGCGTTCCCCAACAGAACCTACGAACTATGAGGAAGCGATGATGAGCCCAGATTCCGCGAAATGGCTTGAGGCCATGAAATCTGAGATGGGATCCATGTATGAGAACAATGTGTGGACTTTGGTTGACTTGCCCGATGATCGGCAAGCCGTAGAGAATAAATGGATCTTCAAGAATAAGACTGACACTAACGGTAATGTCACTATCTACAAAGCTCGAATTGTTGCAAAAGGTTTTCGACAAGTTCAAGGTGTTAACTACGATGAGATTTCCTCACTCATATCGATGCTTAAAGTCCGTCCGAATCATGTTAGCAATTGCCGCATTTTATGAAATCTGGCAAATGGATGTCAAAACTGCATTCCTTAATGGATTTATTAAAGAAGAGTTGCATATGATGCAACCAGAAGGTTTTCTCAAATCCTAAAGGTGCTAACAAAGTGTGCAAGCTCTAGTGATTCATTTATGGACTGGTGCAAGCCTCTTGGAGTTGGAATATACGCTTTGATAGTGTGATCAAAGCATGTGGTTTTATACAGACTTTTGGAGAAGCCTGTATTTACAAGAAAGTGAGCGGGAGCACTACAGACTTTCTGATAGCTATATATGAATGACATATTGTTGATCGGAAATGATGTAGAATTTTCTAGAAAGCATAAAGGAGTGTTTGAAAGGAGTTTTTCAAAGAAAGACCTCGGTGAAGCTGCTTACATATTGAGCATCAAGATCTATAGAGATAGATCAAGACGCTTGACAAGTTTTTTCAATGAGTATATACCTTGACAAGATTTTTGAAGTAGTTCAAAATGGAACAGTCAAAGAAGGAGTTCTTGGCTGCGTTGCAAGGTGTGAAGTTGAGTAAGACTCAAAAACCCGACCACGGCAGAAAATAGAAAGAGAATGAAAGTCATTCCCTATGCCTCAGTCATAGGTTCTATGAGGTATGCTATGATGTGTACCATACCTATTGTGTACCTTGCCATGAGTTTGGCAAGGGGGTACGATAGCTATCCAGGAGTGGATCACTAGACAGCGGTCAAAGTTATCCTTAGAGGACTAAGGAAATATTTCTCGGTTATGTTGGTGATAAACAGTTCGTCATAAAGAGTTACATCGATGCAAGCTTTTACATCAATCCAAATGACTCTTAGTCTCAATCTGGATACATATTGAAAGTGGGAGAAATTAGCTAGAGTAGCTCCATGCAAAGCATTGTAGACATAGAAAATTTGCAAAATACATACGGCTCTGAATGTGGCAGACCCGTTGACTAAACTTCTCTCACAAGCAAAATGATGATCACACCTTAGTACTCTTTGGGTGTTAATCACATGGCGATGTGAACTAGATTGCTGACTCTAGTAAACCCTTTGGGTGTTAATCACATGGTGATGTGAACTATTGGTGTTAAATCACATGGCGATGTGAACTAGATTGCTGACTCTAGTAAACCCTTTGGGTGTTAATCACATGGTGATGTGCACTATTGGTGTCAAATCACATGGCGATGTGAACTAGATTATTGACTCTAGTGCAAGTGGGAGACTGAAGGAAATATGCCCTAGAGGCAATAATAAAGTTGTTATTTATATTTCCTTATATCATGATAAATGTTTATTATTCATGCTAGAATTGTATTAACCAGAAACTTAGTACATGTGTGAATATATAGACAAACAGAGTGTCACTAGTATGCCTCTACTTGACTAGCTCGTTGATCAAAGATGGTTAATTTTCCTAGCCATGGACAAAGAGTTGTCATTTGATGAACGGGATCACATTATTAGAGAATGATGTGATTGACTTGACCCATCCGTTAGCTTAGCACGATGATCGTTTAGTTTACTGCTATTGCTTTCTTCATGACTTATACATATTCCTCTGACTATGAGATTATGCAACTCCCAAATACCGGAGGAACACTTTGTGTGCTATCAAACGTCACAACATAGCAAGGTGATTATAAAGATGCTCTATAGGTGTCTCCGAAGGTGTTTGTTGAGTTGGCATAGACCAAGATTAGGATTTGTCACACCGTGTATCGGAGAGGTATCTATGGGCCCTCTCGGTAATGCTCAGAACTATAAGCCTTGCAAGTAATGTGACTAATGAGTTAGTTGCAGGATGATGTATTACGGAACGAGTAAAGAGACTTGCTGGTAATGAGATTGAACTAGGTATGATGATACTGACGATCGAATCTCGGGCAAGTAACATACCGATGACAAAGGGAATAACGTATGTTGTTATGCGGTTTGACCGATAAAGATCTTCGTAGAACATGTGGGAGCCAATATGAGCATCCAGGTTATGCTATTGGTTATTGACCGGAGATGTGTCTCGGTCATGTCTACATAGTTCTCGAACCCGTTAGGTACGCACGCTTAACGTTCGATGACGATTTGTATTTTGAGTTATGTGTTTTGGTAACCGAAGTTTGTTCGGTGTCCCGGATGAGATCACGGACATGACGAGGAGTCTCGGAATGGCCGAGAGGTAAATATTCATATATTGGAAGGTTGTATTCGGACATCGGAATGGTTCCGAGTGATTTGGGTATTTTACCGGAGTACCGAGGGGTTGCCGGAACCCCCCGGGGAAGTTATTGGGCCTTATTGGGCCATAAGGGAGAAGAGGAGACAGGCCAAGGGAGGAGGGCCCCCCCATGGAGTCCGAATTTGACTAGGGGAGGGGGCAGCGCCCCCCTTGCCCTTTCCTACTCCCTCTCTCTTTCCCTCTTTTCCCCTCCGGAAAATGAAAGGGGAATCCTACTAGGACTTGGGAGTCCTAGTAGGACTCCCCACACTTGGCACGCCCCTAGGGGGCTGGCCTCCTCCCTCTCCTCCTTTATATACGGGGGCAGGGGGTACCCCAAAGTACAATAGTTGTTTCTTAGCCGTGTGCGGTGCCCCCCTCCACAGTTTATGACCCCGGTCATATTGTCGTAGTGCTTAGGCGAAGCCCTGCGTGGTTCACATCACCAACACCATCGCTACGCCGTCATGCTGACGGAACTCTCCCTCGACCCTCTACTGGATCGAGAGCTCGAGGGACGTCATCGTGCTGAACGTGTGCAGAACACGGAGGTGCCATACATTCAGTACTTGGATCGGTTGGATCGTGAAGACGTTCGACTACATCAACCGCGTTACTAAACGCTTCCGCTTTCGGTCTATGATGGTACGTAGACATACTCTCCCCCTCTCGTTGCTATGCATCTCCTAGATAGATCTTGCGTGAGCATAGGAAATTTTTGAAATTGCATGCTATGTTCCCCAACACATTCCTCTTTCCCCGCCCCTCTCCCTCTCCTTCCCTCTTTCCCCTCCATGAGAAAGGAAAAAAGGGGGCGAATCCTACTAGAAGTGGAGTTCGCGCCTGGAGTTTGTTTCTCCTAGTCATTCTGAACTAGAATGGCTTGACGGACCACAAGAATGATAGGCACCGATGAACGAACGCATGCATACTCTTGACTACCAATTGATAGACGAAGGTCAGAAGACAACTAAAGAGGGACAACTCAAAGGAACATATGTTTTTCTGAGTTGTGGATGCATGGATTAGTATGCCGAACAAATTCAACATATTTCTTCCGGATAACCCATGCAGAGAGGTAGGATTGGCAGAGTCACAATATAGAATGGGGAACTCATCGAGAGCACTCCTGTTGTGATCTTTTGATCCAACAAACTTCTATCATAAGTGGTAAATAGTATTTGGAAGAAGGAAATACCACGGACATCGAGGTCTATCGCAAAGGTTGCTAATATCCTAAAGGAACGAGCAACACTATCAACAGAAAGTAAGTAGAGCGAATCTTGGGTTCAGGAACCCAGAGATGGAATAACTACTAGCTAATAACATCACGAGATGCTTTCGAGAATGGTGGCCGGATTCACCACATTGGGAACACAAAACATGGCTAGATTGCCAGGTGATCCTCTAAGACACCTAGGGTCATAATAATAACTCCAACATATATGTCGAGGCAATAGAATACCTCAACTCAGCAAATAGTGTGATTAACCTGGCCCAAAGGGACTTCGAGAACAGAAATAAGGGATTTGCAAATGCATCAGACTATTTAGAAACATGGGATGACTCGGACAGTGATACATCTCCAACGTATCTATAATTATTGATTGCTCCATGCTATATTATCTACTGTTTTGAATGTTTATGGGCTTTATTATACACTTTTATATCATTTTTGGGACTAACCTATTAACCCAGAGCCCAGTGCCAGTTTCTGTTTTTTACCCTGTTTTAGGGTTTCGAAGAAAAGGAAAATCAAACGGAGTCCAATTGACCTGAAACTTCACGGAACTCATTTTTGGATGGAAAGAAGCCCAGAAGACTTGGAGAGCACGTCGGGGGTTCTGCGAGGAGGTCACGAGGCAGGGGGGCGCGCCCACCCCCCTGGACGCGCCCTCCACCCTCGTGAGCCCCTCGTGGCCCCCCTGACGTACTTCTTCCACCTATATATCTCCATATACCCTAAAAACATCTGGGGAGCACAATAGATCGGGAGTTCCGCCGCCAGAAGCCACCATAGCCACCGAAAGCCAATCTAAACTCGTTTCGGCACCCTGCCGGAGGGGGAATCCCTCTCCGGTGGCCATCTTCATCATCCCGGTGCTCTCCATGATGAGGAGGGAGTAGTTCTCCCTCGGGGATGAGGGTATGTACCAGTAGCTATGTGTTTGATCTCTCTCTCTCGTGTTCTTGAGGTGATACGATCTTGATGTATCGCGAGCTTTGCTATTATATTTGGATCCTATGATGTTTCTTCCCCCCACTACTCTCTTGTAATGGATTGAGTTTCCCCTTTGAAGTTATATTACTGGATTGAGTCTTTAAAGATTTGAGAGCACTTGATGTATGTCTTGCCGTGGATATCTGTGGTAACAATGGGATATCACGTGATTCACTTGATGTATGTTTTGGTGATAAACTTGCGGGTTCCGCCCATGAACCTATGCATAGGGGTTGGCACACGTTTTTGTCGTGATTCTCCGGTAGAAACTTTGGGGCACTCTTGAGGTCCTTTGTGTTGGTTGAATAGATGAATCTGAGATTGTGTGATGCATATCGTATAATCATGCCCACGGATACTTGAGGTGACATTGGAGTATCTAGGTGACATTAGGGTTTTGGTTGATTTGTGTCTTAAGGTGTTATTCTAGTACGAACTCTAGGGCTGTTTGTGACACTTATAGGATAGCCCAACGGATTGATTGGAAAGAATAACTTTGAGGTGGTTTCGTACCCTACCATAATCTCTTTGTTCGTTCTCCGCTATTAGTGACTTTGGAGTGACTCTTTGTTGCATGTTGAGGGATAGTTATGTGATCCAATTATGTTAGTATTGGTGAGGGAACTTACACTAGTGAAAGTATGAACCCTAGGCCTTATTTCCTAGCATTGCAATACCGTTTACGCTCACTTTTATCACTTGCTACCTTGCTGTTTTTATATTTTCAGATTACAAATACCTTTATCTACCATCCATATACCACTTGTATCGCCATCTCTTCGCCGAACTAGTGCACCTATACAATTTACCATTGTATTGGGTGTGTTGGGGACACAAGAGACTCTTTGTTATTTGGTTGCAGGGTTGCTTGAGAGAGACCATCTTCATCCTATGCCTCCTACGAATTGATAAACCTTAGGTCATCCACTTGAGGGAAATTTGCTACTGTCCTACAAACCTCTGCACTTGGAGGCCCAACAACGTCTACAAGAAGAAGGTTGTGTAGTAGACATCAAGCTCTTTTCTGGCACCGTTGCCGGGGAGGTTAGCGCTTGAAGGTATATCTTTAGATCTTGCAATCGAGTCTTTTAGTTTCTTGTTTTATCACTAGTTTAGTTTATAAAAGAAAACTATAAAAAAATGGAATTGAGTTTGTCTCATACGCTTCATATTTTTAATATCTTTCGTGAGTGTGATGGAAAGGATAATTGTGCTCAAGTGCTAGAAGAAGAAATCTATAAAATGTTTGGCACTAAATATTTGAATGATGAGCATGATTGCAATGTTGTTAGTATGAATTCATTGAATATCCATGATGCTAATGATATGCAAAGCCACAAGCTTGGGGAAGCTATGTTTGATGAAGATGATATTTTTTGTCCCCCAAGTTTTGATGAGCAAATTTATTATGATGAAAGCATGCCTCATATATATGATGATTATTGTGATGACACATATGCTTTAAAGAATAATGATAACCATGAAACTTGCCATCTTGATCTTAATTTTCAATCACATGATAGTTATTTTGTTGAGTTAGCTCCCACTATTATTCATGAGAAGAATTTTGCTTGTGTGGAGAGTAGTAAATTTTCTATGCTTGTAGATCATGAAAAGAATGCTTTAGGTGCTGGTTATATTGTTGAATTCATTCATGATGCTACTGAAAATTATTATGAGGGAGGAACATATGCTTGTAGGAATTGCAATAATATCAAGTTTCCTCTCTATGTGCTTAAAGTTTTGAAGTTATGCTTGTTTTACCTTCCTATGCAAGTTGATTCTTGTTCCCATAAGTTGTTTTCTCACAAAATCCCTATGCATAGGAAGTGGGTTAGACTTAAATGTGCTAGTCATATTCTTCAAGATACTCTCTTTATGTTTCAATTCTTATCTTTTATGTGAGCATCATTGAAATCATCATGCCTAGCTAGGGGCGTTAAACGATAGCGCTTGTTGGGAGGCAACCCAATTTTATTTTTGTTCCTTGCCTTTTGTTCCTGTTTAGTAATAAATAATTCACCTAGACTCTGTTTAGATGTGGTTTTATGCTTTTAATTAGTGTTTGTGCCAAGTAGAACCTTTGGGAAGACTTGGGGAAAGTCTTGTTGATCATGCTGTAAAAAACAGAAACTTTAGCGCTCACGAGAATTGCTGCCATTTTTATTTGGAGAGTGCTATTTAGTTAATTATTTTTGAATATGATTAATAGATAAATTCCTCAGGTCCAGCAATTTATTTGAGAATTTTATGAGTTCCATAAGTATACATTTTATCCAGATTACTACAGACTGTTCTGTTTTTGACAGATTCTGTTTTTCATGTGTTGTTTACTTATTTTGATGAATATATGGCTAGTAAAATAGTTTATAAACCATAGAGAAGTTGTAATACAGTAGGTTTAACACCAATATAAATAAAGAATGAGTTCATTACAGTACCTTGAAGTAGTGTTTTGTTTTCTTTTACTAACGGAGCTTACGAGTTTTCTGTTAAGTTTTGTGTTGTGAAGTTTTCAAGTTTTGGGTAAAGATTCGATGGACTATGGAATAAGGAGTGGAAAGAGCCTAAGCTTGGGGATGCCCAAGGCACCCCAAGGTAATATTCAAGGATATACAAGAGCCTAAGCTTGGGGGTGCCCCGGAAGGCATCCCCTCTTCCGTCTTCGTTCATCGGTAACTTTACTTGGAGCTATATTTTTATTCACCACATGATATGTGTTTTGCTTGGAGCGTCAATTTATTTTGTTAGGATTTGCTTCCTGTTATTTAGAACAATGTTTTGTATATTTTATTTCAATAAAAGTGGCATTGATAGCCTTTACTATGCCTATTTTAGAAGTCCACATGTTGCTGTTTGAAAACAGAAAGTTTACCGCTGTTGCAATAATTCCCTAGAAAATTCAGAATGTGATAAAATGTTGAAACCTTTTTAATATTAAGATCTGATAATTTTACTACAGTGGGAATTTTCTTTCATATTTTTTGGAGCTAGGTAAGTATGGATGTTGCTGCATTCTTTACAGACTGTCCTGTTTAGGCAGATTGCTGTTATGTTTGCATTGTTTGCATATGTTTGCTTCTTAATGATTCTATTTGAGGATAGGACTATTAAATATGCAGAGGCATTTAGTATGCAATGTTGAATAATAATTTTAATGATTTGCTACAGTAGAGTATGATAAGGTTTTGGCAATGGTTTATACTAACTTATCTCATGAGTCCTTGTTGAGTTTTGTGTGGATGAAGCTTTTGAGATTTAGGGAGACCGTGATATGAGAGGAATTAAGGAGACACAAAAGCTCAAGCTTGGGGATTCCCAAGGCATCCCAAGATAATATTTCAAGAAGTATCAAGAATCTAAGCTTGGGGATGCCCGGTTGGCATCCCACCTTTCTTCTTCAACAACTATCGGTTAGTATCGGTTGATCCTAAGTTTTTGCTTCTTCACATGATGTTTGCCATTCTTAGAATGTCATTTTATTTTGCTTTGCTTGCTGTTTGAATAAAATACCAATATCTTAAATTATTAAATGTTAGAGAGTCTTCACATAGTTGCATAATTATTCGACTACTCATTGATCTTCACTTATATCTTTCGGAGTAGTTTGTCATTTGCTCTAGTGCTTCACTTATATCCTTTTAGAGCACGGTGGTGGTTTTATTTTATAGAAATAGATGAACTCTCATGCTTCACTTATATTATTTTGAGAGTCTTAAATAGCATGGTAATTTGCTTAAAATCCTAATATGCTAGGTATACAATATTAGTAAAAACTTTCTTATGAGTGTGTTGAATACTAAGAGAAGTTTGATGCTTGATGATTTTTTTGAGATATGGAGATAATAATATCAAAGTCGTGCTAGTTGAGTACTTGTGAATTTGAGAAGTGCTTGTGTTGAAGTTTGCAAGTCCCGTAGCATGCACGTATGGTAAACGTTGTGTAACAAATTTGAAACATGAGTTGTTATTTGATTGTCCTCCTTATGAGTGGCGGTCGGGGACGAGCGATGGTCTTTTCCTACCAATCTATCCCCCTAGGAGCATGCGCGTAGTGCTGAGGTTTTTGATGACTTGTAGATTTTTGCAATAAGTATGTGAGTTCTTTATGACTAATGTTGAGTCCATGGATTATACACACTCTCACCCTTCCATCCTTGCTAGCCTCTTCGGTACCGTGCATTGCCCTTTCTCACATTGAGAGTTGGCGCAAACTTCGCCAGTGAATCCAAACCCCGTGATATGATACGCTCTTTCACACATAAACCTCCTTATATCTTCCTGAAAACAGCCACCATACCTACCTATTATGGCATTTCCATAGCCATTCCGAGATATATTGCCATGCAACTTTCCACCGTTCCGGTTATCATGACACATTCATCATTGTCATATTGCTTAGCATGATCATGTAGTTGACATAGTAATTGTGGCAAAGCCACCGTTCATAATTCTTTCATACATGTCACTCTTGATTCATTGCATATCCCGGTACACCGCCGGAGGCATTCATATAGAGTCATCTTTGTTCTAGTATCGAGTTGTAATCATTGAGTTGTAAATAAATAGAAGTGTGATGTTCATCATTCAATAGAGCATTGTACCAAAAAAAGAGAAAAAAATAGAAAGGCCAAAGGAAAAAAAAAGAAGGCCCAAAAAAAGGGGCAATGCTACTATCCTTTTTTCCACACTTGTGCTTCAAAATCTTCATGATAGAGAGTCTCGTGTTTTGTCACTTTCATATACTAGTGGGAATTTTTCATTATAGAACTTGGCTTGTATATTCCAACAATGGGCCTCCTCAAGTGCTCTAGGTCTTCGTGAGCAAGCAAGTTGGATGCACACCCATTTAGTTTCTTTTATTGAGCTTTCATACATTTATAGCTCTAGTGCATCCGTTGCATGGCAATCCCTACTCCTCGCATTAACATCAATCGATGGGCATCTCCATAGCCCATTGATTAGCCTCGTTGATGTGAGACCTTCTCCCTTTTGTCTTCTCCACATAACCCCCTCATTATTTTATTCCACCCATAGTGCTATATCCATGGCTCGCGCTCATGTATTGCGTGAAAGTTTATGAGTTTGAGATTACTAAAGTATGAAACAATTGTTTGGCTTGTCATCGGGGTTGTGCATGATGAGAGCATTATTGTGTGACGAAAATGAAACATGACTAAACTATATGATTTTGAAGGGATGAACTTTCTTTGGCCATGTTATTTTGAGAAAACATAATTTCTTAGTTAGTATGCTTGAAGTATTATCATTTTTATGTCAATATGAACTTTTGTCTTGAATCTTTTGGATCTGAATATTCATACCACAATTAAGAAGAATTACATTGAAATTATTCCAAGTAGCACTCCGCATCAAAAATTCTGTTTTTATCATTTACCTACTCGAGGACGAGCAAGAATTAAGCTTGGGGATGCTGATACGTCTCCAAGGTATCTATAATTTTCGATTGCTCCATGCTATATTATCTACTTTTTTGAATGTTTATGGGCTTTAATATACACTTTTATATCATTTTTGGGACTAACCTATTAACCTAGAGCCCAGTGCCAGTTTCTATTTTTTACCCTGTTTTAGGGTTTCGAAGAAAAGGAAAATCAAATGGAGTCCAATTGACCTGAAACTTCATGGAACTCATTTCTGGAAGGAAAGAAGCCCAGAAGACTTGGAGTGCACGTCGGGGGATCTGCGAGGAGGTCACGAGGCAGGGGGGCGCCCACCCCCCTGGGCGTGCCCTCCACCCTCGTGAGCCCCTCATGCCCCCCTGACGTACTTATTCTGCCTATATATCTCCATATACCCTAAAAACAACCGGGGAGCACAATAGATCGGGATTTCCGCCGCCAGAAGCCTCTGTAGCCACTGAAAGCCAATCTAGACCCGTTTCGGCACCCTGTCGGAGGGGGAATCCCTCTCCAGTGGCCGTCTTCATCATCCTGGTGCTCTCCATGACGAGGAGGGAGTAGTTCTCCCTTGGGGCTGAGGGTATGTACCAGTAGCTATGTGTTTGATCTCTCTCTCTCTCTCTCGTGTTCTTGAGGTGATACGATCTTGATGTATCGCGAGCTTTGCTATTATATTTGGATCCTATGATGTTTCTTCCCCCCTCTACTCTCTTGTAATGGATTGAGTTTCCCCTTTGAAGTTATATTATCGGATTGAGTCTTTAAAGATTTGAGGACACTTGATGTATGTCTTGCCGTGGATATCTATGGTAACAATGGGATATCACGTGATTCACTTGATGTATGTTTTGGTGATCAACTTGCGGGTTCCGCCCATGAACCTATGCATAGGGGTTGGCACACATTTTCGTCGTGATTCTCCGATAGAAACTTTGGGGCACTCTTTGAGGTCCTTTGTGTTGGTTGAATAGATGAATCTGAGATTGTGTGATGCATATCGTATAATCATGCCCACGGATACTTGAGGTGACATTGGAGTATCTAGGTGACATTAGGGTTTTGGTTGATTTGTGTCTTAAGGTGTTATTCTAGTATGAACTCTAGGGCTGTTTGTGACACTTATAGGAATAGCCCAACGGATTGATTGGAAAGAATGACTTTGAGGTGGTTTCGTACCCTACCATAATCTCTTTGTTCGTTCTCTGCTATTAGTGACTTTGGAGTGACTCTTTGTTGCATGTTGAGGGATAGTTATGTGATCCAATTATGTTAGTATTGTTGAGGGAACTTACACTAGTGAAAGTATGAACCCTAGGCCTTATTTCCTAGCATTGCAATACCGTTTACGCTCACTTTTATCACTTGCTACCTTGCTGTTTTTATATTTTCAGATTACAAATACCTTTATCTACCATCCATATACCACTCGTATCACCATCTCTTCGCCAAACTAGTGCACCTATACAATTTACCATTGTATTGGGTCTGTTGGGGACACAAGAGACTCTTTGTTATTTGGTTGCAGGGTTGCTTGAGAGAGACCATCTTCATCCTACGCCTCCTACGGATTGATAAACCTTAGGTCATCCACTTGAGGGAAATTTGCTACTGCCCTACAAACCTCTGCACTTGGAGACCCAACAACGTCTACAAGAAGAAGGTTGTGTAGTAGACATCAGACAGCATAACGGCTGTAAATGCTCAAAGAGATTTGAGACATCCTGCAAAATGGTGGCATAACCACTCAACAACATCATATCAAGGTTCTGAGGCCAGCTATGAACACATGGAAGTAGTAGAGACTGAACTGAGGCTTGAATCTAGCAATCCTATAAGTCTCTAACATAGTAACTCGTCATCCTGATAGATAGATGAGAAGACCTAGTTCTTAATCCCCGTAGAAGAGAAGAGGATGACTCAGATCAGAAGGGCATAAGGTAAAGGAGTAAAAAGAGCCTTACGGTCCCTTCCACAAACAATTCCCTTATATAACTAAAGCATTTCTAGACTCAACTTCGACCAGTTTGGCTTGGTAATCCTACAGGAAGTCAGGCTCTGATACCAAAGCTGTCAGGACCCCGATTCTAAGTCACACCGATCTAGCCTGTAACACCTCATATCACTTTGCGGCCTCACGCACGGTATTCCCACGGGTGTTGCCTTACCATGGCCCGGGACCGTTTGCGCCTTTTGGCTCACGTATATGATAGTGTTGCTAGCATCCATATGACAGAGAACCCGGGCCGACATGACTAGTCGTGAACCCAAAGTGGCACCAACTTACGGGGACAGGCATACATGAATCAACATCGAGCATGTCGGTCAGCAGCATGCGAATCCGGGCTGTAGCACTGGGCTAACAGGACTCCGGGAATCTGGGCTGTAGCAGGCTAGGCAGGACTCTGGATGTCACCGTGTGACATTTCCCTGAAGGGACATACACAGGAACGAAGTGAATCACATGCCGGCCAGTCAAGTGTTCCGGAGTAGTAGTGTTGGGATAGCAGGACTCCGGTGAACCGGGCTGTAGCGGACTACTATGGCTCATGGAAGCACACGACTACATTTCCCCATAAGAGAGGCTACCAAGGATAAACAACTAGGTTGTCGGATCCCACACATACCAAGCATTTCAATCATACACACAATATGCTCGATATGTGTAAATACAACATGGCATCACAACAAAACTCTACAACTCAAAGTATTTATTCATTAGGCTCCGAGGAGCCAAGTATTACAAGCATGGGTCTCATGACCCAACATACAGAGCATACAAGCAACAAGCACATGCGGAAGCTTAACCTGTCTGAGTACAGACAACTACAAATGAAGAAGGCTGAGAAGCCTGACTATCTACAAGACCCTGCCGAGGGCACAAGATTGTAGCTGAGGTAGCAAGCTAAACGTCGAAGTCCACACGGAACTACTAGCGAGACTGACGTCTCTCTACAAAACATAAATTAAGCAAACGTGAGTACAAATGTACTTAGCAAGACTTACATCAGAACTAACTACATATGCATCGGTATCAACAAGGGGGTGGTGGAGTTTAACTGCAGCAAGCCAGCTTTGACTCAGTGGCTAACCTGAACTACGACTGCAAGCAACTCTTTTGAGGTGGCGCACACGAGTCCACATATTCACCATTCAATACGCCACTATGGATCCGCTCCTGTCTCCCTACGAGAAGGCCATCCATAGCACTCACACTTATCTTGTGAGTTTTAGAGTATCCACTTCAAGTTATCTATGAACTGTACAGGAAACCCAGAAGTCCTTTACCGCGGACACGGCTATTCGAATAGATCATTTATAACCCTGCATGGGTGTACTTCTTCACACACGCTCTCGCGACTTACCACCATGTACACGTCGTGTATCTCGGCAACCTTCAAGCAGAAGCCTGGCGAGGGAGTCAGCCACAACCTGACTAACCACACAAGTCTCTAGTCCAGGTTTATCGCCTATTCGGGTTCCATCCACGAGGAGATCCGGTCGGAGGTTCGCTCACAGCCCCAAACGATGTGTGCAGGGTTCCCGAGACACCAAACGGGCGCCCGGTACACCGTGCCACGGTGTATCTACCGCATCATAGCCCACCCCTACGGTCAGCGCTACGCACGGCCGCCAACACATATCCTACAAACACCAGAAACTAGTTGCAACTCCTGGACAGAGAGCAAGGCAGTTAATAAGTCGAGAGGGTCCATTGGTTCAGGCCCAATGCATGGTAGTAGTTGTTCATGGATCACAAACACAGAACTCAGTTCCTGAGGACGGTTTCAATGAGACAACCCACCATGTACTCCTACATGGCCTCTCACCGCTACCTTTACCAAATCGTGTTCACACACTTAGCTCACACACAGTAGGACATGTTCATCACCATTCCAATTCATTCTCGATGAATCAGACCTGACTCAACTCTAAGCAGTAGCAGGCATGACAAACAAGCATGATTGGGTAGGCACATCAGGGCTCAAACAACTCCTACTCATGCTAGTGGGTTTCATCTATTTACTGTGGCAATGACAGGTCATGCAGAGGAAAGGGGTTCAACTATCGCAGCATGTAACAGTTGAATCATTGTTGTCCTAATGCAGTAAAAGAGAGCAGGAGCGAGAGAGTGGGATTGTATCGGAATGAACAAGGGGGTTTTGCTTGCCTGGCACTTCTGAAGATAATATAGTTCTTCATCGGTGTCATCGAACTCATTGTCAGTAACAACGTCTACTCTGGAGGGAACAGGTACCGGCAACAGAGAGGGAGCACAATCACTGCAATGCACAATATGATGCATGATCATGATGTGGCAAGATGTTGCGATTTGAGCTAATGCAACTGAAACCAGATTAAATGAAGTTGGTTTGAACCAAAGATTCAAATTCAACTCCATATGTGATTATTTAAATGCCACTTATTTGATTTGATCTGATCAGCAGGCATAAGTTGTTCAAACATGCATGATAATTCCATAATCAGATTCTTTGGATTTTTCTGATCATTTTTCATATATAAATCTTTTCATTTGGAGTTACGGTTAATTTTCTATGATTTTTAGAAGTTTTGGCTATTTTCTGGAATTTTCTAATTATTTTAAATCCAGAAATGATTTACTGCGTCAGCATGACGTCGGTGTGATGTCAGCAGGTCAACGGAGACGGTCCAAGTCAAACCAGACCAGTGGGTCCCACTGGTCAGTGTCATGGTGCTAGTTAGGGTCACTGACATGTGGACCCAGTCAATGGCCATGTCAGCATGGTCAATGCTGACACGTGGGGCCACTGTGATAAGTTAATGCTAAACAGAACTAATCTAAGTTTAATTAGTCGGTGGGTGTCGGAGTAATGGGCCACGGGTAGGCCAACCAGAGTCCCATAACCTTTCAAGACATCGGGGCAGGCTGCGCCCCTCAAGACCCCAGGGCGAAGAGCCGCCTCCTCAGGAGTCGATGACAGGGCGGCCGACTGCCCGCTCACGGACGAGTCCCAGGGACGACTTCCAGAGAAGCCGGCTTTGGGGAGTCGGCCGGCGACTCCAACAAACCCATGACCTCATCGAAGGGGACGGGGCAGGGGCGTGGCTACAGTAAAGCCCACTCCCGCCCCTTACCAAGGGCAGGCATGGCCACAGCACGCCGTACTCGGGAAGATCTCCGTGCGGCGTGGCACTGTTGCCCTGCCGGCCCTGACATCAGCACCACAGTACCGAGTCCTGCGCCCACGACAGCTTGTCTGAACTGCCCGGAAGCAGCAGGTCCCACCAGTCAGTGAGACCCTAGGAGACGGCGAGAGGACCGCCAGTCAGATCCGTCAGGAGTCGGCCCGGGGAGTCGGCCGAGCCCTCCCCTGGGCCCCATGCGCCATTAATCAAGATGTGATGGGGAGTGGCAATAGTGATCGCCCGCCAGGCAGCGGGACTGTTGCCACGACCCCATGACCAAGTCCGCGTCATCAAAAGCACGGCTACAGTAATCTGCAGCCGGCAAGACCCGCTCGCGGCGGACGCGGCCTATCGGCTCCGTACCAAACCAGTCGGCTGGGCCCACCAACCGGCGGGCCCCAGCAGTCGGCGGAGAAATCGGAGGCCAAAGGCACTGACGGCTGGGCCCGTGCCCAGATGAATTACCATTGTACCCCTGGGGGTAGGCCTATATAAACCCCCTAGGGCACCCATCCAAAGGGTTGAACCCAGTAGCTCTAGACCATACCAGATAGAAGGAGAGAGCTAGCCTTGCCCTCTCCTACCTCTAAGAAACAGCTCAAGGAGCAACCGTGTAAACATTTGGCCATAGTGATCATGTGGAGACCCCGCAGAGCAGCAGTAGGGGTATTATCTCCCCGGAGAGCCCTGAAGCTGGGTTAGATTCGCCGGCGTGCATGTATTCGCCTCATCCCGTTTCCAGGCACCGGCGACGTTCTACTCACCCCCACCATGATAAGCCATCCGTTGGCATATGTCGCACCAAACCCCCGACATTTGGCGCCCACCATGGGGCCTGGTGCACCGCTGTCCGGAGATCTATTCTGGACGGGAACCCTTTTCCTCCCTGGCAAGCGCAGCCAGCCAGGCACGCCAGATGAAGTTTGCATCGATGCGCTGCGCGGCGTTGAGATCGCCTGCGCAACCAGCTCCTTGGCCGAACTTGTCGGCGAGGTTCGCCTCTCCGACGAACCTGCGTCCGACGCAGGCACGGGCGGCCCCGAGAACCTCCTCGTGGGCCTCCTCGATCAACTCCACGTTTCCGGCGGGCCTGCCGTAGACTTGGAGTCCGTAGGCTCCACCGACCCGATGCTGGTCGACTCCGACACCGTGTCGCTCGACGCGTTCCCCACCAACGTGGTGGTCTACGATGAACCTCTCCCCCACGCAGAGAGCGACGGAAGCACCGTCACTAAGGTGCTAGTCATCAGTCATGACAAGTTCCCTGGCGGAGGAGCGCCCGACTCACTCGGCGCGGCACTACAAGACCTAACTGCGCCCATTCCGGAAGATGCTGACGCAGAGACGTTAGAAGCGCGCCGCCTTCAGCTCGTTGAAGGCGCGAAGAAGCTGGCCAACATGAGACGCTTGTCAGAAGCTTACCAGCGGGAGATGGATCGCGCCGTTGGCGGCTCGCCGGTCCCGGCAGGGCCCAGCCGCCTTGGCGCGGTCCAGCAGCGCGGCGTAGCCATCGCTAGCCTGTTTGGGGCTAGCCGCCCCGTGTACGCTACACCAGCGGAGAACATCCGAGTCGCCCAGGAAGCGGCGAATGAGCTGGACAATTTCGGGGGCGAAGAACGCCGCCTCATGATGGAGCGAGTCCAGCGGCTCCTCGACGCAGCCGCCGCGCAGAACGAGGCCGGCTGCCGCACGGAGGCGCCACAGCGGCCAAATGACGACCTGCACCGAGATCAAGGCGCGACGTCTCGGACGCCGACTGGCGGCGCCCGAGGAAGAAAGGACAAGGAGCCGGATGTCAGCCACAGTCGGACTCGCATTAGCATAGAGCGTGACCGAGATGGCCGCCAAAGAGTAGTGGAACGACGGGACAACTGTCCGCCCCCCATCCCCGTAAGGAGAGGCGAGTCTCCCCGCCGCCTATTGACCATCCGACTCCCGGTGACCGCCTTGGCCGCTGAGAGGGAGTTGGAGAGAATGACGCCCGCCACTGGATCGACTGACTTCACCGGTCCCTGGCGCTGGAAGAAGAAGACGAGCTGGGTCCGCCTTGTTTCAGGCCCCGCATTCAGGACGAGCCCTTTCCCAGAGGGTTCACGGTCCCAAGAGACACGCCCAAGTATACCGGCTCCGTGAAGCCGGAAGACTGGCTAGTCGACTACTCCACGGCTGTCAGCATAGCAAACGGCAACAAGCGTGTCACCGTAAAGTACGTTCCGCTCATGCTCCAGGGCACGGCCCGGACATGGCTGAACAGCCTAAAGCCCTGCAGCATCAACAGTTGGGTCGACTTCACCGAAGCGTTCGTCCGCAACTTCACCAGCACGTACAAGCGTCCTCCCAAGCCTCGTCAGCTCTCCTTGTGCGTGCAAGGTCCTGACGAGTCGACTCGCGACTACCTCACGCATTGGGCTGAGCTCCGGAACTCCTGCGAGGGTGTGCACGAGGTGCAGGCCATCGAGTACTTCACAGCCGGGTGCCGAGAAGGCACCCTCCTCAAGCACAAGCTCCTCTGCGACGAGCCAGAAACCCTCGACGAGCTGTTGATCATAGCGGACAAGTACGCCACGGCCGACTCCTCCATGAAGGCGGAAATTCAAATCAGCACAACTGGCAAAGTGGCTCCTCAAGCTCCAAGAACTCCGGCGGCAGACGCCGGCCGGCGACAACAGCAGGGCGACAACAAGCGCAAGGCCCCGCAGCCGGCTTCCAGCAGCCAGCAGGTCACGACCGTTGAAGCCCAGCAGCGAGAAGAGCAGCCTCCGCCCAAGCGACAGAAAGGCGGCAAGCCTAACTGGTTGCCGGCCTTCTCCTATGAGCAGACCTTGGATGGACCTTGCAAGTTCCACAGCGGCGCAAAGCCGTCAAATCACACCACCCGGAAGTGCCACTGGCAAACCAGGATCACCAAGGGAGACGGCCTCCTGCCACCCCCGCCTGCTGGGCAGCCGCCTCCGCCTCTGCCCCAGCAGCCGGCAGTCAGGCCAGTCGGCGCAGTACAAGAAGAATACCCTGAAGAACACGGAGCCTACGTGGTGTTCACCAAGTATGGTTGATGATCGACACAGCAGGCGGCTGCAGCGACAAGAGGTGAACGCAGTAGCCTCAGAGACGCCAGAGTTCATGCACTGGTCTAAGAAACCCATCAGCTGGAGCAGGGCTGACCACCCAGAAGTGATGCCGAGTCCGGGCTCCTACGCCTTGGTCCTGGACGTCACCTTTGCTACGGACAAATGGGCCACGTGTTTCTTGCGAGTTCTGATAGACGGGGGCAGCAGCATCAATATCTTGTACAAGGATACCATGGAGAAGTTAGGAATCAAGCAAAGACAGCTTCAGAGCAGCCGGACAGTGTTCCACGGCATTGTACCTGGGCTTTCCTGCTCGCCGATCGGCAAGATCCTGATGGACGTCCTCTTTGGGGACAAAGATCACTTCCGAAGAGAGTCTGTTTGGTTTGAGGTGGTGGACCTTGAGAGCCCATACCATGCGCTATTTGGCCGACCCGCCTTGGCCAAGTTCATGGCGGTCCCCCACTACGCTTACCTCAAGATGAAGATGCCCAGTTCCAGGGGAATTCTGACTGTGGCAGGTGACTACCGGAAGTCGTCTGCTTGTGCAACTGAGAGCAGTCGGCTGGCCGAGTCCCTAGTAATCGCGGCTGAGAAGCGGCTCCTTGAGCGAGTTGTGGCGATGGCCGGCAAGCAGCCTGAGGTATCGCCCAGCCCAGAAGAGTCGGAGGCTGAGGGTTCGTTCAAGCTGGCTAAAGAGACAAAGAAGATACCCTTGGATCCGGAGCACCCAGAGAGGTACGCCGTCGTAGGTGCAAACCTCGACAGCAAAGAGGAAGGCGAGCTCGTCGATTTCCTCCGTGAGAATCGGGACATCTTCGCATGGTTCCCCAAAGACATGCCAGGTGTACCGACGGATTTCGCCGAGCACAAGTTACATGTCCGATCTGATGCAAAGCCGGTCAGGCAGCCCCTGCGCCGCTTATCAGAAGAGAAGAGAAGAGTTGTCGGAGAAGAGATAGCCCGACTCCTAGCAGCCGGCTTCATTATGGAAGTTTTCTTTCCCGAGTGGCTGGCAAATCTGGTCCTGGTGCTAAAGAAGAACAATCAGTGGCGAATGTGTATTGACTACACGAGCCTCAACAAGGCCTGCCCCAAGGACCCATTTGCTCTACCAAGAATCGATCAGGTGATAGACTCCACAGCCGGATGCGAGCTGTTGAGTTTCTTGGATGCATACTCAGGATATCGCCAGATCAAGCTGAACCCGGCAGACAGATTGAAGACCGCCTTCATCACGCCGTTTGGAGCATTCTGCTACCTCACCATGACGTTCGGCTTGAGGAATGCCGGCGCCACCTTTCAGCGTTGCATGCAGAAGTGTCTCCTCAAGAAGCTCGGCAGGAACGCCCACGTCTACGTGGACGACGTAGTGGTGAAAACGGAAAAGCGTGGAACACTGCTGGAAGACCTCAAGGAGACCTTCGAGAACCTGCGCCGGTTCCAGATCAAGCTCAACCCCGAGAAGTGTGTCTTCGGAGTACCAGCCGGCCAGCTGCTAGGTTTCCTGGTCTCTGAACGCGGCATAGAATGCAACCCAGTAAAAATCAAGGCCATCGAGAGAATGGAGGTACCCAGCCGACTGCAGGATGTGCAGAAGTTCACCGGCTGCTTAGCGTCCATCAGCCGATTCATCAGTCGGTTGGGCGAGAAAGCTCTCCCCTTATACCAACTCATGAAGAAGACCACTTTTTTCGAGTGGAACCATAAGGCGGACGAAGCTTTTCACCAGTTGAAGAAGATGTTGACTACTCCGTCTGTCCTGGCGGCTCCGACTCCCAAGGAACCTATGCTCCTGTACATCGCCGCCACCAGCCGGGTAGTCAGCACAGTCATTGTAGTGGAGCGCAAGGAGGAAGGCAAGGCGCTGCCTGTCCAGAGACCAGTATATTACCTGAGCGAGGTACTGTCGACCTCCAAGAAGAACTACCCCCACTACCAGAAGATGTGCTATGGCGTACACTTTGCTGCCAAGAAATTAAAGCCTTACTTTCAAGAGCATCCAATCACGGTGGTCTGCACGGCCCCACTTGCCGAGATCATCGGTAGCCGAGATGCTTCTGGTCGAGTGGCCAAGTGGGCCATAGAGCCGGCTCCTTACACCATCTACTACCAGCCCCGCACCGCTATCAAATCACAGGCACTGGCCGACTTCCTCGTCGACTGGGCCGAGACCCAGTACCTGCCTCCAGCACCTGATTCCACCCATTAGCGGATGCATTTCGACGGCTCCAAGATGCGCACTGGCTTGGGAGCCGGCGTTGTCCTCACCTCTCCCAATGGCGACAAGCTCAAGTATGCGCTGCAAATCCACTTTGCCGCCTCCAATAACGTCGCCGAGTACGAGGCGCTCATCCACGGGCTCCGGCTTGCCAAAGAGCTTGGCATCCGCTGGATCTTGTGTTATGGTGACTTGGACTTAGTGGTCCAACAATCATCCGGCGACTGGGACACGAAAGATGCAAACATGGCGAGCTACCGTTTCCTCGTGCAGCAACTCAGCGGGTATTTCGAAGGATGCGAGTTCCTTCATATACCAAGGAATGACAACGACCAAGCAAATGCATTGGCACGAATCGGCTCTACCCGCCAAGCAATACCATCTGGTGTCGCCCTTCAAAGCCTTCTCAAGCCGTCCATCAAGCCCTCGCCAGAATCAGACTCCATCTTTGTACCGGCTCCTCCCGAAGACGTCGGATCCGACTCCAGAGCCCCGGCAGGCGGCATGAGGATCTCGGCAGATGACTCCGGAGCTGCCACAGTCGAGGCTAGCCCAGGGACTGCGGAACCCGGCCCGGGGACTGCGGTGGCGGACTCAAAGATTCCAGAACTCGGCCCAAGGACCGCGCCAGTCGGCCTGGGGACTTCATCAACCCAGCAAGAGGCTATTGTCTCCAACCCGCCGCCTCCCAGCCCAGCCGCCCTCATCCAAGTCGCAGTTCTGGTAGTCGAAGAAATAGCAGCACCCTCATGGGCCCAGCCCATCCTCAAATTCCTGGTGAACAAAGAGCTACCAACTGATGAGATCTCAGCTCGGCAAGTACAACGCCGGGCGGCAGCCTATACCATAGTCAAAAGAGAGCTGGTCAGGCGCAGTGTCACTGGTGTCTACCAGCGCTGCGTAGAACCAGAGCAAGGCCAAGCGATTCTCAAAGACATCCATCAAGGCGAATGCAGCCACCATGCGGCTTCAAGAGCACTCGTCGCCAAAGCCTTTCGGCACGGTTTCTTCTGGCCGATTGCCTTAGAAGAGGCCAAGGAGTTGGTCCAAAAATGCAAAGGATGCCAAAAGTTCAGCTCCAAGCCGCACCAGCCAGCTTCTGCGCTCAAGACCATCCCCATTGCCTGGCCTTTCGCAGTTTGGGGTCTAGACATGGTGGGACCATTCAAGACAGCACGAGGTGGTTTAACTCACATACTTGTCGCAGTGGACAAGTTCACCAAGTGGATAGAAGCGAAGCCAATTAAGAAACTGAACGGTCCGACTGCCGTGACTTTCATCACCGATATCACAATTCGGTACGGCATACCACACAGCATCATCACCGACAATGGCAGCAATTTTGCCAAAGGCGCCTTGGCCCGTTTCCGCGCAACACAGGGCATCTGACTGGACCTAGCGTCCGTCGCCCACCCACAGTCAAACGGCCAAGTGGAGCGAGCAAACGGCCTCATCCTGTCCGGCATCAAGCCTCGGTTGATCGAGCCTCTGGAGCGCTCGGCTGGCTGTTGGCTCGACGAGCTGCCAGCCGTCCTCTGGAGTCTGCGCATGACTCCAAAAAAGTCAACCGGCTTCACGCCCTTCTTCCTCGTCCATGGTGCCGAAGCCGTCATCCCAACGGACATAGAGTTCGACTCCCCACAAGTCACCATGTACACCAAGGAGGAAGCAGAAGAAGCACGACAAGACGGCGTCGATCCGCTGGAAGAGGGCCGGATGTTGGCACTCAGCCGGTCCAGCATCTACCAGCAGAGCCTGCGCCGGTACCACAACAAGAAGGTCAGGCCAAGATCTTTCCAAGAAGGCGACCTTGTGCTCCGGCTGATCCAGCGAACAGCCGGCCAGCACAAGCTGTCGGCGCCTTGGGAAGGCCCTTTCATCATCAGCAAAGTACTGGGCAACGATTCCTACTACCTGATCGACACTCAGAAGCCCCGAGCACGCAAGAGGGACGACTCCGGCAAGGAGACAGAGCGGCCATGGAATGCAAATCTCCTCCGAAGGTTTTACAGCTAATGCAATATGTACCACGCTACCTTTTGTATTAAAGAACCAAGACTTCGGGCCCCCCGAGGCGAGCTCGGGGACTGCCCTCTTTTGTCTGTATGATAAAAATTATGACTGCAAGTATGTTAGTCCTTTTTATGTCGTTTGGCACCGGGCTCGACAAATCGGCCTGGGGACTTGCCGCCTTGCACTATGAAATGCTTCCTACAGTCGGACAAGTAGTGTGTAAACACCCAAAACGTCTCCTGTCAGAAGCCGCAGCTCGCAGAGCGACTGTACGGTGGGCAGCAGTAAGGTAGAATGGGCATTCACATGAAAAATGGCTAAGGACTCAAAGCATAAAACATAGCTCAAGACGGCTTACAGCCTTTCTCGCAAACCGACTCTCGGATAGTTGAACTGCCGCTTCCTATCCAACTTTCTCAAAAAAAATCTTGAAATCGGCTAAGTACTTGCTTTCCCAAAGTAGCCTAGCACTTGATCCAGCAACAGTCCGCAGAGCAGCTGTCCGATTGGCAAGGCAGGCAACTAAGAGAAAGTGGCAAAGGAAAAAAGCCAAAAGAACAATGAGAAAGAAAAGATAGATATATATATTTACATAACATAGGCCTTGGCCAAATTGTCAAGTAGAGGTTCAAAATACACCCCGCGGGTGGAATTGTGCGAATTAACAAGTTCTTCAAAAACTACTGAAGCAGATAAAATAAAAGATACAGCGGCAGCTTAGGAGGTATCAGACGGATTCGGAGGATCGGAGGAGGCGCCAGCGTCAGGCGTCGGGGCAGCCGGCTGGCTAGTCTCGGCTTGATCACCTTCGGCGGCAGTCGACTCGGTCGCACGTGGCTCGTTGCTGGAGGCGCGGTCGGGCTGAGGCTGGCCGTCTGCTCTGTCTTCTGGTGCCTCCGCCTCGTCCTCCTCCTCGAGGCTGGAGCCAATCACCTCTGCCAAGTCTTCGCCGTAGTCTGGGTTCATCCCAAACCACTCCGGCGGTACCTCCTCACCGTCTTCAGACCGCTCGGGGACGAAGATGCTGGTGTCGGTTTACTCGGCGATCGCCGCAGCATGTTTGACGAGGGCATCTTCCGCAGCCGCCAGCTCCAGTTGGGCCTCCAACCAAAGCGTGGCCAACCGGTCTAGATCCAGCCCCGAGTACCATGCCTTGACGAACTCCAAGGCCCGGCGCGCTCCAGCCCGGGCCGAAGAGCCCTTCGAGGCCTCAAGTTGACCAGCCACAACCTCCAGCCAGTTGGCCGTCAGGATGGGGGTGCGCGGAGCTTGCATATACGGCCAAAGGGCGGCAATCGCCTGGGCACCGACGCGCTGAAGCCGGCGCAGCATCCGATGAGCCGGCTGGAGGCGAGCCTCGATGCTCAGGATGTGCTCGTCAAGAGTTCGGGGGACATCGGCGGCGATCTCTGCGCCCTCCGCCCTCCGACTTTCATGGTCGGCCTCGATGGCTTGGATGGCGGCCTGTGACTGCCCAGGGAAGAAGTCTGCAAAGACGCGAAGAAACGAGGAAGCTAGTCAAAAACCAAGAGTCGGCACAATTTAAATCAGCAGCTCGAAGAAAGAAAATAAAGAGACTCACCATCAACGATGTCTTCAATCTCGTGGAAGCCGGAGGACAGCAGCGCCTCCTTGTCAGACCAGGAGGAGTTCTCGCTCGCGAACTCGGCCAAGAGGGCGGTTTCCGTCTCCTCCGCCTCCCTCTGTGACTTCACAAGCAGCTCCTTCTGCTCTGCCAATTGAGTGGCCAGCAGATCACGCTCTGTGGCGAGCCTGCTGCACTCCTCCCCTTTGGCGCGTAGGGCGGAGTTGGCTTCACTCAGCTGCTGTTGAAGAGCAGCGTTGGCTCCTGAAGAAAAGGAAGAAAGATAACGGTCATCAATAAAGTAGGTCGCCGGGGAGATCCGGCCCGACTGCTTAGCAGTCGGCCCGAATCTCGGGGACTACAGCCTGTGGGTGTGCTAGCGCGCCCTCGCAGAGAAGAAAACAGGACTTACTCCGGCTCTCCGCCAAGTCGGCGGTCCGCTTGCCCAGCTCTTCAAAATTACGGTTGAAGGCAGTGACGCGGAGGTTCTGGTAATCCTACGACAAGCATTTCAGACAAAGTTAGTACCCAGAAGTTCATCAATTGGACTTCCGGGCCGCCTGCTCAGCAGCCAGCGCGAAACTCGGGGACTACACCCAGTGGGTGCGCTGGCGCGCCCCCACAGAGAGGAACAAGAAAACAAAGACCAAAGGAAAAAAAACATACCCGGACGGCTGCCCGTGACGCTAGGAACGCCTTGGTGCAACTCTGGAGAGCGTCGCCCTCAGCATGGAGCTTTGCCTGGACGTCCAGGAGCGCCCGGTTCAGCGGCCCTGTGCCGCCTCCTCGCACCCACCCAATAGGTGCAGCGCTCGTCGCTTCGGCGTCTGGGGCCGCCGAGCTGGCGGTGAAGGCTTCCAGGGGGCGGGGTGCCGAAGTCTCCTTCTCCAGACGATGGTGCGTTGGCGAGCCGACTTGGAGGAGTAGCCTCGCCATGGCCTCTTCTTCGGTCGGCGGCACCGGAGGGTCCGCTGGCTGCTCGCCTTGCGCGCCTTCAGACACCGGCGGAGGCGGCGGTGGAACATTCACGTCCGGAGTAGAGGGGTCGCCGCCTTCCCTCTCCTCGACGGGGTTCTCCCCGCCGGCTTCTCCAGTTGGCCCCGTGAACTCCGGAGGCGGCGGCGCAGAGTTCAACGGGGTGACGAGCACTGCCGACTGGTGGCGTGCGGCTTCCTCAGCCCACTGCTTCGCCGTGGCGGCGGCTTCGGCCTCTGCTAGTTTTTTCTTAGCGGAGGCCTCCGCCCTGTCGGCCTCCGCCTTCTCCAGGCGGAGGGCCTCTTCTTCGTTGCGCTTCCCCTGCACATTCCGCTCCGTCGCCTCCCGGAGGTCAGCAGCGGGGTCAATCCGCCGAGTGGTGGCAGACGTCTCCGCTGACCCCATGACGGAGGCGGCAGCTACCCGCTCAAGACAGAGGAGAGCCCTGAAGCAAGAGGGGCAAGCAGAGACTCAGACAAATCACGAATAAAGAATAAAACTTCAAAGACAGAATACTTATGGGAGACCAACGGCGGCTTCTTCACTTCCTTACGGAAGCGGATGGCCTTCGCGGCTGCCTCATCCCGCCGGGTCGCCGCAGCCGAGCCCTTGGGCTTCTTCGGCCGACTGCCGAACAAGGTCGGCATGGCCCTGCGCTTCTTCCCACCGCCTGGAGCGCCCGGTGCGGCAGAAGAGCCCGCGCCAGGCTGGCTGGCTCCTGGCCGATGGCGAGGGGCGACTTCTCCCTCGGCTTTCTCTTCAGGCCAGTCAGCGAAGGTAGCCGAAGGCCTGAAGTCGCCTGTTGTCCCTCCTCCTCCCTCGGCGTCGTCTTCCAGAGCTGCCGCCCCCAGATCAGGGTCGTCGACGTCGCTCTCCGCCCGGTCGGCGAGGAACTCACGGGCCGGCCCCGAGATGCCGGCTGGTGGGTGAAGAAGGGGATTCTAACCAAAGCCGACTGGTCAAAACAAAACTCGTCAAGAAGAAGACAATCTAAAGAAAGAAAAGAAAGGCGACTCACCACGGGCGGGGGTTGGCGCGGGAGTACAGCTCCTTGCCGAATCGCCAGTCCTCCAGGAGCCTGCTGTCCGAGAGGTAGTTCACCATGAAGGCCACCTCTTCGTGAGGCATGTCCTTGGTGCACATCCGACTCGGGTCGCGGTGCCCGCTCATCTAGTATATCATGTGAGGGCGGCCTTGGAGTGGGAGAACTCGGCGCGAAACGAAGGCGGCAAGCAGGTCTGGACCAGTCAGACCCTCTGACTACGTCAGCACTCGGAGTCGCGTGATGGCACCGGCTCCCGCGGGCGTCAGCGACCTGGCCCGATACGACCAGTTGGGCAGTCTCCCAGCCGGCGGGCCGGCTTCGAAAGCAGGCAGGTTGACCCAGTCGCCCCTCGTGGCGACGTTCCTGACGTAGAAGTAGGATATCTGCCACATCTTCGCCGACTTTATTAGTGAGATGGAGGGGAAGGGATTGTCGTCCCCCGACCTTCGCACGACGATGAAGGCACCGCACTGAGCCGGCACCCCCGCGACCTGGGTGCCGAGCTTGGAGAAGAAGAACCCCCCCCCCCCCCAGAGTTCGAGGGTGGGGAGGACTTCGAGGAAGCCTTCGCACAGGGCCACGAAGGTGGACAGCAGCACCACTGCGTTGGGGGTGAGGTGGTGCGACTGGAGACCGTAGAACTCCAGGAAGGACCGGAAAAAACTGCTCGCCGGCAGCCCCAGCCCGCGCAGGCAGTGCGAGCGGAAGATGACCCGCTCGCCCTCCTGCGGTGCGGGGGAAATCTCCCCCTCCGGCGCAAGACGCACCTGCATGCGATCCTCGCCAGGAAGCCGACGGGTCCGGCGGAGGAACTCAATGTGGTCTTCATGAACTTCAGAACCGTCCCAGGTGCCGGAGCGCACTAGGGGAGGCGCGGCAGCGGAGGAAGAACTCATCGCGAGCTGTTGCCGCAGCGTTCGCCGGAGCTTGGGCATGCGGCGGAGCGAAGAAGAGAAGAGGAAGGAGGAGAGCGAGGAGCGGCAAGGAGGAAGAGAACGAGGAGTAGTGGGAAGGAGGGGCGCGCGTGCCCCCTCTTCCCCCTACTTATAGCCCCGTGGGCTGCGAAGCCGAGGGGGCGGACGTGGGGATTTACTGCGCCACGATCCACGTAAAGTTACTGCACGTAGTAACTCCACGGGAATCCAAACAGTCCACCGGGGCCGCAGCGGATCCGCTCGGGCGCCTAGGCGCGGTAGTGGCGGGCCCCGCCTATGGGCCTGTCCCGTCGCACGCGTAGGCTGGCAGGACGGCCTGGCTACGTGCCCTCGCGTGACAGGCCAAGAACGGGCGGTGGCCTGGAGGCTTAGCTAGCACTCCACTTAAAATCCTGCTGTGATGTTCGAAATACTGAGCAAGTCGGAATTGAGTGAGTACGAGTTGAGCAAGTCCGACTCCTTCTAGACGGCCCGGCAGAAGTCAGTCAAAGACCATGTGTTCAGCACCCGGAAAGAGAAACTGCTGAGGCTTCTCGGCCAATCGCCCGCGGCGCCTCACCAGCTTCGGGGACTACTGTCGGAGTAATGGGCCACGGGTAGGCCAACCCAAGTCCCATAACCTTTCAAGACATCGGGGCAGGCTGCGCCCCTCAAAACCCCAGGGCGAAGAGCCGCCTCCTGAGGAGTCGACAACAGGGCGGCCGACTGCCCGCTCACGGCCGAGTCCCAGGGACGACTTCCAGAGAAGCCGGCTTTGGGGAGTCGGCCGGTGACTCCAACAAACCCATGACCTCATCGAAGGGGACAGGGCAGGGGCGTGGCTACAGTAAAGCCCACTCCCGCCCCTTACCAAGGGCAGGCATGGCCACAGCACGCCGTACTCGGGAAGATCTCCGTGCAGCGTGGCACTATTGCCCTGCCGGCCCTGACATCAGCACCACAGTACCGAGTCCTGCACCCATGACAGCTTGGCTGAACAGCCCGGAAGCAGCAAGTCCCACCAGTCAGTGAGACCCTAGGAGACGGCGAGAGGACCGCCAGTCGAATCCGTCAGGAGTCGGCCCGGGGAGTCGGCCGAGCCCTCCCCTGGGCCCCATGCGCCATTAATCAAGATGTGATGGGGAGTGGCAATAGTGATCGCCCGCCAGGCGGCGGGACTGTTGCCACAACCCCATGACCAAGCCCGCGTCATCAGAAGCACAGCTACAGTAATCAGCAGCCGGCAAGACCCGCCCGCGGCGGACGCGGCCTGTCGGCTCCGTACCAAACCAGTCGGCGGGGCCCACCAACTGGCGGGCCCTAGCAGTCGGCGGAGAAATCAGAGGCCAAAGGCACTGACGGTTGGGCCCGTGCCCAGAGGAATTACCATTGTACCCCTGGGGGTAGGCCTATATAAACCCCCCAGGGCAGCCATGCAAAGGGTTGGAACCCAGTAGCTCTAGACCATACCAGATAGAAGGAGAGAGCTAGCCTTGCCCTCTCCTACCTCTAAGAAACAGCTCAAGGAGCAATCGTGTAAACACTTGGCCATAGTGATCATGCGGAGACCCCGCAGAGCAGCAGTAGGGGTATTATCTCCCCGGAGAGCCCTGAAGCTGGGTAAGATTCGCCGGCGTGCATGTCTTCGCCTCATCCCGTTTCCAGGCACCGGCGACGTTCTACTCGCCCCCACCATGATAAGCCATCCGTTGGCATATGTCGAACCAAACCCCTGACAGTGGGGCCCTGCTGTCAGTGTCACTAGGTGTTGACTAAGTGCGTCATTAGCCCTAACTAATTTTTAGTTAGTCCTAATCCTAACTTAATTAGCAGGCGGGTCCCATTTGTCATGGACCCAGAGGGGTCAAACTGGGCCCACCTGGGGTCAACTTGGTCAGCGGGGTCAAACCCGCTGGCGACTCAACGCCGGCGAGGCCCGAGACGGCGGCGTGGCTCGGAAAACGCCCACAGGGCACGGACAAGGCCGTTCTTGGGCTCGTTGGAGAGCTCTTGCAGTGTAACGCCCCGAGACCGATGTGCCAGGTGTCATGCAGTTATTCGCTGTTGTTGCCTTGTCATTGCTTTCATGTCATGCATTGCATATCATGTCATCATGTGCATTTCATTTGCATACGCGTTCGTCTCATGCATCCGAGCATTTTCCCCGTTGTCCGTTTTGCATTTCGGCGCTTCGTTCTCCTCCAGTGGTCATTTCTACCTTTCTCTCGTGTGTGGGGATTAAACATTTCTGGGTTGGACCGAGACTTGCCAAGCGGCCTTGGTTTACTACCGGTAGACCGCCTGTCAAGTTTCGTACCATTTGGACTTCGTTTGATACTCCAACGGTTAACCGAGGGACCGAAAAGGCCTCGTGTGTGTTGCAGCCCAACACCCTTCCAATTTGGCCCAAAACACACCTAAGCCTTCTCCATCATCTAGATCGTTCGATCACGATCGTGTGGCCGAAAACCGCACCTCATTTGGACTCTCCTAGCTCCCTCTACCTATAAATATGTGATCCCCTCCGAAATCCCACAGTCCAAACCCAAAAACTCCTCCTCTCGCGCCGCCGGACGCGTCCATGCCGCGCCGGACGTGTCCACCGCCCGCCGCCACCTCACTCCCACCAATGGAGAGCCGCCACATCAGCTTCCCCGCCACCGCGACCAACCGGACGCCACCACTTGTCGCCCGCCTCCCTCTCTCTCCTCAGCCCCGCCGCCGGCCCGCGGGACCCAGATCGGCCACGCGCGCTGCCTATTGGCGCGGGGAGGAAGACGACAGGGAGCCGGGATGGTGGGCTGGGCCAGTCACTTGGGCTCCAGGTAAGGCCCGGGTACTATCTCTCTCTCTGTCTTACTCTTTATAAATCTTTCTGTTTTCTATTTTTTTTTGCAGTATGTTTTGACTTAGTTTAAATACTAAATCACTTTATAAAATTCTGCAAACTTTTATGCCCACTATCTGATTTAAACGAGAGGCCCTCACCAAGTTTCAAAATATTTGGAGCTACCAAATATTTTATAGGAATTAGTAGCTCCAATTCAAATAAGTATTGACTTAATTCAAAGACCCAAATAAATATTTATGTGATTCCAAAAATATTGGTTTGAATTTTACCTGTTGCCAATATTTTCAGAAATGAACAGGAACATTTTATTGGGTTTATTTGAAGCAATTTTTAATGTTGATCATTTTTAGAAATGATTTCTGAGGCTTTCCACTTTCCCCAATTCAACTTCCATAAATTTAAACATGATGCAAGATGATTGATGCAAGGACAAGCAGTGACTAGCTAGGGATGTGACAGTTGGCGTGGGCCACCCAGTAGACCTAGGGCCCAAGTCCACATATATAGGTTCTTTTCCTTTTATTTATTTTCTGCCTTGTATTTTCTCCATGTTTTGCATTTTAAATAAATACCAATTGAATTTTGTTGAATACAAAACTTGGCACATATATCAAGCACAATTTTTGTGAAGCGGCCCACAAAGTTTCAAGTCAATTGGAATTTTATAATTATTTGTTCAAAATGAAATGGCTATTTTATTTGCTGTTGGACAACTTTATGTTTTACTAGGGATTATCTGATGGGTCAAATGACGTTGGTTTCAACATGACAGTTGATCAGGGGGATTTCTATTAAAATCTGAACATTTTAGTTTTATAGTTGGATGAAAATAATAATTTGACTCGTCTTTTAAAATTGAATTTGAGGTCGGTTTGGATCAAAGTGACGATTAACAAAAATTAATTATGATGATGTGGCACCATTAACAGGAGTTTACTGTAGCATGACACCCGGGGTGCTACAGGTACCCATTGACCTTTGCCATCAACTTTGTGTGCAAAAACTAATTTTATTTGGTAAACCATTATTTACTAAGCACTTATCGGTGATAAGTCAATTAGAGGTGGTACAATTGAGATGACTTTTAGAGAAACCCCAATGTAAAGAATTACGCATAGGAGGAAAAAATTAAAACGAGGAAAGAGGGGAAGAAAAGTATGTAAGGTTAGACGAAGGATGAACGAACAACAAAACCTGCCGTCTTTTTAAGTAGGAGAGATAAGTAGAAAACACGCACAGGAAGCATGCACAACAAAGTCAACAACGAAAAAATACACATGCAACAAAAATATAGAACAATCAATCACTACCAATCGGCGTACAAAACCACCGCAACATATCGATTGTACACACACAATAAACATGATGCACATCTGCAACATGTCAAGACGGAGAAGACAATGTTCCAATCATTTTTCGCAAACAGACCTAACTTTTCATATAATCCTGAGCTTTTCGACCTATGCAACCGAAACCACCCCACATACAACATCTCTATAATGTGTTTGCAACACCATTGCAAAATTCCCAGCCATGTTTTTGAAAACATTATGAGAAAAATATCATAACAAATCCAACACACTCATAGGAAAATCTAGGCATGCAACAAATCCCAATTGATTGCAAGAATGTTGTGTGAAAATAGGGCGCAACACTCATCAAACATAAAAAGGCAAACACATTAAATATGCATGAACAACGAAGAAACATATTTGCCATAAAAAATTAATCACTCCCAATAGGAGTACAAAACTATTGCACTATATTGGTTGTGTGTACAAAACAAACACCATGCACATTTGCAACATGTCTGGACGACAAAGACAGATGTTCCAATCATTTTTTGCAAATAGTCGTAACATCTCGTGCTAATTAATCTCCATCGTTAACCTGCTGGAGTCGTGTGGGTGACATGCCCCGAAGGGCTAAGCTAAACAAATATCTGATCTTGTTATTTATATTGTTCATTTTCATTTGGTTGTGTATTGGATACAAGAGTTATTATGTTAGGGATGTACAACACTCAGCTTGATTGAAATAAAGATAATTGTAACAAAGTAATATCGTTTGGAGGAAACACGATTTTGACATAACTCTGTACAACCTGACCTCGCTGGAGGTAGGGAGATGAGGCGCTTGCAACCGCGGCCAGAGGAAATTGCATAATGAAGATGGTCGGGAGGAGGAAAATGGCGGAGGTTGAATATGAACCTGAGTTGTTGTATTTCAATGTGGCCCATGCAAACTGAGCATAGCTTAGATGATTAGATTATTTGTGGACGAACCAATTCATGAAGATTCAAGTCCTAGACTTAGCATTGGTGCTTGTATTTTTTTCTAGATTTATTTCAGTCTTTCGACGATGTTCGCTTAGTGGAAGGAGATGTTCTCGTCGACTACGGAGGCACCTGTGGTAAATTCCTCCATCTCAAGATGGTTGCTCATATTTTTCTGGATTTATTTCAAGCTTTTGGCGATCTTTGTTTCTTTCAGTTAGAGGAGACGTCTTGTCGACTATGCATGTGGTGAATTCGTCAATCTCAAGATGGTACGTCAGCTCAGTATCTCTTTATAGAGGTAGGGTGTGCATGTAAGTGGGATATGCGTTATATTGTGTTAAAAATGGTGGCCTAGGAAATCAACTAACAGCTGTAGGATCGAGAAGAGGTGTCTAGAGGGGGGGTGAATACACTCTTAGTAAGAAAAGTTGCAGTTTTTAATTTCTTTAAGTTGAAGTGGAGTTTTGGCACAAGTTTGAACATTCACAATACATATCAAGCAAGCATGTCAAGAGTATATGAGCAGCGGAAAGTAAATCATGCAAGTTGCAAGAATGTAAAGGGATGGGATTAGAGTGTGCAAACGCAAATGGAGACAGGGAGATTTTTGGCGTGGTTCTGATAGGTGGTGCTATCGTACATCCACGTTGATGGAGACTTCAACCCACGAAGGGTAACGGTTGCGCGAGTCCACGGAGGGCTCCACCCACGAAGGGTCCACGAAGAAGCAACCTTGTCTATCCCACCATGGCCATCACCCACGAAGAACTTGCCTCACTAGGGTAGATCTTCATGAAGTAGGCGATCTCCTTGCCCGTACAAACTCCTTGGTTCAACTCCACAATCTTGACGGAGGCTCCCAAGTGATACCTAACCAATCTAGGAGACACCACTCTCCAAGAGGTAACAAATGGTGTGTTGATGATGAACTCCTTGCTCTTGTGCTTCAAATGATAGTCTCCCCAACACTCAACTCTCTCTCATAGGATAGGATTTGGTGGAAAGATGATTTGAGTGAAAAGCAACTTGGGGAAGGCTAGAGATCAAGATTTATGTGGTTGGAATGAAGTATCTTGACCTCAACACAAATGTAGGTGGTTCTCTCTCAAAAAATGTATGTTGGAAGTGTAGGCATGTTCTGATGGCTCTCTCCACGAATGAAGAGTGGGTGGAGGGGTATATATAGCCTCCACAAAATCTAACCGTTACACACAAAATACCAAACTCGGTGGGACCGAATTGTACAACTCGGTCAGACCGATTTAGTTCATAATGTGACCATTAGGGTTTTCGGTGGGACCGACATGTCAACTCGGTGGGACCGATGTGCTAGGGTTAGGGTAAAGCCTCATCTCGATTGGATCGATTACACAAACTCGGTGGAACCGATTTTCGTAATAAGCCAGACAGAGAGTTGGCCAGGCAAACTCGGTGGAGCCGATTACATATTTCGGTGAGACCGAAATTGATCTAATAGGCAACAGAGAGTTTGCAAGCCCATTTCGGTGAGACCGAGATCCCATCAGTGAGACCGAATTGACTAGGGTTTCTGGCAGTGGCTTATGTCAAGTGAACTTGGTGGCGCCGGATAGATAAAATTGGTGGGGCCAAGTTTGACTTTTGGTTTGGGACACACTTGGATGTGAGAAAGTCGTTGAGGGTTGTGGAGGATATCACTAAACACTTTGATCAAGAAAGCCATTAAGCAACACCTCACCCCCTCTTAATAGTATTGGCTTTCCTATGGACTCAATGTGATCTTGGATCACTAAAATGAAAAAATGTAGAGTCTTGTGCTTTGAGCTTGAGCCAATCCTTTGTCCTGAGCATCTTGAAGGGGTTCCACATCCTCTAGTCCATGACACTCCACTGTTGGACTTATCTGAAATATGCTAGATGAAAATATTAGTCCAACAAGAGATATGTTTACATTAATTACCAAAATCACCCGGGGAGCACTTGTGCTTTCAATCTCCCCCTTTTTGGTAATTGGTGACAACATACATCAAAGCTTATAGATAAAGATATAGAGAATAACAAGTAAAGCTTTGGAAGGACATGTAACATGCATATGATCCCCCTATATGTATGCAATCATGTAAATATGGAATATAAGAACATGTGAATGCACAGCATGACAGAGTAAGCAATGTGTTACATGTATCTTGGCTACATGCATCAGAGAAAAAGAGGTAAATATAGGGAATGTACCTTCATGCTAATGAGTCCTTCTCGCAAACAGTATGCACATCATCAAGAAGTCCTCATGCACATGAGTGTGATGCATATACTTACCTTGTGGTCTTGAGTTGGCTTAGGAAGGAATGAACCTGAGTAAACAAGGTTAGATAACACAGATACATCTACTAGTCAGAGCAACCAAAGAAACCACAAGAATACCAAGACTGGGATGACATGTAGAGAGTGAGTACTGAGTACTCTATTGGATATAGACATGTCCCCAAATGTAAAGGTGTGCAATGAATTCAAGGATTTCAAGGATTTCCTTCCCTTAGATGTCTTGCTTCCCCTGAATCTAGCTTGGGATACTGGGAGAAGATAGGGAACAGAAAAACAGAGCTAATGCAAACAATCAACTATGAACATGTCTTTCCCCTCTTAAAGACTGTGACTTCTCTCCTCTTGATCACCAAGCATCTGGGGTTTCTTACACTCTCCCTTGAGTATTCTCTCCCCCTATAGAAATTATTAGGCTTTGATGTGATCTCTCTCTCCCCCTTTGACATCAATTTCCAAGAAGGGTTCTTCTGGATTTTTGGTACAAATGGGTTTGGTCCTTGAGTCACAAAGCAAAGCAGCAAGTCGAATGTGATGCTGGTAGAGGACAAGAAGCATTGAGTGGAGCTAGAGCAAAAAGAATGCAGGAATGGGTGGCAAGTTGTCTTTCCTGTAGTGAAATCAGTAGCACCGAGTTGTGTGCTTTGGTGGCGCCGAAAGGATTTGGTTGGACCGAAGGAAACAAACCGGTGTGACCGAGTTCATCATAGTGAAAACACTTGTCACCTCAGCTCACTAGGCAGGTAAAATCTCACAAGGATTTGCAAGGAATTTGCTGCAGGGAATGCAAAACAAAACAAGGAAAGGAAAATCTAGATGAAGTAAAAAAAACAAGGACACACGAGAGAACTTCATCTAGAATTGGGCGGTGACAAAGTATATTGACTGAGGAGTATATTGACTGAGGAGTCAAGTAAGAACACTTGATCGTAGGTCATACTCATCGTTTAAGCTCAAAATGGGGTTGCCATTTTTTGTTTAAGCATTTGATGTATTCACATCTTGTTGAGTTGCTTTGACCTATCACTTGAGATTAAGCTTCTCTAATATGGAATGACATACCTTGGGTGGTGGTGTTGATCCTAGTCATGTAGTCGAACTTGTGTGAGTTGCTCGAGGTTAATGTAGTTCATCAAGAGTTGAGAGCACCACTTGTAATTTGAGTTCATCTACCTACATGGGTTAGTTTTGCAAGGAAGAGCACTTGTGTATCCAAAATGACAATCATGAAATTTGATACATATAATTTGTCAAAGGATATGTTGAAGGGTTTCGTGCTTCCTTGTCATCAACCACCGTATTGTAGAGACTTGGTGATGTAGAGATTACTCAAGATGTGATAGAGTTGCAATCTCATAGATTTAGATTCATCCAAGTACCTACAAGGGTTAGATAACATGCAAGGGTGCAAATATATCCAAGATATATGAATATCATCATAAGAGAAATATCAAGGATTTGTCATAGATTCATGCCTTGCATGTATCCAAATGGAGTTTCTACTCCAAGTTTGAAGCATCAATGATATTAAATTCACCTCTCAAGCGGCAAAAGACTTTCTCATCAAGCGGTTTTGTGAATATATCCGCCAATTGCTTATCAGTACGAACATGCTTAAGATCAATGTCCCCTTTAGCAACATGATCTCAAATGAAATGATGACGAACTTCAATATTCTTAGTTCGAGAATGTTGCACGGGATTGTGAGCAATCTTAATAGCACTCTCATTGTCACAAAGCAATGGAACATGTTTCACATTGATCCCATAATCTTTAAGAGTTTGGGTCATCCAAAGTAATTGAGCACAAAATGAACCGGCAGCAATGTATTCCGCTTCGGCGGTGGATAAGGATACCGAGTTTTGTTTCCTGGAAGACCAAGACACAAGATATGTACCAAGAAATTGACAAGTACCCGAAGTGGACTTTCTATCAACCTTGTCTCCGACATAGTCCGAGTCGGAATAGCCAACAAGATCAAAAGACGACCTCTTAGGATAATGCCAAAATTTGGTGTATGTATTAAGTATCTCACTATCCTTTTCACAGCCTTAAGATGACATTCTTTGGGGGGCGCTTGATATTGTGCACACATGCACACACTTAGCATAATATCGGGACGAGAGGCACATAGATATAACAATGAACCGATCATAGAGCGGTAAACTTTTTGATCAACCAGTTCACCGTCCTTAGTCAAGTCAAGATGTCCACTAGTAGGCATGGGAGTTTTCATACCTTTGCTTTCTTGCATGTTGAACTTCTTGAATAAGTCCTTGGTGTACTTAGTTTGAGAGAAAAAGTGCCTTCTTTAGTTTGCTTGATTTGCAAACCAAGAAAGAACTTGAGTTCACTCATCATAGACATCTCAAACTTCTCCGACATTAGCTTTTCAAACTTCTCACTAAAATGAGGGTTAGTTGATCCAAATATGATATCATCAACATAAATTTGGCACACAAATAACTCACCATTAACCCTTTTAGTAAAAAGAGTAGAATCTATTTTTCCAATTTCAAAGCCTTTTTCAATAAGGAACTTGGTCAAGCATTTATACCATGTTCTAGGAGCTTGTTTAAGACCATAAAGGGCTTTGTGAAGTTTGTAAACATGATCGGGTTTCTTAGGATTGACAAAGCCGGGAGGTTGTTTAACATAAACTTCCTCCTCAATTTCACCGTTTAGAAAAGCACTTTTAATGTCCATTTGGTATAAAGAGATATCATGGTGATTAGCATAGGCAAGTAAGATGCAGATGGACTCAAGTCTAGCAACGGGGGCGTATGTCTCACCATAGTCCATACCTTCGACTTGAGTGTAGCCTTGGGCGACTAGACGAGCTTTGTTGCGGATGACTTGACCGTCTTCATCTTGCTTGTTGTGAAACACCCATTTGGTACCGATGATGTTGTGGTTGTTGTCAGGCTTCTCGACAAATGTCCACACTTGATTTCTCTCAAAGTTGTGTAGCTCTTCATGCATGGCATTTATCCAATCTGGATCTTCCAATGCTTCTTCAACCTTCATAGGTTCAATGCTAGAGATGAATGAATAATGTTCACAAAAGTTAGCCAAACGAATTTTAGAGCGAGTGATTCTCCCGGTTTGGATATCATTGTAGATTTGCTCGACGGGATGGTCTTTGGCGACTCTTGCTCGAACTCGTGGAAGCTTTTGCTTGGGTCAGGGAGGAACATCTTATTCATCTTGTTCTTCTTCTTCTTCTTGGCATTCTTCATTGTTGACGTTGTCGTTCTCTTGTCGTGGTGGAGAAGGAGGTTGAAGAGGTTTATCTTGGTGTACGTCCTTGTTTTCTTCGTCTTGGTGTGTCCCACTCGTGGATGCTTTCAAGTCAACTCTTGGTTCACCTTGTCGTGAGGTGGAGGTTTCCACTTGGACGGACGAGGTACTCTCCTTTACCTCCATTGGACAAATCTTGCCGATAGATAAGTCTTGAATTGCTTCCGAAGGGTCTTTGTCTCCTACATCAATTGGAAATTGCTCTACTTGCGAGCCGTTAGATTCATCAAACTTCACATCTACCGTTTCTTCAACCTTTCGGGTGAAATTGTTGTAGACCAGGTAAGTGTGAGAGTTTGAGCCATAACCAAGTAGGAAACCTTCATGAGATTTAGGAGCGAATTTAGAACGATGATGCTTATCAAGAATGTAGCACTTTGAGCCAAATACTCGAAAGTATCCAACTTGGGGTTTGTTACCGGTGAGGAGCTCGTATATATGTCGTCTTGCCGAGTAGCTTGTGAAGATACAAGCAATTTGTTGCATGACAAGCTGTCTCAACTGCTTCTGCCCAAAAGTGTTTTGGAGTCTTGTACTCATCAAGCATCATTCTAGCCATCTCAATAAGAGTTCGGTTCTTCCTCTCAACAACTCCATTTTGTTGAGGCGTGTATGTAGCCGAGAACTCATGTGAGATCCCTTCTTCATCAAGAAAGGTATCCACATTTGCGTTCTTGAACTCTGTTCCGTTGTTGCTGTGAACCTTCTTGATCTTCACTTCAAATTGATTTTGGGCCTTCCTAGCAAAGTTCTTGAAGATCTTTTGGACCTGTGATTTATCATCAAGAAAGAACACCCACATAAATCTTGAAAAATCATCAACTATAACCAGACCGAATGAGTTACCACCGAGACTTTTATAGGCATTGGGACCAAAAAGATCCATATGAAGTAGCTCGAGCGGTCTTCTTGTGGTCATACTGTTCTTCGCGGGGTAACTTCCTCCAACTTGTTTTCCTGCTTGACAAGCACTACAAAGTCTATCCTTGTCCAATATAACATCTTTTACTCCAAGGATATGATCACCTTTAATAAGCTTATCAAGATTTCGCATGCCCACATGACCTAGCCTTCTATGCCACAACTAGCCTTTAGAAGATTTAGCAATTAAGCAAGTTCTAGGTTGAGCCTTTTTAGTGAAATCAACAATGTAAAGATCACCTCTACGTATACCGGTAAAGACCATTTTATGGTTTGAAAGTGTAACTATCCCTAGGTGGTTTTGGTAATTCCTAATAACATATAGCTCATTGAGCTAATGATATTTCAAGATTAATATCTCAGGAAAGATCAATGATTGGCATGGCGTCGATGAGAAAAGTGGACCCCTCAAAATGCTAAGGACAAAGGATTGGCTCAAGCTCAAAGCTCAAGACTCTACATTTTCTATTTTAGTGATCCAAGATCACATTGAGTCTATAGGAAAAGCCAATATTATCAAGGAGGGATGAGGTGTTGCTTGATGAGGTTCTTGCTCAAAATGCTTAGTGATATGCTCCAAAACCCTCAACTACTTTCTCACATCCACATATGACATAAACCAAAAGTCAAACTCGGCCCCACCGATTCTTCCTATCCGGCGCCACCGAGTTTCAAATGTCATAGCCACTGCCACAAACCCTAGGCAAATCGGTCTCACCGATAGGGATCTCGGTCTCACCGAGATGGGGTTGTAATCTCTCTGTTTCCCTTCGTAACATTTCGGTCTCACCGAGATGAGCGATTGGTCCCACCGAGATTGCAATGTAAACTCTCTGTTTTCCCTTCGTAACGTTTCGGTCTCACCGAAATGAGTGATCGGTCCCACCGAGTTTACCTGACCAACTCTCTGGTTAGCTTATTACCAAAATCGGTCTCACCGAGTTTGTGTAATCGGTCTCACCGAGATTACGTTATGCCCTAACCATAATCATATCAGTCCTACCGAGTTGCATGTCGGTCCCACCGAAAACCCTAACGGTCACTAGCTTTGCTGAATCGGTCCGACCGAGTTTAATCATTCAGTCCCACCGAGTTTGGAAAGTTATGTGTAATGATTAGATTTTGTGTGGAGGCTATATATACCCCTCCACCTCCTCTTCATTCGTGGAGAGAGCCATCAGAACAAACCTACACTTCCAACCTATATTTTCTGAGAGAGAACCACCTACACTTGTGTTGAGACCAAGATATTCCATTCCTACCATATGAATCTTGATCTCTAGCCTTCCCAAGTTGCTTTCCACTCAAATCTTCTTTCCACCAAATCCATATCCTGTGAGAGACAGTTGAGTGTTGGGGAGACTATCATTTGAAGCACAAGAGCAAGGAGTTCATCATCAACACACCATTTGTTACTTCTTGGAGAGTGGTGTGTCCTAGATTGGCTAGCTGTCACTTGGGAGCCTCCGACAAGATTGTGGAGTTGAACCAAGGAGTTTGTAAGGGCAAGGGGATCGCCTACTTCGGGAAGATCTACCGCTAGTGAGGCAAGTCCTTCGTTAAAATTGTAGCAGAAAAAGGACTTAGGGAAAAAACAAGGTCAACCTCTCTGGATCCAGATCTGGCATAGAAAACGAGGTTCGTCGGAGAGTCGCCGGACTTGGCCGGAGAGGAGGAAGGAGACCGGAGAAGGCGGGTCCGGCGAGGTAGGAGTCGGGCGGCGGCGCAGAAGACAAGGGACGCCAGCACCGGCCGAGGCAAGACAAGGAGGGGCTCCGGCGGATCTCGTGAGGCCGGATCCATTCCGGGCGGCGACGACGGCGCAGACGGCGACGGGGCCTCCGGCGGGCGGTGCGCGGATCTGGCGGTGGTGAGGCGGACGCAGGTCGGCGGCGGAGCGAGCGCAGAGGCGGCGGCCGGCGGCGACTCGGCGGCGGGGCGCGCGGGCGAGGCACGGGCGGTTGAGGAGCTCGCGGGCTCGGGGGGGCGACCCGGGCCTGGCGGGCCGGCGGCGGGGACGGCGCGGTGGTGCCACGTGGCGGTCCTTGAGTGGGCGCAGGAGGCGGCGGACGTGTCCGGCAACCGGGCGGACATGTCCGGCGGCGCGGGGAAGATGGATCTAGGGTTAGACTGCGCGAAAAATCCGGGAGGAGCACATATTTATAGGTAGAGGGAGCTAGGAGAGTCCAAATGAGGTGCGGTTTTCGGCCACGCGATTGTGATCGAACGACCAAGAGGATGGAGGGGGTTTGGATGGGTTTTGGGCCACTTTGGAGGGGTGTTGGGCTGCAACACACACGAGGCCTTTACGGTTCCCTGGTTAACCGTTGGAGTATCAAACGGACTCCAAATGGCACGAAACATGACAGGCGGTCTACCGGTGGTGTACCAAGGCCGCTTGGCAAATCTTGGTCCATTTTGATAAAGTTTAACACCCGCACACGAAAAGAGACAAAAGGGGGCGCCGGAGGACATAGGAGTGTCGGATTGCAAAACGGACAACGGGGAAAATGCTCGGATGCATGAGACGAACACGTATGCAAATGCGATGCACATGATGACATGATATGAAATGCATGACACGCAAACAAATGACAAGGCAACAACAGCGAATAACTGGAAGACACCTGGCGCAACGGTCTCGAGGCGTTACAACACTCCACCACTACGAGAGGATCTCGTCCCGAGATCTAGGATGGCACCGGAGGGAAAACGGAAGAGGAAGAGGAGAGGTAAATCTAAGTTGCTTCTTTGACAAACGAGTGAAACCAATGAACCTTGAGAGGTTGAACAAATTGGAATAAAAAATGCAACGAAGATGAACAAGGTTGAAAACACTCCGGTAGAAAAGAGAAACAAGGAAGAACAAATTCGGGCAGCACTCCGGTTGAAAAGAGATGCAATACTTGATAAGATGAAAAGAACTTGAGAAAAGAACACAACACTCGGTTAAACGGATAAGCAAGGAAAGGAGCATGATCCTCACCATTCGAGATGATGATTGAAAGATCAACAACACAAAACCTCTGGAAGAAATGAGAGAATGGAATGGAATGAATGGAGGGAAACAAGATCTTGGGAGAGCACGCTTACAACCAATGCTAGAACGGAGTTGTTGGATTATCAGCAACGAAAGGATAAGCTTGATGTGGGCTTATGGAAGACATCTCCAAATTATGAGGTGAAATTCTGCCACTCACGGAAAAAAATTTGATTGGGAGCTAGAAAAAGATAGAAATCTTTCTTCCACCGAGGTGATAAGGATAAAACTTGGATCATAGATAACCACCACAAAGAGCAACATTCCCAATGGAAGGCTTTAGGTGAAATTTATACCAAGATAACTCCATGGAAGAAAGTGATGGGTTTAAAAACCTCATTCTTGTGAATGAAGAATGATATATTACCACCTCAAAAGATAAGGGAGAACAATTGCACTCCGGATTGCAAGATGAAGAATGCTTGAGCTCCTCTGAAAAGAATCTCAATGAACACTCCGAGAAGGAATTAAATCCTTGATGAACCATCATGTAGAGCCTCCATGAAGAACTCCGATAATGAAAGAATGATCAAAAGAAGTGAAGGATGAAATAATATGATTGAGTCCTTGCAATGATTGAATGAAGCTTTGCGACGAGATAAAGTGGAAACTTGGAACTCCGGAAGAAAGATAAAGCATCTCGAACCGAGAATGTGATATGATGAACCACTCCGGAAAGCAGGAATTGAATTTACTCGATGAAACAAGAATAAGAATTACATTATGCTTATCCTTCACCAATTTAAATTGATGACAAGCAACGGATTTGGCACACTACTTATTCTCGTAGCAAGGATGAAGATAGATATAGCGCAACTTGAGAAGGTCTTCAACGATCCACCGATAGAATTTGGAAAGCATGAATGCATTGATATGATAAACGAAGGAAGAAGAATCTTGGAAGAACAACCGTAAGAATTGAAAATGAACGAAGTGAAAGCACAATTCACCGGGAAGAATTGGAAAACGAATGAAGATACTTGAAGGAATTTAGATACATGAGAACGAATAGATCACGAGCTGGTTAGAGAATACTTGAATGATGCACCGGTAAGATTTGGAGAATGAGAGCTGAAAGCTAGAATGAATAATCTTCTGAGATGATGACCTTTGGATGATCAAGAAAAAAAGAAAAAACAACTCCTGAAATGCTCCGGATGGGTGAAAAGAATTCTCACAATCGAAAACAATCATGAGAGGATGGCCTCAAGCTAGAATCACGAATATTTGAGAGAACGGATAATATTTGGAGGAAAAACTCTTCTTTGGTCTTCAAAATTCAAGAATGATGACGAGAAACACCACCATGAATTTTGAGGTACTCCAGAATGAAAATTAGAAAGGTTGAACCAATGATGAAAAGAGTTTTCCAGATCTTGGAGAAAGACATTTGACTGATGACAAATCATTCTTGTGTCAAACTTGGAAAAGAATTTGGGAGTAACTCCGGGAAAAATTAGAAGAGTCAGGTAAGATCCTGGGAAAAGACCTGTGGGTTAGGACCCACTCAAGAGAAACACCTTTGGAATTATTTTGAAGAGAGATCGCACCGGTTGAATTAAATGGCTTGAATGAGATAACATCCTCAAAAGAACTTGAGTGAAATGAGAATGGAAACTTGAATCTTCTGAGATATCTTCGGCACTCCGGAACAATTGAATAGAGAGAGGTGAATGATTAAGAGGTGCAACGGCATAAGAAAACATTTGAAACGAGGAAAACGATATGATCAACACCGAAAGCTTGAATTGAATCCACCGGAGAAGAAAAAGAACGAATAATGATGAACTTGTAGAGCATCTTCATGAGAACCATCGGGTAAAACATTGAAAGACAAGAATGAAGAGACTTCCCATCAATAAGATGGATACTTGATTAAGAAAATCGAGTCTTGGAAGAAAAAGGGTGGGAGGGCGGGAAAACAAAGGCAGCTTGGGACGAATGAAATGAACACCGTTGAGAAGACTTTGAGTTGATCTTGCGGATGGGAAAAAAGATAGGATCATCTTGAAGAGAATCACACCGGTTGGAAAGAATTGACGTGAAAACCTTGATGATCAAGAAGGATTGGTATTCACATAGAAGTGTGAGAACACCACTTAGAGAAGGTATGGAATCAACACTTGACAGTTAAGCAACCCGAATACCACAACAAAAACAAAACAAGGATTGGCTTGCACAATAAGCCGGAAACAAACATATGATAGATCCCATATCGTATCATGTGTCTGTTGGAAAGATATTCTATGAGCTACTTGAATTCCCACTTATAAACTCCCGAAACTTTCTGATTATGCAATCAGGTGTTGGGGATACACGGGAAGCATAATATCTCACCCAAAACTAGCAAATCCTACATCCAGCTGTATCCATCCTTCAACACATAACCAAGAAACCTTCGGAAATCATTTACCTCAACCTTCGAAAAGCATCCGTTATATGAGTTATGGCAATACTCCCGAACTCCTGCCCAAGTACAGGTTGGCGTCGAGGTTATCTCACCAACAACTGCATAAAAGAGATATTCGATGTCGGCGAAACTCAGGTATTCCAGAACTGCAACGATAAAATTGTGACGACAACACCTCGGAGCTCAACTCCCTAGGACACTGCCACAACCCCTAAATGTCAGGAGGCACCAAGAACAATGTTCTCGTCACAAAACCATCGTAACGATTCCAAGATACCCGCGTGATCCTAAATTTTTTTTAGTGAAATTTGAGAAGAGAAGAGTCAAAACTTCTACGTCAGGAGACCTCACCAGAGCGACGAAGGGACTGAGGAGTAAAAAGAATCCTACTCTCCGATATATATAATCCTATAAGACTCAAAACATTTTTGTTCTAGACTCAACAACGTCAGCGATTCGATCAAGTAGGGGGCTCCTAAGTCGGGGAAGGCTATGATTACCAACTTGTAACACCCACGATGCGGCTATATCTCCCATGTGTCGGAGCACGACTTAGAGGCATAACCGCATAGTAGGAATGTCGCAAGAGGGGTAATCTTTACACATCCCATGTACTGAATAAGAAAGGGATAAAGAGTTGGCTTACAATCGCCACTTCACACAATACATAAATATAGCATTACATCATCCAGAATACAATCAAGGTCTGACTACGGAACCAAATAAAGAAAGGCAACCCCTAATGCTAGATCCCCGATCGCCCCAACTGGGCTCCACTACTGATCAACTGGAAACGAAACAACACAACGAACACGATCTTCATCGAGCTCCTCCTTGAGCTTAGTTGCGTCACCTGCACGGTATCATCGGCACCTGCAACTGGTTTTGGAAGTAATATGTGAGTCACGGGGACTCAGCAATCTCACACCCTCGCGATCAAGACTATTTAAGCTTATGGGTAGGAAAAGGTAGTGAGGTGGATCTGCAGCAAGCACTAGCATATATGGTGGCTAACTTACGCAAATGAGAGCGAGAAGAGAAAGCAAAGCACGGTCGTGAACTAGAAGTGATCAAGAAGTGATCCTGAAACTACTTACGTTCAAGCATAACACAATAACTGTGTTCACTTCCCGGACTCCGCCGAGAAGAGACCATCATAGCTACACATGCTGTTGATGCATTTTAATTAAGTTAAGTGTCAAGTTCTCTACAACCGGATATTAACAAATTCCCAACTGCCCATAACCGCGGGCACGGCTTTTGAAAGTTCAAAACCCTGTAGGGGTGTCCCAACTTAGCCCATCACAAGCTCTCACAGTCAACGAAGGATATTCCTTCTCCCAGGAAGACCCGATCAGACTCGGAATCCCGGTTACAAGACATTACGACAATGGTAAGACAAGACCAGCAAAGCCGCCCGATGTGCCGACAAATCCCGATAGGAGTCACATGTATCTCGTTCTCAGGGCACACCGGATGAGACATCCTATGAGTAAAACCAAACCTCAAGTTGCCCCGAGGTGGCCCCGCAGTCTACTCGGTTCAGACCAACACTTAGAGAAGCACTGGCCCGGGGGGTTAAAATAAAGATGACCCTTGAGTCTGCAGAACCAAAGGGAAGGTGATAGGTTGTTAGTGCAAATGTAAAACCAAGGTTGGGCCTTGCTGGAGGAGTTTTATTCAAGGCGAACTGTCAAGGGGTTCCCATTATAACCCAACCGCGTAAGGAACGCAAAATCAAGGAACATAACACCGGTATGACGGAAACTAGGGCAGCAAGAGTGGAACAAAACACCAGGCATAAGGCCGAGCCTTTCATCCTTTACCAAGTATATAGATGCATTGATTAAAATAAGAGATATTGTGATATCCCAACAATAAATCATGTTCCAACATGGAACAAACTCCATCTTCACCTGCAACTAGCAACGCTATAAGAGGGGCTGAGCAAAGCGGTAACATAGCCAAACAACGGTTTGCTAGGGAAAGGTGGGTTAGAGGCTTGGCATGGCAATATGGGAGGCATGATAAAGCATGTGGTAGGTATTGCGGCATAGCAAAAGAGCGAGCAACTATCAAGCAAAGATAGAAGTGATTTTAAGGGTATGGTCATCTTGCCTGTAAAGTTCTCCGAGTTGACGAAAGCTTGATCCTCGTAAGCGTACTCAATGGGTTGCTCGATCACATACTCGTCTCCTGGCTCTACCCAAGGCAAGAACACAAGCAAAGGAAACAACAGTCAACCATGGTGCAATGCGCAAGCAACATGATGCAAAACATGGCATGATATGCGGGATGTGATATGCAATGCATATGCGTGCTTCGGAAGGGAAAGATTGAATCAGGCCTCAACTTGGCAAACCAAGAGTGACTCTAGAAAGATGAGTTGATTTCGGTCGAAATCGATATAAAGATCACCGGAATCGGATGCACGGTTTGCAAATGGCAAGAAAAACAATAATGGCTCAATTCTGCGATTAACAGCACGATGCCATCTAGAATGCAACAAGAAACTAAGCTACTGCACTCCAACATAGCAACAAAGCACATGGCAGCGATCTACTCAGGATGCTTGACAAAAGATGAACACTGAGCTATGGCTATATCACACAAGAGCAGGTTCAAACAAGCATGGAAAAAGTGCAAAAGATATCAGCATCACAGACTTAGTGAAAATAACAACATGTCAGGAATTAACATCAGAAAGACATGTTTAGAGCAAGATAACAACATTCTACAGGATCAGATCATAGCAATACAAGGCATGGAATGAATCTACTCAAAGCATATAACAAAAGTCCCTTACTGACTATAAGACAAAAAGGATCAGAAGATATGATGGCACCCACGTAAACATAGCAAGTTTCGTTAACAAATTCAGACTTAGCAGAAAACTGGACAAGGCATAAACAGAATTATGAAGGCATGTTTGTGAGCTCGATGCACTCAACACAAGGCATTGCATGACAAACTAAGCATACTACCAGCAAGAAGACATGATCATAAAGCTAACCATGGCAAGTACAATCTCATAGCATGCATGGATCAACTACAACAACCTTGGCAAAATTGATTAACACGTAAACGATCTGCCAGGAACATTTTATAGCAAAAGTAGAGCAAGATTGAGTCATGCTAGGGCACTCCGTAAATGCAAACAAGGACATGGATGGGTAGAGCACAACCATATGCCCAAACCATCCTTACTAAACATACTCAAAAGAAACATGGATCTCACTATATTAACATGAATACATGGCATTAAAATAACAGCAGGGAAATGACTTAGTGAAATTATAAGTCCCTGAAATCAGCAATATTACGAGAGCTACTTTGCATGCTTCTTCTAGTCAGCACATTGATCACAAAAATACATGGCATACACCCCTTTAAAGATGGCATGGCATAGCCCAAAACACATGTAGAGCTCATTACCATATGCAGCACACAATAAACATGGCAAAAATCACAAATGCTCACAAACTGATAATAATCAGGAACTAACATTTTATAGCACTCTTGCAACAGTCATTAGGGCATCAAGATGGACTCAAACAAGCACGGTGCAATGGAATGAAATGAAGAGAACATCATGATGAACATTTTGATATATCACACGCGTAAAACTGAGCTACAGATGCGGAGTTGTGACATGTTGAACATGGCTTAAAATTTGTAACAGAAAAAGGACTTGGGGAAAAAACGAGGTCAACCTCTCTGGATCCAGATCTAGCACGGAAAACGAGGTTCGTCGGAGAGTCGCCGGACTTGGCCGGAGAGGAGGAAGGAGACCGGAGAAGGCGGGTCCGGCGAGGTAGGGGCCGGGCGGCGGCGCGAAAGACAGGGGACGCCGGTGCCGGCCGAGGCAAGACGGGGAGGGGCTCTGGCGGATCCGGTGAGGCCGGATCCATTCCGGGCGACGACGACGGCGCAGACGGCGGCGGGGCCTCCGGCGGGCGGTGCGCGGATCTGGCGACGGCAAGGCGAACGCAGGTCGGCGGCGGAGCGGGCGCGGAGGCGGTGGCCGACGGTGACTCGGCGGCGGGGCACGCGGGCGAGGCACGGGTGGCGGAGGAGCTCGCGGGCTCGGGGGGGCGACCCGGGCCTGGCGGGCCGGCGACGGGGACGGCTCGGTGGCGCCACGTGGCGGTCCCTGAGTGGGCGCAGGAGGCGGCGGACGTGTCCGGCAACCGGGCGGACATGTCCGGCGGCGCGGGGAAGATGGATCTAGGGTTAGACTGCGCGAAAAATCTGGGAGGAGCACATATTTATGGGTAGAGGGAGCTATGAGAGTCCAAATGAGGTACGGTTTTTGGCCATGCGATCGTGATCGAACGACCGAGAGGATGGAGGGGGTTTGGATGAGTTTTGGGCCACTTTGGAGGGGTGTTGGGCTGCAACACACACGAGGCCTTTACGGTTCCCCGGTTCACCGTTGGAGTATCAAACAGACTCCAAATGGCACGAAACTTGACAGGCGGTCTACCGGTGGTGTACCAAGGCCGTACATTTCGAGAAAGTTTAACACCCGCACACGAAAAGAGACAAAAGGGGGTGCCGGAGGACATAGGAGTGTCGGATTGCAAAACGGACAACGGGGAAAATGCTCGGATGCATGAAACGAACATGTATGCAAATGCGATGCACATGATGACATGATATGAAATGCATGACACGCAAACAAATGACAAGGCAATAACAGCGAATAACTGGAAGACACCTGGTGCAACGGTCTCGGGGCGTTACACCCTTCGTCGACTCGCGCAACCGTTACCCTTCATGGGTTGAAGTCTCCATCAACGTGGATGTACGATAGCACCACCTATCGGAACCACGACAAAAACATCCGTGTCTCCAATTGCGTTTGAATCCTCCAAACCCTTCCCTTTACATTCTTACAAGTTGCATGCTTTACTTTCCGTTGCTCATATACTCTTTGCATGCTTGCTTGAATTGTGTTAAGATTGCTTGACTTGTCCAAAGTTGCTAAAATCTGCTAAGAACTAAAATTGGGAAAAGGCTAGATTTTTATTTGGTCAAGTAGTCTAATCACCCCCCCCCCTAGACATACTTTCGATCCTACAAGTGGTATCAGAGCTTTGGTCTCCATTTTCTTTGATTTCCATAGCTTTTGGTGATCATAGCCTTGGTTTCACAACCTAGGAGAGTATGGCGTCTAGCGAGGGAAATTACCACCATAGAGGTCCTTACTTTGATGATACTAATTTTGCTAGTTGGAAGCATAAGATGAAAATGCATATTCTTGGACATAACCCCGCCGTTTGGGCTATTGTGTGTTGGCTTGCAAGGTGAATTCTTTGATGGGAGAGAACCGAATCATGAAGCTACCGCGGAAGAGTTGAAGATGCTGCAATACAATGCTTAAGCTTGTGATATCCTCTTCAACGGATTGTGCCCCAAAGAATTCAACAAAGTCAGCCGTCTTGAGAATGCAAAGGAAATTTGGGATACCTTGATTGATATGCACGAAGGTACCGACTCCGTCAAGGAATCCAAGTTGGATGTGCTTCAAAGTCAACTTGAAAAGTTCAAAATGAAGGATGGTGAAGGTGTCGCGGAAATGTACTCTAGGCTTGCTCTTATCACAAATGAGATTGCCGACTTAGGAAGTGAAGAGATGACCAACAAATTCATCATCAAGAAGATCCTAAGAGCCTTGGATGGAAAATATAATACCGTATGCACATTGATCCAAATGATGCCAAATTACAAAGATCTCAAGCCAACGGAAGTCATTGGAAGAATTATTGCTCATGAGATTTCACTCAAGGATAAGGAGGAGCTCCATAACAAGTCAAGTGGTGCTTACAAAGCCTCATGTGAAGCTCCCACATCATCAAGTGGGAAACAAACCTTCAATGAAGAATTGAGCCTAATGGTGAAGAACTTCAACAAGTTCTACAAGAATAGAAGCAAAGAGAGAAGTTCCAAGTCAAGGTCCTACAATGACAAAAGATCTTCTAGTCGAGAGCGAAACTGCTACAATTGTGGAAGACCCGGACACTACTCCAATGAGTGTATGGCTCCCCACAAGAGAAGAGAAGATTCTCCCAAAAGAAGAAGTAGAAGAGAAGAATCACCATCGAGGGAGAGAAGGAGTAGGGATGATCATTATGAACGAAGACCCTCTCAGATAAGCAAGGATTCGGAAAGGAAGAACAAGCCATCAAGGAGCTACACAAAACGAAGACATCAAGCTCATGTTGGTGAATGGGTATCCGGCTCCGACTCCGACAGTCACTCCGAGAGAAGCTATCACTCTGACTCCGAATATACTCAAGATGAAGGTTTTGCCGGTCTAGCACTTGTGTCAACTAACTCCTATGACATATTTGATTCACCAAATGAAGGAATTGGAAGATGCTTCATGGCTGAAGGTCCAAAGGTATCACACCCCGAGTACGTTGATTTCAATACTGATGAAGATGACTTGTTAGGTGATGATGATTTACTTGTTGACAACTCTAGTGATGAATACTATGATGAAACGTCAATTAATCATGCTAATCAAGATGAAACGAATGACAATGATTAGGAGAAGATTGAGTCTCTAACTAAATAATTAAACACTCTTAATTTAGCTCATGAAACTATCTTAGGAGATCATCGAGAACTTTTAAGGACTCATGAGAAATTACACTTTGAAAAGCTCAATCTTGAGCAAGAGCATGAGTTCTTAAAGGCAATCGATGATGATCTTCACAAGAAAAGTTCTTCTTACATTGCCAAGCTTTTACTCTTATCCACTTACATGTCTCAAGTCAAGTCTAGTAACAAGAACAAGAAGGATTCTTCCTCTAGTAGTAACAATAATCATGCTAAATCCAATGTTGTTGCTTCTAGTAGTTCTCTTGATTCCACTAATGATTCTCTTAGCCAAGTTACACTTGAGCAAGAAAATAGCTTATTGAAGGGAATCATAGAGAAAGGTGTTTACAAGAGCCTTGCCGGAAGTAAGCAATTCGAGGAAATTGTACGCAAGCAAGGAAGGCACCGGAAGAATCAAGGTATTAGTTTTGAACGAAAGTCCAATGCCAATGGAGTTGAGTGGGAAGAAGATCAATACCCCAAGACGAAGTTTGTTCCTCAACAAGAGAAGTATGATCCTACTTCTTTCATAGGGACACAAGCTCAAGATGATCTTCCACCACAAGACCACAAGCAAAAAGGCAAGGACAAGCTTCAAGAGGAAATTAATGCATTTGAAGAAGCTCCTAAGGCCTTGGTCAAGTGGGTTCCCAAGACTACATCAAGTTCCACTTCATCAAGTACAACTACAACTCCAAGGATTCCCATCAAGATGGTGTGGATCCCGAAGAAGAAGAACTAGAGAGTTCTTGAGGGTGACTCCGCCAACATACTTCACTCTTATCATTTTGGCAAGAACAAGTGCAATCAACTTCCACATCTTGCACTAGTTCAAGGAGTCACAAACCCTCTTGTTGGTAAGACAAGGGACAAGGTAACCTAATGCTCTCATAGACATCATCTCGTGTGTACATCACTCTATGTCTATGGATATCCTTGTTTGTTCCTTGTGGGACTAACCTGTATAGGTATTGAAAGTGCAACTCACTCCAAAGGACAGCTCCGAATGATCTACATCAACTTAGAGCATCCACATCTTCAACACCTACATGAAGTCATCATCGGTAAAACCCAAAGGTTAGTTCATCCCTCTTAGGGGGATCTCACATCTAGGGGGAGCTTTGCTCTAACAATTGAGTTAAAGCAACTCTAATGGTGTGAACACAACAACGCTTTATGTAAAAGTGGTAACCCTACTTCTGCTTAAACAATGAGTATGACCTATGATCAAATGTTCTCATTTGACTCCTAAGTCAATATACTCATATATAGATGACCTAGTCATCGCTAATTGCTTGATAGATGCTAGAATTGTTTGTGCATGCTTTGCCACATATTTCATTTGTCATTTTATTGTGTGAGCATGTTGGTTGCATAATTTACTCATTCGAGGACATACACTTGTTGTTTTGATTGATTGGTTTCCTTTTCTTTTGGCCAAGTGGATGGACAAGAATGCCTAAGAACCTTCTCTAGCTATCTATGCTTTTCTCGTCTCAAACTCTATTCATGCTGCATCACAAAGTTTGATCAAGTCAGATTCGAACCACTCTGTGTGAGGAGCACTCGGAGTCCCCGATTCGTCATAGACTTAAACTTCCAAAACTTCTTTGTGTGTTTCGGTCTGACCGATTCATCCATTTCGGTCATACCGAGATCACTAAGTCGATCTAGGTTTTCAATCTCGGTGCAACCGATTTGAACTTTTCGGTCACACCGAGTTTCAGTAACTGCTTGCAGTTATGAATCTCGGTGCCACCGAGTTGTTCCACTCGGTCACAACGATAGGGTCAGGCTATATATATCCACGGGTCAAATTTTGGAAAACTTTCCGAACCTCCTCGCCCGCGCTTAGCCTGCTCTGCCTCCCTGGGTCTCCGGATCATCCTCCTCGTCGCCAGCCGCCTCCTGTCGCTGGTCTCCGCCGCCGTCAACGGGATCGTCTCCGCCGTTGCCGCCGTAGCAAGTTCATCGCCGAACTAGGGTATGGACTTGAACTTTGTGATGTTCTAACTCCGATTCCCCAGCACATTGCTTTGCCATGTATCTTGCCACGATTGAGATCAATCTATCCATGAAAAACACTCCGTAGTTTAGTCGTGAATTGAACATTTAGGGTTAGGTTTCTGCCAAAACCATCTCGGACCGACCGAGTTGATGAAATCGGTTCCACCGATTTGGCTCAGGCCATTGCACATGTGATTCTCGGTCTGATCGAGAATTGCAAATCGGTGTGACTGAGTTCAGCACTTTGTGAAACCCTAGCAGTCTCGGTGCCACCGAACTGTGACTCGGTCTGACCGAGTTCACTAGTTTAGGTTCCAAAAGCTGCTTCGGTATCACCGAGTTTGCAAATCGGTAGATCCCAAATGCTTTCTGTGAAAAACTAAAAGTAAGTTTTTAACTCATTCTTTTGCAAAAACCTCTGTACTTTGCGATGCTCATCCACTCTACCTCATCTATAATCTATTCACAGGGTCTGTTGTCAGTGTTTGCATCATGTCAGATCAGAGTGACAGTCAGAACAAGTCTGAGGAACAGGTTCACTTGAATGAGGGCACTAGTCCCTCTAGCAGCTCAGATGATGGAAGCAGGAGCACACCCAGCAATCTGCCAAAGGCTGCCACAAGGGCCAGCAAGAAAAGAACCTCAGAGTTAAAGGATGAGGACTATGTGGCTGAGGAAGAAGAAGCCACCTCAAAGAGGAAAGTGCTCAAAAAGGAATATGGCACAGCTGCTTCCACCAAGCCAGGGATGAAGCAAAAGGTTCCTGCCAAGAGAGCTCCAATGTCTAAAGCCAGAACATCTACTCAAGAGACTTTGGGATCTACACCCAAAGAGCATGTTGTGGCAGAAAAGAAAAGGAAGGAAAGGGTCAAGAAGACCACTGCCAGAGTGCTTGGGAGATCTTCAACCATGAAAGACTCTGAAGAAGAAGAGGAAGAGGAAGAGGATGCAGCACCAGCACCCAAAGCTCAAAAGCTTATGGGAGATGCCATAAGATCAGGGGATGCTCCATCTAATCCCAAAGGAACTCCTAAGCCAGCTGCTCCAAAACCCAAAACTGCACCCAAGAGGAGCACCAGGAACATCCCAGCAACAGAGAAGAACAAGGCCCCAATGCCTGAAGCTGCAATGGAAGAAGAAGATGATGATTCTGTTGTCTTGAGGAAGTTGAAGCCAAAAATTCCATATCACAATGATGCTCATCCAATTGTAGAGAACATGAAAGTCAGGAAGGACTTTGGTCTAAGGCTATGGAGAGAGTCTGATCCATATGCCGCCAGGAGAAGGACTGATGTGGACTACATGTTCCATACAAAGGAACATCAGGACTTCTATGAGACCATCTTGCTTGACAAGAAGCCCATAGTGTGTGACATGAGATGGGTCGATTGGTCATTCATTGAGGAAAATGAGGATCACTTCCTTGGTGTATATGACAGCTTCAAGGCTTGTGGAGTTGATGAGTTTGTGGCTCAGAAGCTCACAAAATGGAATGACGAGCTCATCATGCAGTTCTACTTCATAGCTCACTTCTACCCAGATGGAAGGATTGTCTGGATGTCTGAAGGTACTAGGTACCAGTCCACAGTTGCAGAATGGGCTAAGTTGATCAATGCCCCAGAAGAGAGTGAAGATGACTTGGATGTCTATGCCAAGAAGAAGAAGGATCACAACACCATGGCACACAGAAGAAGGGCAAGACAACCACTGATGCTTTTGCTAGAGTGCCCAGAGGTCAGAGGTCTGCTGCAGTGCCTATTCCAGACACTAGAGCTACTTCATCTGCACCAGCTACAGCTTCAGTGCCACCGGCTCCAGCACCTACTCCACCAGCTCCATCTACATCGACTGATGTCTTCATTCTTGGAGTTCTGTCTACACCACCACCTAAAGACCAAGCCTGAGTGTCGATCTAGCACTATGCATTTTTATGAACTTTTTGGTAACTTGTTGCCAAAGGGGGAGAAAATGTATAGATCATAGGCTTTGAGAGAGAGCGTTGCTTTTTATTCTCTCTTTTTGTTTGGTGGTTAAACTTCGTTTATTTGCTTGGTTGAGATACTTTATAATTTGTGCTTGCTTAGATGAACATGTGTTTGATCATATGCTACCTTAATGCTTGTTGGATGACATTATCCTTTTTATATTCCATATGATCATTCACTTTGCTTGGTGATGAGTGCATGTATTTTAATTATTATCATTTTGAGCGCTCCCCCAAGATGCATGTGACATGGAAAAGTAACCCATGATCCTAACTCTTTGTGCATTTGCAGTCCAAAGCAAATCTTAAACTATGCACAAATTTAGGGGGAGCTCTTGCTTTTCACATACTTCTCAAAGCGACAATGTTTTTCACTCTTATTACCATTTGTCGAAGCTTTGATCTATATGTTTTCATCAATTACCAAAAAGGGGGGGATTGAAAGTGCAACTATCCCTAGGTGGTTTTGTTATTCCTAACAACATATAGCTCATTGAGCTAATGCTATTTCAAGATTAATATCTCAGGAAAGCTCAATGATTGGCATGGCGTGGATGAGAAAAGTGGACCCCTCAAAATGCTAAGGACAAAGGATTGGCTCAAGCTCAAAGCTCAAGAGTCTACATTTTCTATTTTAGTGATCCAAGATCACATTGAGTCTATAGGAAAAGCCAATACTATCAAGGAGGGATGAGGTGTTGCTTAATGAGGTTCTTGCTCAAAATGCTTAGTGATATGCTCCAAAACCCTTAACTACTTTCTCACATCCACATATGACCTAAACCAAAAGTCAAACTCGGCCCCACCGATTCTTCCTATCCGGCGCCACCGAGTTTCAAATGTCATAGCCATTGCCACAAACCCTAGGCAAATCAGTCTCATCGATAGGGATCTCGGTCTCACCGAGATGGGGTTGTAATCTCTCTGTTTCCCTTCGTAACATTTCGGTCTCACCGAGATGAGCGATCGGTCCCACCGAGATTGCAATGTAAACTCTCTGTTTTCCCTTCGTAACATTTCGGTCTCACCGAAATGACCGATCGGTCCCACCGAGTTTACCTGACCAACTCTCTGGTTAGCTTATTACCAAAATCGGTCTCACCGAGTTTGTGTAATCGGTCTCACCGAGATTACGTTATGCCCTAACCCTAATCATATCGGTCCTACCGAGTTGCATGTCAGTCCCACTGAAAACCCTAACGGTCACTAGCTTTGCTGAATCGGTCCGACCAAGTTTAATCATTCGGTCCCACCGAGTTTGGAAAGTTATGTGTAATGATTAGATTTTGTGTGGAGGCTATATATACCCCTCCACCTCCTCTTCATTCGTGGAGAGAGCCATCAGAACAAACCTACACTTCCAACCTATATTTTCTGAGAGAGAACCACCTACACTTGTGTTGAGACCAAGATATTCCATTCCTACCATATGAATCTTGATCTCTAGCCTTCCCAAGTTGCTTTCCACTCAAATCTTCTTCCCACCAAATCCATATCCTGTGAGAGAGAGTTGAGTGTTGGGGAGACTATCATTTGAAGCACAAGAGCAAGGAGTTCATCATCAACACACCATTTGTTAATTCTTGGAGAGTGGTGTCTCCTAGATTGGCTAGGTGTCACTTGGGAGCCTCCGACAAGATTGTGGAGTTGAACCAAGGAGTTTGTAAGGGCAAGGGGATCGCCTAATTCATGAAGATCTACCGCTAGTGAGGCAAGTCCTTCGTGGGCGATGGCCATGGTGGGATAGACAAGGTTGCTTCTTCGTGGACCCTTTGTGGGTGGAGCCCTCCGTGGACTCGCGCAACCGTTACCCTTCGTGGGTTGAAGTCTCCATCAATGTGGATGTACGATAGCACCACCTATCGGAACCACGACAAAAACATCCGTGTCTCCAATTGCGTTTGAATCCTCCAAACCCTTCCCTTTACATTCTTGCAAGTTGCATGCTTTACTTTCCGCTGCTCATGTACTCTTTGCATGCTTGCTTGAATTGTGTTAAGATTTCTTGACTTGTCCAAAGTTGCTAAAATTTGCCAAGAACTAAAATTGGGAAAAGGCTAGATTTTTATTTGGTCAAGTAGTCTAATCACCCCCCACCCTCTAGACATACTTTCGATCCTACATAGTTATCTCTATGAAACACTTGGCAATCTACTTCGGTAAATAGGATATTTAACCCAAAGTCAGCAAGTCTAGATACGAAAAGTAAATTGTAACCAAGAGATTCAATGAGCATAACATTTTGTATGGAGCTATCATGTGAGATGGCCACCTTACCAAGGCCAACCACCTTACCCTTTGAGTTATCACCGAAAGTGACATACTTTCGAGGGCCGTTGTTTTCAGCAAGCTCACGAAACATATCTTTGTCTCTGGTCATATGATCAGTACATCCACTATCAAGGACCCATTCCTTTCCTCCAGCCATGTAGCCGCAAAGATTAGCCATAAGACCAAAGTGTCTCATCGCATCATCAAGATCATAGTCACTATCATCATCCTCATCATAGTATCCATGTTCAACATCGTCATGTGATGGATCAACTCCTAAAGAGGGTAATTCATTAGAAGCATGACCATAACAATGTTCATCTCCATGGATTCTAATGACTTCAAAAATGATATTGCTAATAATTCCAACATCTCCTTTTGCACCGTAAGATTAGTAAGCTCAAATAAGCAATCACCAAACTTGGGATCATTGGAACTCATCTTACTCAAGGCAATAGACTTATGAAGAATCTTATCTAGAATTTTCAAGGAATAATTTGGGAATCGTTCCTCAAGAAATCTCCATATAGTGTAGGCACAATCAAGAGTAGGTAAGCTAGCAATCAAATTTTTGGGCAACCCTCTAATGATAAGATTGATGGTTCTAAAATTGTGAATCATGTCAAGGTCCTCATCGGGTGTGGGATGCAAAGGGTCAACAATGTGAGCATAAGGAATAATAATGTACTTGGTCAAATGATATTCATTGAAGATCTCAAGCATCTCATTTTTCCACTCATGAAAATACTCTTCATCAAGAATAGGCAATCTACGTCTAAGACTCCCTAACATAGACTCATCCATCTTCCTCCAAAGGTGTTTAAACCAAAGCAATGGAAACCAATGCTCTGATACCAATTGTAGGATCGAGAAGATGTGTCTAGAGGGGGTGAATAGACTCTTAGCAAGAAAAGTTGCACTTTTTAATTTCTTTAAGTTGAAGTGGAGTTTTGGCACAAGTTTGAACATTCACAATACATATCAAGCAAGCATGTCAAGAGTATATGAGCAGCGGAAAGTAAATCAGGCAAGTTGCAAGAATGTAAAGGGATGGGATTAGAGTGTGCAAACGCAAATGGAGACACGGAATTTTTTTGGTGTGGTTCTGATAGGTGGTGCTATCGTACATCCACGTTGATGGAGACTTCAACCCACGAAGGGTAACGGTTGCGCGAGTCCACGGAGGGCTCCACCCACGAAGGGTCCATGAAGAAGCAACCTTGTCTATCCCACCATGGCCATCGCCCACGAAGGACTTGCCTCACTAGGGTAGATCTTCACGAAGTTGGCGATCTCCTCGCCCGTACAAACTCCTTGGTTCAACTCCACAATCTTGATGGAGGCTCCCAAGTGACACCTAACCAATCTAGGAGAAACCACTCTCCAAGAGGTAACAAATGGTGTGTTGATGATGAACTCCTTGATCTTGTGCTTCAAATGATAGTCTCCCCAACACTCAACTCTCTCTCATAGGATAGGATTTGGTGGAAAGATGATTTGAGTGGAAAGCAACTTGGGGAAGGCTAGAGATCAAGATTTATGTGGTTGGAATGAAGTATCTTGACCTCAACACAAGTGTAGGTGGTTCTCTCTCAGAAAATGTATGTTGGAAGTGTAGGCATGTTCTGTTTGCTCTCTCCATGAATGAAGAGTGGGTGGAGGGGTATATATAGCCTCCACACAAAATCTAACCGTCACACATAAATCACCAAACTCGGTGGGACCGAATCATACAACTCGGTCAGACCAATTTAGTTCATACTGTGACCGTTAGGGTTTTTGGTGGGACCGACATGTCAACTCGGTGGGACCGATGTGATAGGGTTAGGGTAAAGCCTCATCTCGGTTGGACCGATTACACAAACTCGGTGTAACCGATTTTGGTAATAAGCCAAACAGAGAGTTGGCCAGGCAAACTCGGTGGAGCCGATTACATATTTTGGTGAGACCGAAATTGATGTAATAGGCAAGAGAGAGTTTGCAAGCCCATTTCGGTGATACCGAGATCCCATCGGTGAGAGCGAATTGACTAGGGTTTCTGGCAGTGGCTTATGTCAAGTGAACTTGGTGGCGCCGGATAGATAAAATTGGTGGGGCCGAGTTTGACTTTTGGTTTGGGACATACTTGGATGTGAGAAAGTAGTTGAGGGTTGTGGAGCATATCACTAAGCACTTTGAGCAAGCAAGCCATTAAAAAACACCTCACCCCCTCTTAATAGTATTGGCTTTCCTATGGACTCAATGTGATCTTGAATCACTAAAATGAAAAAAATGTAGAGTCTTGTGCTTTGAGCTTGAGCCAATCCTTTTTCCTCAGCATCTTGAAGGGGTTCCACATCCTCTAGTCCATGTCACTCCACTGTTGGACTTATCTGAAATATGCTAGATGAAAATATTAGTCCAACAAAAGATATGTTGACATTAATTACCAAAATCACCCGGGGAGCACCTGTGCTTTCAACAGCAAAAGAAAACGTTAGATGGCCCATAAGAGTATCTACAGCCGGACTTGGTAAATCCGAACCCCTATACATCTGCGGACGCGCCCGGGCACGCGCGCGGACACATCCAGGTGGCCCATCCTATTTCTCCCCCGGAATCCACATATCTCAAATTCTTAATCTCAAATCCACACACGTCGATCATATAAGCTAATGTCGCACGTAAATAACAAATATTGGTACCGAGCATAGATAGTGTTTACATAAAATTTATTTTAAGTGCACAACTCAAACATTAGCTCCTTGGTTTCCATTATGGGTTCACATGTGCTCCACAAGATCATTGAGTAGTTGTGTGTGCACCTGATGATCTCAAAGATTCTGATGCATCTGCAGAAAGTTCATAAGCCGAGCTGCATCTTGATCTTCTGGGATTTCAACTTGTTCTCCAGGTTCTTCAAAATCATTGGTTTGAGCTATACCATCACCCTCATCCTTGACAATCATATTGTGCAAAATAACACAACATGTCATCAGTTGTCACAAGGTTCCTGATTCCCACATCATTGCAGCGCTATGCACAATTCCCCAACAAGCTTAAAGCACACCAAATGCCCTCTTCACATCCTTCCTAGCTGCTTCCTGCATTGTTGCAAAGTGGCTTTGTTTATTGCTATGCAGTTCGGATATGGTCTTCACAAACACCATCCATTGAGAATAGATACCATCAGCAAGATAGTATCCCATGTTGTACTCTCGGTTGTTGACGGTGTAGTTGCATGGCAGTGATTCCTCATTGCAAAGCCTCCTAAACACCGGAGATCGTTAAAGCACGTTGATGTCGTTGTGAGAAGCCGACATTCCAAAGAAAGCATGTCAAATCCATAAGTCATGTGATGCCACTGCTTCTAGTGTGATGGTGGCCTCTTTGGTGTGACATTGATACATTCCCTGCAAATCTTTGAGGCAGTTCTTCCATTGCAAATGCATGCAACCAATTGATCCGAGCATTCCTGGAAACCCCCTTGCCTCACCAATAGCCAACAACTTCTCCATATCTGGCGCATTTGGTTCTTTGAGATACTCAGGTCCAAACACCTCCACCACAGCGCGGGTAAACTTGATAGTAGTCTTCAGGCACGTGCTCTCCCTCATCCTGACCATCTCACCAATGGCTTCCGAAGAAGTAACTAATGCAAGCATCCTCAGAGTAGTTGTGCACTTTTTCTTGGCAGAGAAAGAGAGTTGTCTGCAGCAATCCCTTGTGAGCTTGAAGTAGTTATCGTGTGCCTCCACTCCGTCAACAATGCGCGAAAACAACAACGAAACCATGGATCATCCGTGAAAGTAGGGTCGGGAGCAAAGTAGTCCTTGTGCTTGCGCAGTAGCTTTGCTCTAGACACCCTATCCTGGTTGATCACTCTTCTTCCTTTGATTGAGCCCTTGAAGTTCAGAATATGCTCCACTTGTTGGTCCATTTCCTCTTGCATGCTCATGAGCATGATCATGTCCACTTCTTCGTCCGAACGCGTGGAATCAAAGAACTCATCATGAATTATTTGATCAAGCTCGGTCGGTCCATACTCCTCGTCCGACAAAGCATCAGAATCCATCGTTCCCTAATAAAATCACAAAAAATCTGGTCAGACAACGTGTAGAACACATCAAGCGCAAGGCAGAGTCAGGGAGTTGCCAGACGTACCGCGGTGGCGTCCGGGCCAGCGATGACGTCCCACGCGGCGGAGGACGGGACAAAGGACTGCTCTGCCGGAGCTGACGGCATAAAGGCTAGGAACGGTTGTGGAGCGCGCGGCGATGGAGCTGCAAGACGGACGACACGGAGAAGGAAGAAGAGAGGAGAGAACAAATGGATCAAACAGGTCCGGGGGATGGATTTGGTGCAATTTGCGGTTGGGTCGGGCTATCGGGTCCGACGTGGCGGGCGTGCCGGGGCATGTCCGAGCGCTCCTATATCCGCCTCATATTTGGGCTGCATATGAGGGGTGCCGGTCAGCCTGGTCATTTAAGGGCCGTTTGAGGTGCCTGTCTGCGTCGAAATTTCGCGACCGGACAGTGACTGCAGCCTGCCCGGACATATGAGGCAGTTTGAGACTCCCGGCTGTAGATGCTCTAGTATACTGATTTGACAATGTGCATAATTAAAATCTTCAAGAAAAGAGAAGGGCGCGAAGACTTGCCGAGGTCAATACCAAAGCTTTTCCGGGGCCACCAACAAACAAGCTTTCCCGAACAAGCAGAAGAGAAGACAGAGGAGGACCATACCGTAAGAGAAAATCAGCGTCTCAAACTCCCAACGAGACAAACAAGAACCAATTCGATCGTCCGGGGATCGATGGAGCCCGATCCGTCCAAGTCGCCGACGGGGGGATCTTCGTCGCTCATCTTCCTGGGCACGGGCTGCTCCGGCGCGCTGCCCGACGCACGGTGCCTCCTCAAGCCGTCAACGCCGCCCTGCGCCGTCTGCTCCATGGGCATCTCCCTCCCTCCGGAGGGGAACCCCAACTACAGGTGCGCGCAGTACGGCCACAGGCAACGACTTTCAGATAACTTCAAATTACAGATAATTTGCATTTCACGTTTGCTGAAATGCAATTTCTCATTTTGTTCTAGATATATTAGAAAAGTCGAACATACTTTACATGAATGGTCTAGATATATTTACATAACTTTGTGAGGGCACTTTAACTAATTTTGTAAGATAAGTGGCTCACAACTGCCGAATAGCGGAGTTGTTGCAAACGGGTTGAACAGAACATCCTTATGACAACACTATGTGACAAGCTTCATATGCCTGTTTGGTTTTCAGGCTCAACACCTCCCTCTTGGTAGACTATTGCCATGGAGATGGAACCCACAAGTACATCCTAATCGACATCGGCAAGACCTTCAGAGAGCAAGTTCTCCGGTGGTTTGTCCACCACAAAGTTCCTTACGTTGACTCGGTGAGATATTCGACAGTGCATTATTTTCTAAAAAAATTAAGGATCCTGGGGACTAAGGGGTTCTGTGCAGTGCAGATCATTCTGACTCATGAGCATGCAGATGCTGTATTAGGCCTTGACGAAGTCTGGGTGGTACAACCAAGAAATGACCGAAACGATGTCGAGAAAATTCCTATCTTCCTCACACAATTCACGATGGACAGGTTCGTCTTCATCTTCAGCTTTACAAGTGAGCTGAAAAAAAACGGATTAGTCACCAGAACATATCCCGTAATAACAACAGCCGTGAATTTACAGTATCGCGAGAAGATTCCCCTACTTGGTGGAGCAGAAGCCAGAGGATGGCGATGAAGATGCCCAAGCCGCGAAAATCGAGTGGAAGATAGTTCAGGACGATGTTGAGAAACCGTTTGTAGCATCAGCACTAGAATTTGTGCCATTGCCGGTAACAACCAGCGCTGTTAACCATTACTTTGATCTTGTTACGTGTTTGCCTCCTGGAGTGCTTACTAAGATTGCTATTCTGTGCGCAGGTAATGCATGGAGAAGGGTATATTTGTTTAGGCTTCTTATTTGGGAGGAGAGCCAGAGTTGCGTATTTATCTGATGTCTCAAGATTTCTACCTAAAACCAAGCATGGTAAAAAACTAATCTTTGTCCACAATACTTTTTTCAGATAATTAGAATGCTTGTTGTCGTAGATCGCAGATGGTAGGATTGTTAATCGGTACAGGAGGACGTTTTTCACTGACATATGTTTAAGGTGTAGTTTGAATTGAAACAGAAAGATGTTACTAATCTGTTAAACTGCATCCAAAATTCTTGACATTGTTTATGATGCCCTTGATAATCTAGCAGGTTAATTATCTATTGTTGTTGCTAAAGCTGTATTTCAAATGCTATATGTGGGGCACCAAAAATCATAAAAGTGTACACCTCAACTTCAGTGATTTTATCTGATCAAATTCAATGGTAACACTTTTCAGTGTGTATCTCGGAGACAAGAGTCTTAATACATGTCAGTTACCAAATAGTAGTATTAACAAGGTTGCAAATCATAATCACATGGTAAAATATCTAGCTACTTTTTAGTTGGACTTTCTTGTTTCCTGCATATGAACATAATGCTGAATTGCTGATGCTGAGTCTTTGCCTCTAGCTATTTCGAAGTCTGGTGCTGGACAAGTTGACCTACTTATACTAGAAGCAAACTCTTTGCATGGAGTTGTAAGCCTACCCCTCATTGCACGTCATAGAGAATTCAAATTTGATGATTATTTGATACGACTAAATTCCAAATGCTGTCAAATATGTTGATAGTCTGACACAGACTTCATGTTCTGAACAGGGAGATTCTTTCAGCACCCATTTAACCCTCAGTGAGGTTATTTTTCAAAGACTTACTAATATTCTGTCTTGAAGTTTTTTTTATCAGATTTTCTTAGAAAACTGTGAAGTGTTCCTTGTATAGGGAAATTACATTTTCTTCAGCATGAAAACAATTTCCTACTTCTGCAGAGTCTTGATGCTATCAAGAGGATCCATCCTAAAAGAGCTCTGTTGATTGGAATGAGGCATTTTTTTGAGCATCAGAGAGAAAACCAGATGTTGGCAGAATGGTCTATCAGGTATGTCCGTGTGTAGCTGCTGAAATTGTTACATTCTTCCTTTATTTTCTCTAAACCCAAAGGCCCTGTCTCATGTGTAAGCTTGTATGATTATAGAGAAGGAATACCGACACAACTTGCTCATGACGGCCTGCGAGTCTCCATTGACTTGTAATAAGGTATGCAAGGTTGCTATGCAATACTTGAGGACGACTACTTGGCACCTTTGAACAATTTAAATCATGTCAGTGCAGATTGCAGCATTCATATATCTTTTTCTGATTCAGCGAAGATACACAATAGCAGTAGTTGTAGCAGTTATTTTGTGATCTTTTATGTATCCAAAAGATTGTAAGTTTGCTCATGTTGATATTTATATACACCATATAGTATATTGTTCTATTGTTCTCAAATAGATGTGACGGTAGTTCTTTTTTCATGTAAATTTCTCTTATATAATGAAGTAAGGCTCATGAGGCCCAATAGTCCGATTTTGATACTGGAGCATCGGCCATGTACTTGAAACCCTTGGTGACCATATGAACCCAATGTGGAAGTGAGAGGAGATCAAATGGCCGGAAATGACTAGAACTGAAGGTCGGACGGACGGAAACATTTATGGCATGAGATGGTTGGAAAAGTGCACAATTATAATGTCTCTAAATACATTTCAGTGTCTAGGAGAGCTTGCCATAAACAACTATTGAAGAGATATATTGTGGTATCGCCCCATCCTAATTTTGCGGTCAAATTTTGTGTCTATCGATCAATGCTAAAATTATAGTGTAAAAAATGCTGAAAACTACTGCCCAATGGATATCCATTGGGTATTGCAAACCGATCGGGTTTAGGCATGGCTATGCATTTCTGCCCGATGGAGATAATTCATTTTGGCATTCATTCATGTATTTAATTCTGCCTATTTTTAGCATGTTATCATTTTTCTCTGCTCAATTTCATTTTATTGATTACAGAATATGGTTCATACATAATCATGTAATAGCTCCAACGACATGAAGGAGCAAACCCATGCACATCACAACTTGAGACATACTCCTACTTGTCTAGCTCCTAAGACGTAAGGGTGTGTGTCACTGTCACCTGATTGTCCATCCAAGAAGCATTTTTGAAACAAAACCACCAACCTTTTGATTTCACACATTGCATAAGAGAGCAGATTTTTGCAACCCCGATACACCAGAATCATTTGCGTGTTACTTTGTAAAAATAACATATTCGTAAATTATGAACATTTATGGGGAAAAACACCCATTTTTGACTGAAGTGATCATGAGAGTGCTGCGATTTTTAGTTTTGAAACTTAAACTAGCATGGCATTCTCATTTTCATATTTTGCACACGTATTTTTCCATATTTTTTCAAAATTTACAAATATGGTTTTTCTTGCTAAGTTTTAGAAAGTGAGTACACCAAAACCCAAGATTGTTCTAGTGTTTTGCATTGCAACCCCATTTCTTTTTGCAGCCCCTTATCTTGGTCTATCCCCTCGAGATAATAGCAAACCACTGATCATTACTTCAAAGATGTAATGGTGTTGTTAACCAAACCTGATGAACTCTTTAGATAATTAATCATCTTTGGTGAACTTTCAGAATTCGAAGACACAAGTTGAAGCTCTTGAAAATCAGGAAATCAAAACTTCCATCGTCATGCACTTCTAGCTCATCAACTTGTTTCGTACTACAAACAAATCATAAGGTACTCCTACCTACATACATTTAATAATGGATATCAACCGAAGAAGCGTTATTAATTTGTTCGTCGTGCTGTCTGGTCGATCGGGTCGAGATGAGCGATGAGCAATGAGCGGATGAGGCTAGCTGTTTCGGCTGTGGATGGATTTAGGCGGCGGGTCTTGGTGGGCGTCGCGTCCGGCGTGCATGGCGGCGCAGGCCGATGGCGGCCGTCCCCCTCATGAAGCGCAGGTTGTAGTCAAAGATATCGTTGAAGGAGCGGGAGATGTGCTCGTTCTGATAGACGCGGCGATAGAACTCGATCAGGCGCTGCTCCTGTACGCGGCATCGTCGGGGTAGTTGCGGCGGAGGGAGTCGCGGTCCATGATGGCCCTCTCGCACTCGGCGCGAGCGGCGGCCTCGTCGGGGTGGCTGCGCAGCAGCGGCCAGACGGAGCGGCGGAAGTAGCGCAGGGCCCACGCCTCGTCGCCCCGCCTGAGAGCGCGCGGACGAGACGCTCGAACCTGACGACGAAGAGCGTGGCGGACACGGATGGCGTGGTGCTCTCCTTCCCGCTCATGAACGTCGTCACGTACTCGTCCGCCGCCCGCCAGCGGCCCTTGGCGAAGAGGTCGTGCAGGTGCGGCAGGTCCAGCTTGAGCCTCGCCTCCTTCTCCAGCGCGTACGCCGCCCGGTGGAGCTTCCTCGACTTGAGGAAGGCCAGCACGCGCCGCAGGACGATCCACTCCGACTGCCGGTCCATGGCCATCCTGATCCTCTTCTCTTCTCCAAATCCAAAGGACCGATCGAGAGAAGGAAGAAAGGGCCGGCCGGATGATATTGGTTCCACGATCCCTTCCTTGGTGTGTGCATCATTCATCTCTTCTGGGGTGCTTTTATTGATTTCATTGGGCTCGCCGATTCCGACTCACACTCCAAACCGCATCGGCATACAACTCGCACCATTAACGGACCACTTGTTGGGCTCACGGCTTAACGTGAAAATCGGGCTGGTAAAAAAATATAAAATCGGCCTGGTAGACACATATCATCAGATCGATCAGCGTTGGCCCGGCCCACTTGTTAAATACACAACACACTACAGGAACCGGTTTTGTGAACCTTCTGGAAGGTTCCTATCCTGTTTGTGTAACCTTCTAGAAGGTTCTGGACCAGTTTTGCCTGTTCTGTTTCTTTACTAGGTTTTCCCTTTTAGTGTTTTTCTTCTTTTTTTCTTTTCTTTTGATTCTTTTCCCTTTTCCATTTTTAAAATTCACATTTTTTTACAAAAATGTTCACAAATTTGAAAAAATCTTTGCAATTTAGAAATACACTTTCCAATAGATAAAAAAATGTTCGTAAATTCAACAAAATGTTTCTGTTTCCAAAATAGTTGTTGCTTTAAAAAATGTTCAGGAATTTCAAAAAGAAATTGTATGAAAAAATACTCGCTGTTTCAAAATGTTCAGGAATTTCCAAAAATGTTTGTGTTTACAAAGAATCCGAATTTCAGAAAATGTTTCCCATTTCCAAAATTTGTTCAGCATTTCAAAAAAAAAAGTGTGTTTCAAAGAATGTTCATAATTTCAAAGATGCTCACTTCTCGAAAATTTGTTCGGAATTTTAAAAAAATGTGTTTTTTTAGTAATTTAAAAAGAAATTTGCCTGTTCAAAGACATTCATTTTTTTCAAAAAAAAACTTTCAAAATAAGAAGATGCCTCAAAAACAGGTTCATTCATAATTCAAAGTAAACGGGATACAAATGATATAAGGGACTCTCCATAGCCACTAATGGCGATCGATTGCAAGAGATGATGCGGCCTCTGCAAACATATGAGCTTTGAAATTGGAATCCCGAGGCTCAAAACGGAAACACACTTCCCCAAATTCCTTCCATCGATGTGTAATTTCATGTAGAACTGATGCATATCTAGCTGCCGCTCCTTTGTTAATATTAGTAATCACCTCCAAGCAATCTGAGCCCATCACCACACGTCTCACGTTCACATCTTGGGCCAGTGCCAGTGTGAAAGGATCGATACGGTCGACTAGAGGGGGGGGGGGTGAATAGGAGACTACAAATTTTAATCTTTCTTGTACATTTTAAGGCTTAGCGGATAAAAGAGTTCACAAGATATGCAACTAGGTGAATGCAACCTATATGACAAGCAAGCTCCAAGAAGAAAAGCTAGGCAACAAACTACTTAGCAAGCCAACAAGCATACAACAACAAAGAAAGGTGCGGGAAAGGATTAACCACAAGTGAGACAAGGACACGGATTTTAACCCGAAGTTCACTCTTCCTTGGGGAAGAGCTAATCTCCGTTTGGAGCGGTGCTGGAGCCAAAGCTTGCAGAATGCCACCAAAGGCTCACCGTATTCTCCTTCGAGTCACCCCCAACGGATGAGCCTCGAACCACTCGGGGTTGGTCTTGAAGGCGACCACCACACCTTTACAAACTTCTCCGGAGCACACCACAAGCAAGGAAGCTTCCGGAGGAACCTCTAACCGCCTAGGAGCCCAAGCTCCAAGAGTAACAAGTCAATGGGGAAGAAATGTTGCGGGGAACGCGGTTTGGTTTGGTCAAGTTATAGATCGGGTCTTGCTCTCCCAATCCCCAAAGTTTCAACAAGTTTGGATGGAGGGATTGAGAGTATTGAGCGAAATGGGGTGTAGCAATGGTGGAGCTCAACAACACATTAGGGTTGAGGGTTGGAGGTGGAAGAAGGGCCTTTTTATAGTGTTCATGGGCTGGTGGGGATTTCTGCCCGTTGGACCCCGTGCGCACGGGCTAAGTCAGTCTCGTGCGCACGGGGTATCCAAAGACAATCGCACCACCCCGTGCGCACGGGGGTCAAAAGACCCCGTGCGCACGGGGTATCCAGAGAGTTACGCAGTACCCCATGCGCACGGGGGTCAAAAGACCCCGTGCGCACGGGGTACCCAGAGAGTTACCCAGTACCCCGTGCGCACGGGGTACCCAGTAACTTACTGTTACAACTTTCTGAGTACCACAACACACACACTAGGTTCATTTGAGGTGGTCGGAGTGGGAAGGGTAAGAGAGTAAGGCTCGGGAAAGGCATTCCCACACGATATTTATCCACACAAACCCCTCTTAATAGTGCGGTCTTTCCTACGACTCGAAGCAAACCAAAACTAAACCTTCGAAGCGTCGAAAGACCATGCCTTTGTCCTTTTTGAAATGGGGGGAGGGGTCGCACGTCTCCATCGCGGCACTTAGTGTTGGAGATCGTAGCAGAAATTTTAAATTTTCTACGCATCACCAAGATCAATCTATGGAGTAATCTAGCAACGAGGGGAAGGGGAGTGCATCTACATACCCTTCTAGATCGCTAAGCGGAAGCATTGCAAGAACGTGGATGAGGTAGTCGTACTCGTGGCGATTCAGATCGCGGTCGATTCCGATCTAAGCACCGAACAACGACGCCTCCGCGTTCAACACACGTGCAGCCCGGTGACGTCTCCCATGCCTTGATCCAGCAAGGAGAGAGGGAGAGGTTGGGGAAGACTCCGTCCAGCAGCAGCACGACGGTGTGGTGGTGGTGGAGGAGTGCGGTACTCTAGCAGGGCTTCGCCAAGCACTACGAGAGACGAGGAGGGAGAGAGGTAGGGCTGCGCCTTGGGAGAGAGAGACTCGTGTGTTGGGCAGCCCCAAAACCTCCACTATATATAGGGGTAGGGGAGGGGCTGTGCCCCCACCTAGGGTTCCCTCCCTAGGGGTGGAGGCAGCCCCCAGATCCCATCTTGGTGGCGGCCAAGGGGGAGAGAGAGGGGGCGCACCTAGGGTGGGCCTTAGGGCCCATCTGCCCCTAGGGTTTGCCCCCTCTCCTCTTGAGGGCGCCTTGGGCCTTGGTGAGAGGCGCCCCAGCCCACCTAGGGGCTGGTACCTTCCCATTCTTGGCCCACACAAGACTCCGGGGCTGGTGGCACCTCCCGGTGGACCCCCAGAACCCTTCCGGTGGTCCCAGTACATTACCGGTGATGCCCGGAACACTTCCGGTGGCCAAATCCACACTTCCTATATATCAATCTTTACCTCCGGACCATTCCGGAACTCCTCGTGACTTCCGAGATCTCATCCAGGACTCTGAACACCGCATACATACTTTCCCTATAAGCCTAGCGTCATCGAACCTTAAGTGTGTAGACCCTACGGGTTCGGGAATCATGCAGACATGACCGAGACATCTCTCTGGTCAATAACCAACAGCGGGATCTGGATACCCATGTTCGCTCCCACATGTTCCACGATGATCTCATCGGACGAACCACGATGTCAAGGATTCAATCAATCCCGTATACAATTCCCTTTGTCTACTAGTATGATACTTGCCCGAGATTCGATTGTCAGCATCCTGATACCTTGTTCAATCTCGTTACCGGCAAGTCTCTTTACTCATTCCGTAACACATCATCCCGTGATCAACCCCTTGGTCACATTGTGCACATTATGATGATGTCCTACCGAGTGGGCCCAGAGATACCTCTCCGCTACACGGAGTGACAAATCCCAGTCTCGATTCGTGCCAACCCAACAGACACTTTCGGAGATACCCGTAGTGCACCTTTATAGCCACCCAGTTACGTTGTGAAGTTTGGTACACCCAAAGCATTCCTACGGTATCCGGGAGTTGCACAATCTCATGGTCTAAGGAAATGATACTTGACATTAGAAAAGCTTTAGCATACGAACTACACGATCTTGTGCTAGGCTTAGGATTGGGTCTTGTCCATCACATCATTCTCCTAATGATGTGATCCCGTTATCAACGACATCCAATGTCCATGGTCAGGAAACCGTAACCATCTATTGATCAACGAGCTAGTCAACTAGGGGCTTACTAGGGACATGGTGTTGTCTATGTATCCACACATGTATCTAAGTTTCCTATCAATACAATTCTACATGGATAATAAACGATTATCATGAACAAGGAAATATAATAATAACTAATTTATTATTGCCTCTAGGGCATATTTCCAACAGTCTCCCACTTGCACTAGAGTCAATAATCCAGTTCACATCGCTATGTGATTAACACTCAAGGTCACATCACCATGTGACTAACACCCAAAGAGTTTACTAGAGTCAATAATCCAGTTCACATCATTATGTGATTAACACTCAATGAGTTCTGGGTTTGATCATGTTATGCTTGTGAGAGAGGTTATAGTCAACGGGTCTGCAACAATCAGATCCGCATGTACTTCGCAAAACTTTGTCATATCGTAGATGCTGCTACCATGTTCCACTTGGAGCTATTCCAAATGGTTGCTCCATTATACATATCCGGTTTTTCTACTCATAGTCATCCGGATAGGTGTTAAAGCTTGCATCGACGTAACTCTTAACGTCGAACTCTTTATCACCTCCATAACCGAGAAATATTTCCTTATTCCTCTAAGGATAATTTTGACCATTGTCTAGTGATCCACTCCTGGATCACCTTTGTACCCTCTTGCCAGACATGTGGCAAGGCACAAATCAGGTGCGGTACTCAGCATGGCGTGCCGTATAGAGCCTATGACAAAAGCATAGGGGACGACCTTCGTCCTTCCTCTTTCTTCTGCCGTGGTCAAGCTTTGAGTCTTACTCAACTTCACACCCTACAACTCAGGTAAGAATCCCTTCTTTGACTGATCTATTTTGAACTCCTTCAAAATCATGTCAAGGTGTGCGTTCTTTGAAAGTATCATCAGGCGTCTTGATCTATCTCTATAGATCTTGATGCCCAATATGTAAGCAGCTTTATCCAGGTCTTCCTTTGAAAATCACTTTTCATTCAAACAACCATTTATGCTTTCCAGAAATTCTACATTATTTCGGATCAACAATATGTCATCCACATATACTTATCAGAAATGTTGTAGTGCTCCCACTCACTTTCTTGTAAATACAAGTTTCTAGCAAACATTGTATAAACCTAAAAGCTTTGATCACTCCATCAAAGCATATATTCCGACTCCAAGATGGTTGCTCTAGTCCATAGAAGGATCGCTGGAGCCAGCATACCTTTTAGCATCCTTAGGATTGACAAAACCTTTATTGTATCAAATACTACTTTTTCTTACGAAAACTAGTAAGAAAACTTGTTTTGACATCCATCTGTCAGATTTCATAATCGAAAAATACAGCTAATGCTAACATGATTCCGACGGACTTAAACATTGCTACGGGTGTGAAAATCTCATCGCAGTCAACTCCTTGGACTTGTGAAAAGACTCTTTGCCACAAGTCGAGCTTCATAGACGGTAACATTTCCGTCCACGTCCGTCTTCTTCTTAAAGATCCATTTATCTCAATGGCTTGCCGATCAACGGGCAAGTCCACCAAAGTCCATACTTTGTTCTGATACATGGATCCTATCTCGGATTTCATGGCTTCTAACCATTTGTCGGAATATGGGCCCACCATCGCTTCTCCATAGCTCGTAGGTTCATTGATGTCCAACATGATATCTAAGACAGGATCATCGCACCACTCAGGAGTAGTACATATCCTTGTCGACCTACGATGTCTGATAGGAACTTGATCCGAAGCTTCATGATCACTATCATTAACTTCCCCTTCAACCAACGTAGGCGCCAGAGAAACATCTTTCTGTGTTGCACCAATTTCCGGTTGAAGTAGAGGTTCAACAACCTCATCAAGTTCTATCTGTTGGGGAACGTAGCAATTTCAAAAATTTCCTACGCACATGCAAGATCATGGTGATGCACAGCAACGAGAGGGGAGAGTGTGTCCACGTACCCTCGTAGACCGAAAGCGGAAGCGTTAGCACAACGCGGTTGATGTAGTCGTACGTCTTCACGATCCGACCGATCAAGTACCGAACGCACGGCACCTCCGAGTTCTGCACACGTTCAACTTGATGACGTCCCTCGAACTCCGATCCAGCCGAGTGTTGAGGGAGAGTTTCGTCAGCACGACGGCGTGGTGACGATGATGATGTTCTACCAACGCAGGGCTTCGCCTAAGCACCGCTACGATATGATCGAGGTGGATTATGGTGGAGGGAGGCACCGCACACGGCTAAGAGATCAAGATATCAATTGGTGTGTCTATGGGGTGCCCCCTGGCCACGTATATAAAGGAGTGGAGGAAGGGAGGGGCCGGCCCTCTCTATGGCGCGCCCTAGAGGAGTCCTACTCCCACCGGGAGTAGGATTCCCCCTTTTCCTAGTAGAACTAGGAACCCTTCCAAGTAGTAGGAGTAGGAGGGAAGGAACGGGAAGGGAAAAGGAGAAGGAAGTAAGGGGGCGCCCCCCTCCCTAGTCCAATTCATACCAGCCCATGGGGAGGGGTGCGGCCACCCTTTGAGGACTTTCTCTCCTTTCCCGTATGGCCCATTAAGGCCCAATACGAATTCCCGTAACTCCCCGGTACTCCCGAAAATACCCGAATCACTCGGAACCTTTCCGAGGTCCGAATATAGTCATCTAATATATCGATCTTTATGTCTCGACCATTTCAAGACTCCTCGTCATGTCCCCGATCTCATCCGGGACTCTGAACTCCTTCGGTACATCAAAACTCATAAACTCATAATATAACTGTCATCGAAACCTTAAGCGTGCGGACACTACGGGTTCGAGAACAATGTAGACATGACCGAGACACGTCTCCGGTCAATAACCAATAGCGGAACCTGGATGCTCATATTGGCTCCCATATATTCTATGAAGATCTTTATCGGTCAGACCGCATAACAACATACGTTGTTCCCTTTGTCATCGGTATGTTACTTGCCCGAGATTCGATCATCGGTATCTCAATACCTAGTTCAATCTCATTACCGGCAAGTCTCTTTACTCGTTCCGTAATACATCATCCCGCAACTAACTCATTAGTTTCAATGCTTGCAAGGCTTGTAGTGATGTGCATTACCGAGTGGGCCCAGAGATACCTCTCTGACAATCGGAGTGACAAATCCTAATCTCGAAATATGCCAACCCAACAAGTACCTTTGGAGACACCTGTAGAGCACCTTTATAATCACCCAGTTACGTTGTGACATTTGGTAGCACACAAAGTGTTCCTCTGGTAAACGGGAGTTGCATAATCTCATAGTCATAGGAACATGTATAAGTCATGAAGAAAGCAATAGCAACAAACTAAACGATCAAGTGCTATGCTAACGGAATGGGTCAAGTCAATCACATCATTCTCCTAATGATGTGATCCCGTTAATCAAATGATAACTCATGTCTATGGTTAGGAAACATAACCATCTTTGATCAATGAGCTAGTCAAGTAGAGGCATACTAGTGACACTCTGTTTGTCTATGTATTCACACATGTATTATGTTTCCGGTTAATACAATTCTAGCATGAATAATAAACATTTATCATGATATAAGGAAATAAATAATAACTTTATTATTGCCTCTAGGGCATATTTCCTTCAGTCTCCCACTTGCACTAGAGTCAATAATCTAGTTCACATCGCCATGTGATTTAATTACCAATAGTTCACATCACCATGTGATTAACACCCATAGTTCACAGCGACATGTGACCAACACCCAAAGGGTTTACTAGAGTCAATAATCTAGTTCACATCGCTATGTGATTAACACCCAAAGAGTACTGAGGTGTGATCATGTTTTGCTTGTGAGAGAAGTTTAGTCAACGGGTCTGCCACATTCAGATCCGTAAGTATTTTGCAAATTTCTATGTCAACAATGCTCTGCACAGAGCTACTCTAGCTAATTGCTCCCACTTTCAATATGTATCCAGATTGAGTTTAAAGTCATCTGGATCAGTGTCAAAATTTGGATCGACGTAACCCTTTACGACAAACCTTTTGTCATTTCCATAATCGAGAAACATATCCTTATTCCACTAAGGATAATTTTGACCAATATCCAGTGATCTACTCCTAGATCACTATTGTACTCCTTTGCCAAACTCAGGGCAGGGTATACAATAGGTCTGGTACACAGCATGGCATACTTTATAGAACCTATGGCTGAGGCATAGGGAATTACTTTCATTCTCTCTCTATCTTCTGCCGTGGTCGGGTTTTTGAGTCTTACTCAACTTCACACCTTGTAACACAGGCAAGAACTCCTTCTTTGACTGTTTCATTTTGAACTACTTCAAAATCTTGTCAAGGTATGTACTCATTGAAAAACTTATCAAGCGTCTTGATCTATCTCTATAGATCTTGATGCTCAATATGTAAGCAGCTTCACCGAGGTCTTTCTTTGAAAAAACTCCTTTCAAACATTCCTTTATGCTTTGCAGAATAATTCTACATCATTTCCGATCAACAATATGTCATGCATATACTTATCAGAAATGTTGTAGTGCTCCCACTCACTTTCTTGTAAATACAGGCTTCACCGCAAGTCTGTATAAAACTATATGCTTTGATCAACTTATCAAAGCGTATATTCCAACTCCGAGATGCTTGCACCAGTCCATAGATGGATCATTGGAGCTTGCATATTTTGTTAGTACCTTTAGGATTGACAAAACCTTCTGGTTGCATCATATACAACTCTTCTTTAATAAATCCATTAAGGAATGTAGTTTTGTTTATCCATTTGCCAGATTTCATAAAATGCGACAATTGCTAACATGATTCGGACAGACTTAAGCATAGATACGAGTGAGAAACTCTCGTCGTAGTCAACACCTTGAACTTGTCGAAAACCTTTTTGCGACAATTCTAGCTTTGTAGATAGTAACACTACTATCAGCGTCTGTCTTCCTCTTGAAGATCCATTTAATCTCAATGGCTCGCCGATCAATGGGCAAGTCAATCAAAGTCCATACTTTGTTCTCATACATGGATGTCATCTCAGATTTCATGGCCTCAAGCCATTTCGCGGAATATGGGCTCATCATCGCTTCCTCATAGTTCGTAGCCTCGTCATGGTCAAGTAACATGACCTCCAAAACAGGATTACCGTACCACTCTGGTGCGGATCTCACTCTGGTTTACCTACGAGGTTTGGTAGTAACTTGATCTGAAGTTACATGATCATCATCATTAGCTTCCTCACTAATTGGTGTAGTAGTCACAGGAACAGATTTCTGTGATGAACTAATTTCCAATAAGGGAGCAGGTACAGTTACCTCATCAAGTTCTACTTTCCTCCCACTCACTTCTTTCGAGCGAAACTCCTTCTCTAGAAAGGATCCATTCTCAGCAATGAATAACTTGCCTTCGGATATGTGATAGAAGGTGTACCCAACAGTTTCTTTTGGGTATCCTATGAAGATTTACTTCTCCGATTTGGGTTCGAGCTTATCATGTTGAAACTTTTTCACATAAGCATCGCAGTCCCAAACTTTAAGAAACGATAGCTTAGGTTTCTCGCCAAACCACAGTTCATACGGTGTCGTCTCCACGGATTTAGATGGTTCCCTATTTAACGTGAATGTAGCTGTTTCTAATGCATAACCCCAAAACGATAGTGGTAGATCGGTAAGAGACATCATAGATCGTACTATATCTAACAAAGTACGGTTATGACGTTCGGACACACCATTACACTGTGGTGTTTTAGGTGGCGTGAGTAGTGAAACTATTTCACATTGTTTTAACTGAAGGCCAAACTCGTAACTCAAATATTCTCCTCCATGATCAGATCGTAGAAACTTTATTTTCTTGTTACGATGATTTTCCACTTCACTCTGAAATTATATGAACTTTTCAAATATTTCAGACTTTTGTTTCATCAAGTAGATATACTCATATCTGCTCAAATCATCTGTGAAGATCAGAAAATAATGATACCTGCCGTGAGCTTCAATATTCATCGGACCACATACATCAATATGTATGATTTCCAACAAATCTGTTGCTCGCTCCATTGTTCCAGAGAACGGAGTCTTAGTCATCTTGCCCATGAGGCATGGTTCGCAAGCATCCACTGATTCATAATCAAGTGATTCCAAAAGCCCATCAGCATGGATTTTCTTCATGCGCTTTACACCAATATGACCTAAATGGCAGTGCCACAAATAAGTTGCACTATCATCATTAACTTTGCATCTTTTTGGCTTCAATATTATGAATATGTGTATCACTACGATCGAGATCCAACAAACCATTTTTGTTGGTGTGTATGAACATCGAAGGTTCTATTGATGTAAACAGAACAACTATTGTTCTCTAACTTAAATGAATAACCGTATTGCAATAAACATGATCAAATCATATTTATGCTCAACGTAAACACCAAATAACACTTATTTAGGTTCAACACTAATCCCGAAAGTATAGGGAGTGTGCGATGATGATCATATCAATCTTGGAACCAATTCCAACACACATCGTCACTTCACCCTTAACTAGTTCATGTTCATTCTGTAACTCCTGTTTCGAGTTGCTAATTTTAGCAACCGAACAAGTATCAAATACCCAGGGGCTACTATAAACACTAGTAAGGCACACATCAATAACCTGTATATCAAATATACCCTTTGTTCACTTTGCCATCTTTCTTATCCGCCAAATACTTGGGGCAATTCCGCTTCCAGTGACCAGTCTCTTTGCAGTAGAAGCACTTAGTCTCAGGCTTAGGACCAGACTTGGGCTTCTTCACTTGAGCAGCAACTTGCCTGCCGTTCTTCTTGAAGTTCCCTTTCTTTCCCTTTGCCTTTTTCTTGAAACTAGTGGTCTTGTTAATCATCAACACTTGATGCTCTTTCTTGATTTCTACCTTCATCGATTTCATCATCATGAAAAGCTCGGGAATCATTTTCATCATCCCTTGCATACTATAGTTCATCACGAAGTTCTACTAACTTGGTGATGGTGACTAGAGAATTCTGTCAATCACTATTTTATCTGGAAGATTAACTCCCACTTGATTCAAGCGATTGTAGTACCTAGACAATCTGAACACATGCTCACTGCTTGAGCTATTCTCCTCCATCTTTTAGCTATAGAACTTGTTGGAGACTTCATATCTCTCAACTTGGGTATTTGCTTGAAATATTAACTTCAACTCCTGGAACATCTCATATGGTCCATGACGTTCAAAACGTCTTTGAAATCCCGATTCTAAGCTGTTAAGCATGGTGCACTAAACTATCAAGTAGTCATCATATTGAGCTAGCCAAACGTTCATAACGTCTGCATCTGCTCCTGCAATAGGTCTGTCACCTAGCGGTGCATCAAAGACATAATTCTTCTGTGCAGCAATGAGGATAATCCTCAGATCACGGATCCAATCCACATCATTGCTACTAACATTTTTCAACATAATTTTTCTCTAGGAACAAAATAAACTGGGAGTAACATCGCGAGCTATTGATCTACAACATAGATATGCTAATTCTACCAGGACTAAGTTCATGATAAATTAAAGTTCAATTAATCATATTACTTAAGAACTCCCACTTAGACAGACATCCCTCTAATCTTCTAAGTGATCACGTGATCCATATCAACTAAACCATGTCCGATCATCACGTGAGATGGAGTAGTTTCAATGGTGAACATCACTATGTTGATCATATCTACTATATGATTCATGCTCGACCTTTCGGTCTCCGTGTTCTGAGGCCATATCTGTTATATGCTAGGCTCGTCAAGTTTAACCCGAGTATTCCGCATGTGCAACTGTTTTGCACCCGTTGTATTTGAACGTAGAGCCTATCACACCCGATTATCATGTGGTGTCTCGGCACGAAGAACTTTCGCAACGATGCATACTCAGGGAGAACACTTGTACCTTGATAATTAGTGGGAGATCAACTTATAAAGCTACCGTCGAACTAAGCAAAATAAGATGTATAAAAGATAAACATCACATGCAATCAAAAAATGTGACATGATATGGCCATCATCATCTTGTGCCTTTGATCTCCATCTCCAAAGCATCGTCATGATCTCCATCGTCACCGGCATGACACCATGATCTCCATCATCTTGATCTATATCAATGTGTCGTCATATGGTTGTCTCGCCAACAATTTCTCTTGCAACTATTGCTATCGCATAGCGATAAAGTAAAGCAATTATTTGGCGCTTGCATCTTATGCAATAGAGAGATAACCATAAGGCTTTTGCCAGTTGTCGATAACTTCAACAAAACATGATCATCTCATACAACAACTTATATCTCATCACGTATTGACCATATCACATCACAACATGCCCTGCAAAAACAAGTTAGACGTCCTCTACTTTGTTGTTGCAAGTTTTACGTGGCTGCTACGGGCTGAGCAAGAACCGTTCTTACCTACGCATCAAAACCACAATGATAGTTTGTCAAGTTGGTGCTGTTTTAACCTTCTCAAGGACCAGGCGTAGCCACACTCGGTTCAACTAAAGTTGGAGAAACTGACACCCGCTAGTCACCTGTGTGCATAGCACAGCGGTAAAACCAGTCTCGCGTAAGCGTACGCGTAATGTCGGTCCAGGCCGCTTCATTCAACAATACCGCCGAACCAAAGTGTGGCATGCTGGTAAACAGTATGACTTATATTGCCCACAACTCACTTGTGTTCTACTCGTGTGTATTACATCAACGCATAAAACCTGGCTCGGATGCCACTGTTGGGGAACGTAGCAATTTCAAAAATTTCCGACGCACATGCAAGATCATGGTGATGCACAGCAACGAGAGGGGAGAGTGTGTCCACGTACCCTCATAGACCGAAAGTGGAAGCGTTAGCACAATGCGGTTGATGTAGTCGTACGTCTTCACGATCCGACCAATCAAGTACCGAACGCACGACACCTCCGAGTTCTGCACACGTTCAACTCGATGACGTCCCTCGAACTCCGATCCAGCCGAGTGTTGAGGGAGAGTTTCGTCAGCACGACGGCGTGGTGACGATGATGATGTTCTACCGACGCAGGGCTTCGCCTAAGCACCGCTATGATATGATCGAGGTGGATTATGGTGGAGGGAGGCACCGCACACGGCTAAGAGATCAAGAGATCAATTGTTGTGTATATGGGGTGCCCCTGGCCACGTATATAAAGGAGTGGAGGAGGGGAGGGGCCGGCCCTCTCTATGGCGCGCCCTAGGGGAGTCCTACTCCCACCGGGAGTAGGATTCCCCCTTTTCCAAGTAGAACTAGGAACCCTTCCAAGTAGTAGGAGTAGGAGGGAAGGAACGGGAAGGGAAAAGGAGAAGGAAGGAAGGGGGCGCCCCCCCTCCCTAGTCCAATTCAGACCAGCCCATGGGGAGGGGTGCGGCCACCCTTTGAGGCCTTTCTCTCCTTTCCCGTATGGCCCATTAAGGCCCAATACGAATTCCCGTAACTCCCCGGTACTCCCGAAAATACCCGAATCACTCAGAACCTTTCCGATGTCCGAATATAGTCGTCCAATATATCGATCTTTACGTCTCGACCATTTCGAGACTCCTAGTCATGTCCCCGATCTCATCCGGGACTCCGAACTCCTTCGGTACATCAAAACTCATAAACTCATAATATAACTGTCATTGAAACCTTAAGCGTGCGGACACTACGGGTTCGAGAACAATGTAGACATGACTGAGACACGTCTCCGGTCAATAACCAATAGCGGAACCTGGATGCTCATATTGGCTCCCACATATTCTACGAAGATCTTTATCGGTCAGACCACATAACATAACTTGTTCCCTTTGTCATCGGTATGTTACTTGCCCGAGATTCGATCGTCGGTATCTCAATACCTAGTTCAATCTCGTTACCGGCAAGTCTCTTTACTCGTTCCGTAATACATCATCCCGCAACTAACTCATTAGTTGCAATTCTTGCAAGGCTTATAGTGATGTGCATTACCGAGTGGGCCCAGAGATACCTCTCCGACAATCGGAGTGATAAATCCTAATCTCGAAATACGCCAACCCAACAAGTACCTTTGGAGACACCTGTAGAGCACCTTTATAATCACCCAGTTACGTTGTGACGTTTGGTAGCACACAAAGTGTTCCTCTGGTAAACGGGAGTTGCATAATCTCATAGTCATAGGAACATGTATAAGTCATGAAGAAAGCAATAGCAACAAACTAAACGATCAAGTGCTATGCTAACGGAATGGGTCAAGTCAATCACATCATTCTCCTAATGATGTGATCCCGTTAATCAAATGGCAACTCATGTCTACGGTTAGGAAACATAACGATCTTTGATCAACGAGCTAGTCAAGTAGAGGCATACTAGTGACACTCTGTTTGTCTATGTATTCACACATGTATTATGTTTCCAGTTAATACAATTCTAGCATGAATAATAAACATTTATGATGTTATAAGGAAATAAATAATAACTTTATTATTGCCTCTAGGGCATATTTCCTTCACTATCTTCCTCCCACTCAATTCTTTCGAGAGAAACTCCTTCTCGAGAAAGGACCCGTTCTTAGCGATAAACACTTTGCCCTCGGATCCGAGATAGAAGGTATACCCAACTATTACCTTCGGGTATCCTATGAAGATGTATTTGTCCGCTTTGGGGTCGAGCTTTTTTGGCTGAAGCCTTAAGCATCGCAACACCCAATGACAACTTTGCTTTGCTGCCAAACCAATGTTCATACGACGTCATCTCAACGGACTTAGATGGTGCCCTATCTAAAGTGAATGTAGCTGTCTATAACGCATAACCTCAAAATGATAGCGGTAGATCGGTAAGAGACATCATAGATCACACCATATCTCATAAGGTTCGATTACGACGTTCGGACACGCCATTACGCTGTGGTGTTCTAGCTGGTGTCAACTGTGAAACAATTTCACAATGTGTTAAGTGATTGCCAAACTCATAACTCAGAAATTCTCCATCGATTAGATCGTAGGAATTTGATCTTCTTGTTATGATGGTTCTTAACTTCACTCTGAAATTGCTTGAACTTTTCAAACGTTTCAAACTTGTGCTTCATTAAGTAATTATACCCATATCTACTCAAATCGTCAGTGAAGATGAGAAAATAGCGATGTCCACCGCACGCCTCAATTCTTATTGGATCACACACATCAGCATGTACGATTTCCAACAAGTCACTTACCCCTTTCATTGTACCTGAAAACAGGGTCTTAGTCATCTTGCCCATGAGGCATGGCTCGCATGTGTCAAGCGATTCAAAATCAAGTGACTCCAAACATCCATCGACATGGAGTTTCTTCATGCATCTTATGCCAATATGACCTAAGCGGCAGTGCCACAAGAAAGTGGTACTATCCTTATTAACTCTACATCTTTTGGTGTGAACATGTGTATTACCACGACCGAGATTCAATGAACCATTCACATAGGATGCATGACCATGAAAGGTATTATTCATGTAAACAGAATAACCATTATTCTCTAACTTAGATGAATAACCGTATTGCAATGAACATGATCTAATCATATTCATGCTCAATGTAGACACCTGATAACATTTATCTAGGTTCAATACTAATCCTGAAGGCAGATGGAGCGTGCGATGGTGATCTCATCAACTTTGGAAACACTTCCAACACACATCGTCACCTCGCCCTTAGCTAGTCTCCGTTTAGTCCGTAGCTTTTGCTTCAAGTCACCAATAATAGCAACTGAACCGGGTATCCAATACCCAGGTGATACCAGGAGTACTAGTAAGGTACACATTAATAACACGTATATACTTTGTTGAAGTTGCCAGCCTTCTTATCTACCATGCATTTGGGGTAGTTCCGCTACCAGTGACCGTTCCCCTCACAATAGAAGCACTTAGTCTCAGGTTTGGGTTCAACCTTGGGTTCCTTCACTGGAGCGGCAACTGGTTTGCCATTCATGAAGCTTCCCTTCTAGACCTTGCCCTTCTTGAAACAAGTGGTCTTGTTAAACCATCAACACTTGATGCTCCTTCTTGATTTCTACTTTTTGCAGTCTTAAGCACCGCGAACAGCTCCGGGATCATCTCCATCCCTTGCATGTCATAGTTCATCACGAAGATCTAGTAGCTTAGTGATAGTGACTAGAGAACTCTATCAATCACTATCTTATCTGGAAGTTTAACTCCCACTTGATTCAAGTGATTGTAGCACCCAGACATTCTAAGCACATGCTCACTAGCTGAGCTATTCTCCTCCATCTTCTAGGCAAAGAACTTGTCAGAGGTCTCATACCTCTCAACACGGGCATGAGCCTGAAATCCCAATTTCAGCTCTTGGAACATCTCATATGTTCTATGGCGTTCAAAACGTCATTGGAATCCCGATTCTAAGCCGTAAAGTATGGTGCACTTAACTATCAAGTAGTCATCAGGACGTATCTATCAGATGTTCATAACATCCACAGACGACGCTGGAGGGTTTGGCACACCGAGCAGTGCATCAAAGACATAAGCCTTTTGTGTAGCAGTGAGGACACTCCTCAGGCAACGGACCTAGTCCGCATCATTGCTTACAATATCTTTCAACTTAATATTTCTCTAGGAACGTATTGAAACAGGGAGCTACAACGTGAGCTATTGATCTACAACCCTTTTGCAAAGACAACTTAGACTATTGTTCATGATAAATAAGTTCATCTAATCAAATTATATAATGAACTCCCACTCAGATAGACATCCCTCTAGTCATCTAAGTGATACATGATCTGAGTCAACTAGGCCGTGTCCGATCATCACGTGAGATGGACTAGTCATCATCGGTGAACATCCTCATGTTGATCGTATCTTCTATACGACTCATGTTCGACCTTTCGGTCTTCCGTGTTCCGAGGCCATATCTGTACATGCTAGGCTCGTCAAGTCAACCTAAGTGTATTGCATGTGTAAATTTGGCTTACACCCGTTGTATTCGAATGTTAGAATCTATCACACCCGATCATCACGTGGTGCTTCGAAACAACGAACCTTCGCAACGGTGCATAGTTAGGGGGAACACTTTCTTGAAATTATTGCGAGGGGTCATCTTATTTAAGCTACCGTCGTTCTAAGAAAATAAGATGCAAAACATGATAAACATCGCATGCAATCAAATAGTGACATGATATGGCCAATATCATTTTGCTCCTTTTTGATCTCCATCTTCGGGGCGCCATGATCATCGTCGTCACCGGCATGACACCATGATCTCCATCATCGTGTCTTCATGAAGTTGTCTCGTCAACTATTACTTCTACTACTATGGCTAACGGTTAGCGATAAAGTAAAGTAATTACATGACGTTTATGTTGACACACAGGTCATAAATAAATTAAGACAACTCATATGGCTCCTGCCGGTTGTCATACTCATCGACATGCAAGTCGTGATTCCTATTACAAGAACATGATCGATCTCATACATCACATATATCATTCATCACATCCTTTTGGCCATATCACATCACACAACATATGCTGCAAAAACAAGTTAGGCATCCTCTAATTGTTGTTGCAAATTTTACGTGGCTGCTATAGGTTTCTTAGCAAGAATGTTTCTTACCTACGCCAAAACCACAACGTGATATGCCAATTTATATTTACCCTTCATAAGGACCCTTTTCATCGAATCCGATCCGACTAAAGTGGGAGAGACAGACACCCGCTATCCACCTTATGCAACTAGTGCATGTCAGTCGATGGAACCAGTCTCACGTAAGTGTACGTGTAAGGTCGGTCCGGGCCGCTTCATCCCACGATGCCGCCGAATCAAGATAAGACTAGTAACGGCAAGTAAATTGACAAAATCGACGCCCACAACAACTTGTGTTCTACTCGTGCATAGAAATTACGCATAGACCTAGCTCATGATGCCACTGTTGGGGATCGTCGCAAAAATTTAAAATTTTCTACGCATCACCAAGATCAATCTATGGAGTAATCTAGCAACGAGGGGAAGGGGAGTGCATCTACATACCCTTGTAGATCGCTAAGCGGAAGCGTTGCAAGAACGCAGATGAGGTAGTCGTACTCGTGGTGATTCAGATCGCGGTCGATTCCGATCTAAGCACCGAACAACGGCGCCTCCGCGTTCAACACACGTGCAGCCCGGTGACGTCTCCCATGCCTTGATCTAGCAAGGAGAGAGGGACAGGTTGGGGAAGACTCCGTCCAGCAGCAGCACGACGGCGTGGTGGTGGTGGAGGAGTGCGGTACTCCAGCAGGGCTTCGCCAAGCACTACGAGAGATGAGGAGGGAGAGAGGTAGGGCTGCGCCTTGGGAGAGAGAGACTCGTGTGTTGGGCAGCCCCAAAACCTCCACTATATATAGGGGGAGGGGAGGGGCTGCGCCCCCACCTAGGGTTCCCTCCCTAGGGGTGGCGGCAGCCCCCAGATCCCATCTGGGTGGCGGCCAAGGGGAGAGAGAGAGAGGGGCACACCTAGGGTGGGCCTTAGGGCCCATCTGCCCCTAGGGTTTGCCCCCTCTCCTCTTGAGGGCGCCTTGGGCCTTGGTGGGAGGCGCCCCAGCCCACCTAGGGGCTGGTCCCTTCCCATTCTTGGCCCACGCAAGCCTCCGGGGCTGGTGGCACCTCCCGGTGGACCCCCGGAACCCTTCCGGTGGTCCCGGTACATTACCGGTGATGCCCGGAACACTTCCGGTGGCCAAATCCACACTTCCTATATATCAATCTTTACCTCCGGACCATTCCGGAACTCCTCGTGACTTCCGAGATCTCATCCAGGACTCTGAACACCGCATACATACTTTCCCTATAAGCCTAGCGTCATCGAACCTTAAGTGTGTAGACCCTACGGGTTCGGGAATCATGCAGACATGACCGAGACATCTCTCTGGTCAATAACCAACAGCGGGATCTGGATACCCATGTTCGCTCCCACATGTTCCACGATGATCTCATCGGAGGAACCACGATGTCAAGGATTCAATCAATCCCGTATACAATTCCCTTTGTCTACCGGTATGATACTTGCCCGAGATTCGATCGTCGGTATCCTGATACCTTGTTCAATCTCGTTACCGGCAAGTCTCTTTACTCATTCCGTAACACATCATCCCGTGATCAACCCCTTGGTCACATTGTGCACATTATGATGATGTCCTACCGAGTGGGCCCAGAGATACCTCTCCGCTACACGGAGTGACAAATCCCAGTCTCGCTTCGTGCCAACCCAACAGACACTTTCGGAGATACCCGTAGTGCACCTTTATAGCCACCCAGTTACGTTGTGACGTTTGGTACACCCGAAGAATTCCTACGCTATCTGGGAGTTGCACAATCTCATGGTCTAAGGAAATGATACTTGACATCAGAAAAGCTTTAGCATACGAACTACACAATCTTGTGCTAGGCTTAGGATTGGGTCTTGTCCATCACATCATTCTCCTAATGATATGATCTCGTTATCAACGACATCCAATGTCCATGGTCAGGAAACCGTAACCATCTATTGATCAACGAGCTAGTCAACTAGCGGCTTACTAGGGACATGGTGTTGTCTATGTATCCACACATGTATCTGAGTTTCCTATCAATACAATTCTAGCATGGATAATAAACGATTATCATGAACAAGGAAATATAATAATAACTAATTTATTATTGCCTCTAGGGCATATTTCCAACACTTAGAACCAATAACCTGAGATAAACTTTAGCAACCGTTATTAGTTCAACTAACCACATTGTCATCACACCAAAATATAGCTTAAGTGCCATTAGCACTTTCAATCTCCCCCTTTTTGGTGCATTGATGACAACGTAGTTAGAGCATGGCAAAGAGGATAAACAGATAGAAAGCCATGGAACAAATAATGATCATGATAGCTCCCCCTATATGTGTGCCCGAAAACAAGAATGCATCTAGTACACCCACAGAAGGTTCGACCAAGATCATTATTGACAAGTCATGAGATTCATCAAAATAAATCTATAACGGTGCCTAGATCTCATGACACAATGTGGTGAGCAAATAATGTGAGACCCAATAAGCATAAGAGGATAATTGCAAGGTTCAATAATAAAGCTAGAGTCTCACAACCACACAGACGGAAAGGAAATAAGAGTATCTCAAGCCAACTAAAACCAACCAACAGCGAGAAACACGAGGCTTGAGATCTCAACACACCCACGAACGCACCACACACCACGCACCACACACCCACACACACCACTTCTCCCCCTTTGTCATCAAGACAACAAAAAGGAGACAAATGGTGACACGAGACCCACTAGACAAGAGGAGGAGCACTCGAGGCATCATCATCATCATCAAAACGCCACCCGGCCATTGGGAAAGACCGAGCAGTGGCCTCACTGTCGACGTCCTCTGAACCTGGACCGACCTCCTCATCACCAGCAGCCCTTGCTTCCTTCTGCTCACGCCGACCAAGCTTCTCCTTGTTGATTTCCTTGATCTGACGATGCTGAATCGACTGACACATCTTGAACATGTTGCTCAAGGTCTTGAACATCGACTTCTTCACTCCCTTGGCAAAGATGGCCTTAGAGCCAACAGACTTGGCCTTACCACGAGGGATCCGTGCATTAGAGGACATGCTTGGAGTGTAAGTAGCACGATCCTCAGGCCTAGGGTTGCGCCCCTTCTTGATGGGCACATAGGGAGCAGGAGCAGCTGGGGTCCAGTTGGAGTTGCGCTTGGGAACAGCAGTCTTGAAGCTAGCAATGTACTTTGCTGGACAGAAGGTCTCAATCAACGCCTGTATGAATGGAGCATAGATCAAAGACTTGTTCTCTTGTACACACTGACGCAGCTCGTAGTACATGAAATCCAGAACATCCACTTTCTTCTTCTGATGAAGATACACAAAGACATCAAGCATGGAGCTCCGAATGTTATGGGAATCCCCGGCCTTTGGAGTGAGGGTATACCGCAGGATATGGCGCATGGTGTCATAGAGGGGCAAGAGGTCTTTGATTGACCCAGTGACAAATGACTTCTCTTGTTTGTAAGCAAAGGCAATCTCATCCTTAGTGCGCTGACCACTTTCTCGAACAATGCCAAACTCATCAGAAACAGTCTCTTCATCCATGAACGGGTAGGGAATGATCTCGGAGAACTTTGCCATAGGAGCTGAGCACTGATGCGTTCCGGAAATCCATGTGAGGGTGCGAGCAGAATCATTGGAGAAGTACAGAGTGGCAAAGAACTGCATCACTAGATCTTCATTGTAGGGGTGGTTGAAGGTGACAAACGGAATCAGACCCAGTCGTCCAAGAGCGGAGTACACACTGGGATACAGATGATCATTGTCGCGCAAACTCTCAGTGTTGACTTGCTTGTGAGGAGAAAACTTCTTTGACTTGGTCATAACAAGCTCATGATAGATTCTTTGCTGAAACCCATTCTTGAAACGGGGATCCATTCCCATACTCATGGCCTTAACATACGGATGGTTCTGTCTCTCAGCCCAGATCTCTGGCTTGGTCCACTTGACAAGAGGCATATTCCGGAGGTCACGCCTGCCCGGAGTGGCTTCCTCCGGACTAGACTCCTCTTCCTCTTCTTCATCTTCCTCACCACGATCATCTTCTTCATCTTCCTCACCACGATCATCTTCTTCTTCTATCTCATCATCTTGTGAGTCATATTCTTCCTCAGATTCATCGAAAGCCTCAACAATGGGCCGCTTTGAGGCTGCACGGCGAGCACGGCCCTGACTTGTCCCAGACCCCTGACCCATGCCTTCAGACGGCTGACGACGAGCAATGGTGAAGTCCTTCGATCCTCCTTTTGCACGCTTGCAGCGAAGCTCGGACCTCTTGTCAGCGGAATCTGAAACACACACAAAAACCCAAACAACACAAAGCACGAGGCACAAATGAGCACAAGTGCAAGATAAATGGCAAGGAGATAGGCAAAAGTCTAGGCAAAAGTTCCTGGATAGCCCGTGCGCACGGGGGTTTAGACCCCGTGGGCACGGAGGTCCCGTGCGCACGGTACAGGACCGTTGACACGGGGGTCTCCCAGCGGCAGCCACTACCAGAAAGAACTCCGGGAGTGGGTGCAGCAGAGGGACCAAAGGATCTAAGCACTGGACCTCTATCTACAAACAAGTTGAGGCCAAACGAATCTAGGGAGCAAAGAAACCCTAAAGCTAGAACAAAAGAAAGGAACTCAAGGAGATGGAACAAGGGGACAAGACCAACTGGAGGAGGACCCCATCTGGATCCAGATCCACGGAGGAAGAACTCCGACAAAGCCCGGAGGAGCTCCGGCGAGTGGAGGCGACGGCGACGGCGGCGGCGCTGGAGGCTTCCTGGGGAGTGGAGGGGGTGAATGGGTGGGAATGAACCCGAGCCCCCCCCCCATGCCCCACCTCTTCAGGACCAGAAACCGCAGACCCCATGCGCACAGGCTAAGTGAGCCCGTGCTCACGGGGGTCCCGTGCGCACGGTACAGGCCCGTGCGCACGGGGTATTCAGGAACTTTGACATGAGTGGATTTTTAAATACAGGGCTGAGTGTATACTCTTACCCATACTTCACAAAGCACTCGACCTACATTTCTGAATACGCCGCGAGGAAAGTCCTATCACTATGGAAATGGTATATGTGGAGCACTTGTACCAAAAGAGAAGCAAGGAGAACCAACCAAGAAAAGAAAAGAAACACCACACCACACACGCGAAACAAAGACGGACACAACCCTCAAGCGAGGGCGGTGGCCAAGGCCACCATGTTTGAGTTTACTTGGTATGGCACCACGAAGATATGAACCTTGGGCCCAAGACCAATACTCATCTTTGAAGCACAAGTACCACCTAAAGTGGCTTATGTGACAGATTGTGTTTGTTTTATGCACTTCTAGGATAAGATAGCTCATGAGTTGAGCTAGCTCCCCCTAGACATGTGCCTACATCTAATCAAGATAGTACATGAGTATGTGTGTGCGAGCAAGAGTTTCATCCGAAGTTACTAATATCCACGATATTTAGCTCATGCCTTAACTCGCAGAATCTTGCTTCGCCAAGGGGCTTGGTGAAGATGTCTGCTAGTTGATTCTTGGTGTTGACATGAAGTAACTCAATGTTTCCCTTGGCCACATGATCTCTAATGAAATGATGACGAATCTCAATATGCTTGGTCTTGCTATGTTGAACCGGATTCTCGGCGATCTTGATGGCACTTTCATTGTCACACCAAAGAGGCACTTTGTCACATTTGACACTGTAATCCATCAAAGTTTGCCTCATCCATAATAATTGGGCACAACAACTTCCGGCAGCAATATACTCGGCTTCGGCTGTGGAGAGAGATATACAATTTTGCTTCTTTGAAGACCAACTTACCAACGATCTCCCTAGGAATTGACATGAGCCGGATGTGGACTTGCGATCAACCCTGTCTCTAGCCCAATCCGAATCCGAGTAACCCATTAACTCAAATGATGATCCCTTGGGATACCAAAGGCCCAAGTTTGGGGTATGAACCAAATATAGAAGGATCCTTTTCACTGCCGAATAGTGGCTCTCCTTAGGAGCGGATTGAAATCTTGCACACATACACACACTCAACATAATATCTGGCCTAGATGCACAAAGGTAAAGCAAGGAACTGATCATAGAGCGATATACCTTTTGATCCACTTCTTTACCATTTGGATCAAGATGAAGTTGACCATTTGTGGCCATGGGTGTCTTCATTGGCTTGACATCTTGCATTTTGAATCTCTTGAGCATGTCTTGGATATAACGAGATTGATTGATGAAGGTTCCGCCTCTCAATTGCTTCACTTGAAAACCGAGAAAGAACTTCAACTCTCCCATCATGCTCATCGCAAATTCCTTAGTCATAAGATTCTCAAACTCAACGTTAATAGCATGGTTAGTTGACCCAAAGATAATATTATCAACATATATTTGGCAGACAAACAACTCTCCTTTTACCCTCTTCGTAAAGAGAGTGGAATCTATTACCCCAATTTGGAACCCCTTCTCGCTTAGGAATGCTGTAAGGTGATCATACCAAGCACGAGGTGCTTGTTTGAGTTCATAGAGTGCCTTATGGATTTCATAAACGTGAGAGGGATGATCGGGGTCTTCAAAACCGGGAGGTTGCTTGACATACACCAACTCCTTAAGAGGACCATTAAGAAATGCACTCTTAACATCCATTTGATATAATTTGAAATCATGATGAGAGGCATAAGCAAGCAAGATGCGAATGGATTCGAGACGGGCAACGGGGGCAAAAGTTTCACCAAAGTCCAAACCTTCAACTTGGGTGAAACCTTGTGCCACGAACCTTTCCTTGTTCCTTATTACTTGTCCATATTCATCTTGTTTGTTCTTGAAAATCCACTTTGTTCCAATGACATTATGAAATTCCTTGGGTCTTTCTACAAGGGTCCACACTTTGTTGCGTGTGAAGTTGTTGAGTTCTTCATGCATGGCATCTATATCGTCAAGGGCATCTTCCACCTTAAGGGGTTCAACACAAGAGACAAACGAGTGATGTTCACAAAAGTTTGCCAAACATCTACGAGTAGTTACCCCCTTTTTGATGCTTCCATAGATGTTCTCGGTGAGGTGTTGAAGATGTTTTAGCTTGGCGGCCACTTTTTGCTCTTTGCGGTCAAGCTCTTCTTCACTTGGTTTTGGACTTGATGAAGAAGCTTGCCCTTGAGATTGCTTTAGCCTTGGAGACACTCTTATCTTTGCAAACACATGTTCTTGCTCAGTAGGAAGTGATGACGATGAAGACACTTGTGGTTGGGGTTGATCTAGATCTTGATCATGACTTTGAGCTTGATCTTGAGCCTCAACGATTGGTTCTTAATTATTCGGAAGAGTTTGCTCTTGATCTTGCTCAGGAATATGAGGGTCTTGATCTTGTTCTTGGATAGGTTCATTACTTCCCAAGGAATCTTGTACAAGTGGTGTCGATGATGACTTCCCTTGTGGAAAATCCTCAAGAGGGGCTCTTCTTCTTCTACTTGGACATGGGGTGTTTCTTGTGGGAGAATGTGGCCTATCCCCATTGTCCTTATAGCTTGTGAAGGAGCCTCATCACCTACAACACTAGGAACAATTTGCTCCATGCGGGAGCCGTTATCTTCGTCAAACTCCACATTTACCGTTTCCTCAATGCATCCGGTGGATTTATTGAGAACTCGGTAAGCATAACAGTTTGATGCATATCCAATAAATATGCCCTCATAAGTTCTAGACTCAAATTTAGCTAACCGGGATTTTTTGCTTAAAATGGAACACTTACAACTGAATACCCGAAAGTATTTGACGTTGGGCTTTCTCCCAATTAGGAGCTCATAAGGGGTCTTGTTCTTGAGCTTGCGAAGATAAAGCCGGTTTGAAGCATGGCATGCGGTGTTGATGGCTTCTGCCCAAAGCATGTATGGTGATTTGTACTCATCAAGCATGGTCCTAGCCATCTCAATAAGAGTCCGATTCTTCCTCTCCGCAACACCATTTTGTTGGGGAGTATATGGTGCGGCATATTGGTGCTTTATCCCCTCTTCACTCAAGAATTCATCCATTGTATAGTTTTTGAACTCGGTGACATTGTCACTTCGGATTGCCTTGATCTCACAGTTATGTTGACGTTGAGCTTCTTTGGCAAAGTTGATGAAGGTTTCTTGAGTTTCATCTTTAGTCTTGAGAAAGAACATCCAAGTATATCTTGTGAAGTCATCAACAATGACAAGGCAATATCTCCTTCCTCCCAAACTATCATATGTTGGAGGCCCAAATAGATCCAAATGGATAAGCTCGAGGGGCCTCAAGGTGGTGATGATAGTCTTCACTTTATGAGATTTTTCATGAAGCTTTCCAGCAATGCAAGCACTACAAGGACGATCTTTGGCAAAAGACACATTGGCTAGTCCAAGAATGTGCTCCCCCTTTAAGAGAGCTTGTAAATTTCTCATGCCCACGTGGGCTAGCCTACGGTGCCATAGCCACCCCACATCGGCCTTGGCCATTAGGCATGTTGCAAGATGAGTTTTCTCTTTCGAGAAATCAACCACGTAAAGGTTGTCTTCAACATGCCCAACAAAGACCACTTTGAGATTGCTCCTCTTAAAGACGGTCACATGGAATTCACCAAAATGTGAATCATATCCGCACGAGCCAATTGAATAGTTGAAAGTAAATTGTAGTGAAGGGATTGGACAAGCATGACATTTGCAAGAGATGAATCATTAGAGATTACCACCTTGCCCAAACCCAATACCTTTCCCTTGATATTGTCACCGAAGGATATGTTCGAAGAGGCCTTGAGTGAATCAACGAACTCCACAAGCATCTCCCTTTCTCCGGTCATATGATTGGTGCATCCACTGTCGATCACCCATTGAGTTCCACCGGACACATAGTCCTACAATAATCAAGCTTTGGTTATAGGTACCCATTTTGCAATGGGTCCTGGTGAGTTAGCAGCAAGGGTCTTGGGAACCCAAATAGTCCAAGCATAATCATCATAGTTAGTTCCAAATTTTTTTGCAAAGGTATAGCCATCATCTCCTCTCATGAGAACATATGATGGATTGTTCTTGCGGGCAAAATTCTTGGGAATGGCCTTGTCCCTAATGACCTTACCATTCCAAACACCCTTCATTTCCTTCTCCTTCTCCTTGTGCCCTTCTTGCACAAACACTACCTTTTGGGGAGGGGAAGGAGTCGGACCGATCTTCTTGTTGTCTTCTTCTTGTTGTTCTTACCACTCTTAGATGCGGGATTAAACCCAACTCCCTCCTTGGCAACACACTCCTTTTGGTTGCTCAAGAGATCGTTTAGGTTTTTCTCCCCTTGGATGCATGATACAAGCCCTTTCTCAATTTGAGCTTTCAACTTCTTATTTTCCTCTTGAAGGGAGGTGCAATCATGAGCAAAGTTAGCCGTACAAGCATCATCATTTAAATCAATATGAGGTACGGAAGTGAGAGCCTTAATGGTTGTAGCTTTTAATTGAGCATAAGACTCGGTGAGAGCAATGAGGTCACCTTTGACAACCTTGGAACTAATCACAAGGAACTCATGCTCCTCAACAAGTCTTGTATGGTCAACTAGAAGTTTTTCAACTCTAACGTTAAGAGCATCTTTATTCTCAAGAGCAAGTTGCAAAGCATCATTGGTTTTAACAAAGTCAATTTGATGAGCAGATAAGGCTTCCTCAAGTGATGCTCTCATGACACTCTCTTCATTAAGTTCGTGCTCGAGGAGATAAACTCTCTCTTTTTCCTCTATAAGGAGGTTCTCAACGTTCTCAATAAAGTCATCGCATTCGGCGAGTGACTTAAGGAGATCGCCAAAACGAGCACGAGCTTCACCATGAAGAGTTTTCATGAAAGCCATTAAGGATTCCTCATCATTATCCACACCCTCCTCACACTCATCCTCCACTATCTCACATGAGACATTGGGAGTTTAGTTGTCGGGTCTCTTGGGTTTGGACTTTGTTTTTACCTCTTTGGCCATGAGGCATCGATGAGTGAATGGCTGGTCCTCGTTTGGAGAGTCGAAGAGGCCAGTGGTGGAGGAGGAGGTAGTGGCATGCATGGCGAAGGCGGCCGTGCCCACTTGATCATCATCACCGTCATCTTCATCTCCAGACATGTATTCTTCATGAACAAGAGCCTTGTCATCCTTCCTCTTTGCAAACTTGGTGAACTTCTTCTTCTTAAGCACAAGCTTCTCGGACTTGTCTTCATGTCTCTCATATGGACAATCATGAACAAAGTGTCTTGGGCTATCACAATTGTAGCATTTCCTTCGTCCAAAAGATCTTCCTTGAAGATTTCCTCCTTTGTTTGCCATGGTCCCGGAGTACTTCTTGACTAAGAGAGCCAAGTATTCTGCAAAATCATTTGCCGGGCACGAGGTATCATTATCCTCCTCACATATCTCTTCACTCACTTCTTCCTCCCTTGAGGATTGGCTCATCACTTTCTTGGCCTTCAAGGCAAGATTGGAGTTCTTGGTTGCTTGAGCTATTGCAAATGTTTTCTTGGACTTGGTTTCCAAAAGAACATGGGTAGAGAAGGTGGAAACAACTTGAGCCAAAGTCAACTTGTGATAGTCCAGACGTTGATGAACCATCATGACCATGGTATGTTCTGTGAGAACCATAGCATCTATGAACTTGTCCTTGATGAATTCATCATTTGCCCAAGTGCACCCAAAGGTTCTCAAGTTGAGCACAAGGGACTTCAACCTTCGGTAAACCTCTTATGCGGACTCACCCTCATTCCTCACAAAGAGATTGACTTCTTGTTTGAGCAAGGCCAACCGAGATCTTCGAATTTCTTCATCTCCTTCAAGAGCCTCCTCAAGGCAATCCCAAATTTCCTTTGCGGTTTTGAGAAGAGCAATGGAATCACTATAGTCTTCAGTCACACCGTTGCGAAGCATGTTGTGTGCGGTAGCATTGAGTTGATCGTCAACTGCTTCCCTTGGAGTGAGATTCATTGGGTCCTTGGGGTTGAATCCATTGACCACAATCCACCACAATTGAGTTGAAGCACTGCGCATGTGAGACTCCATATCTAGCTTCCACTTAGCAAATGCATTAGCTTTCTAAGGGGGCGGAGGCCCAACAGGATTAATGCGGGGATGTTGCAAGGCTGAGGAGAGTAAAAGGGTTCCACGGCATTGTACTGGGGAACTTGAGTACGAGCCGGAGAAGCAAGAGGTTCCCTCGAGTCATCCGCATCATGAACCTCATTTGGATTAAACGAGTTTGATGCGGACGTTGATGGCTTTAGGCGAGCATCAATTTCCTCCTTGACCGAGGGTCGAACCTCTATCAACATAGAGACTTTGAGGTCCGCAAACATTGAAAGAAGATCGGCCGTGGTCAAGGGGACATTCGGGTTAGTAGTAGCGGCGGGAGCAACGACCGGAGCACCAAGTGTCTCAGTCGTGGCGGGGGGTTGGTTTTGACCATCCCCCGCAACGGGTAGGCCACCTCCCTCATTCCCTAGATTGACCATATCCTCTAAGGTTGTAAAACCTTATATTAGAGCACGAGGCTCCGATGCCAATTGAAAGGATCGATACGGTCGACTAGAGGAGGGTGAATAGGAGACTGCAAATTTTAATCTTTCTTGTAGATTTTAAGGCTTAGCGGATAAAAGAGTTCACTAGATATGCAACTAGGTGAATGCAACATATATGACAAGCAAGCTCCGAGAAGAAAAGCTAGGCAACAAACTACTTAGCAAGCCAACAAGCATACAACAACAAAGAAAGGTGCGGGAAAGGATTAACCACAAGTGAGACGAGGACACGGATTTTAACCCGAAGTTCACTCTTCATTGGGGAAGAGCTAATCTCCGTTTGGAGCGGTGCCGGAGCCAAAGCTTGCAGAATGCCACCAAAGGCTCACCGTATTCTCCTTCGAGTCACACCCAACGGATGAGCCTCGAAACCACTCGGGGTTGGTCTTGAATGCGACCACCACACCTTTACAAACTTCTCCGGAGCACACCACAAGCAAGGAAGCTTCCAGAGGAACCTCTAACCGCCTAGGAGCCCAAGCTCCAAGAGTAACAAGTCAATGGGGAAGAAATGTTGCGGGGAACGTGATTTGGTTTGGTCAAGTTTTAGATCGGGTCTTGCTCTCCCAATCCCCAAAGTTTCAACAAGTTTGGATGGAGGGATTGAGAGTATTGAGCAAAATGGGGTGTAGCAATGGTGGAGCTCAACAAGACATTAGGGTTGAGGGTTGGAGGTGGAAGAAGGGCCTTTTTATAGTGTTCATGGGCTGGTGGGGATTTCTGCCCGTTGGACCCCGTGCGCACGGGCTAAGTCAGCCCTGTGCGCATGGGGTATCCAGAGACAATCGCACCACCCCGTGCGCATGGGGGTCAAAAGTCCCGTGCGCACGGGGTATCCAGAGAGTTGCGCAGTACCCCGTGCGCACGGGGGTCAAAAGACCCCATGCGCACGGGGTACCCAAAGAGTTACCCAGTACCCCGTGCGCACGGGGGTCAAAAGACCCCGTGCATACGGGGTACCCAGTAACTTACTGTTGCAACTTTCTGAGTACCACAGCACACACACTAGGTTCATTTGAGGTGGTCGGAGTGGGAAGGGTAAGACAGTAAGGCTCGGCAAAGGCATTCCCACACGACATTTATCCACACAAACCCCTCTTAATAGTGCGGTCTTTCCTATGACTCGAAGCAAACCAAAACTAAACCTTCGAAGCGTCGAAAGACCACGCCTTTGTCCTTTTTGAAATGGGGGGGTCGCACATCTCCATCGCGGGCACTTAGAACCAATAACTTGAGATAAACTTTAGCAACCGATATTAGTTCAACTAACCACATTGTCATCACACCAAAATATAGCTTAAGTGCCATTAGCACTTTCATAGTGCCAGTGCCTCGTTACAGGCAAGAGTCTCCAGACTAGCAGGATCAGTTAAGCCATCAAATAGTACAGCCGACGCGCCAACATAACGCCCTTCATTGTCTCTACAGATCGCCGCCGCCGCACCTAAATTTCCAAGGAGGGATATGCGAGCATCGGTGGTTCGTGCAACATTTCCATGATATCATTATGATCAATTAATGGGACTTGGCCAGAAAGTGTTCTTGCCTCTATCATTAGATCGGGTAGTCCCCGTCTCAGGTGTTTTAGTCACCTTTCGATATTAATTTTTGCCACATCCTCCTCCGGAGCTAGCCATTTGCGCACACACTAAAGTGGCCCACTAGTCCAAGAAGTTTGGCGGGGTGCATGAACAACGACGATGTCGAGGCCCTGTAGGTATCTCGTGATAAAACACATCATCATTAGGGGTCTTTGAAGCTCTTTGCTTTGAATTCATGTCCCTTGGCCCAACAGATCGACCAAAGGGCGACTAGAACCCGAGCTGGGTCTTGCTTTTTCATGGAATCAAATAGCCAAAAGATCCATAGCCAGACATCCTAAGATTGATTTGATACCACATTCTCCAAGTTCTCTTCATCTCCCTAAGCCCATACAAATCTAGCCGTGCGACATTCAAACAAAGAGTGTCGCCATGTATCTTCTGCAACATTACAAATAGAGCACACTGAGGAGGTCGCCATGCTTCTTTCAAACCTGGTTGTGCCTATAGGAAGGGAAGTATGGGCTAGACTCCAAACGAAGAAACTAACCTTTGATGGAACCTTTTGCTTTCCACAAACTAGTCTAGCCTTTCTTCTCTTCTGCTTGATTCGAATGACTTGGCCTATTCTCAAGCCAATACTCTATCTGAGTTTTTGATTCCAGTGAGCATCCTACACATGGGACGGGTTGAAAAACACCCCTTTTTATCATAGTGCCATGCCAAAATATCAACCTATGGATATCCATACCTACACGGGGTGTGAGCGCATCGGTGCTTCTAATAGATCACCAATATGGATTGTAACGTGTTGGAGAACGTTGCATGGAAAACAAAAAAATTCTACGCACACGCAAGATCTATCCAGGGAGAAGCATAGCTACAAGAGGGAAGAGTATGTCTACGTACCCTAGTAGACCATTTAATGGAAGCGTTTATCAACGCGGTTGATGTACTCGTACACCTTCACGATCTGCCCAAGCAAGTACTGAACGTATGGCACCTCCATGTTCAGCTCGACGACGTCCTCACTTTCTTGATCCAGCAAGACGGGCGAAGTAGTAGATAAGTTCTGACAGCACGACGGCGTGGTGACGGTGGTGATGCAACTATCTCCGTAGGGCTTCGCCGAGCACTATGAAAATATGATCGAGGATGAACTAGAGGGATAGGGGTGCCGCACACGACTAGGGAATCGTGGTGTGTGTTTCCCCTCTCCCTCCACATGCATATATATAGGTGGGGGAGGAGGGGAGGCAGCCTAGGGCAACCCCAAGGGGCCGACGGCCGCCCTTGGCCCCTGACCTGGCCACGCCCCCCTTCCTTCTTGGGTGCATGGGGGGAGGCAGGAGGGATGGCACCCCCCCTTTCCTTTCTGTCATGTGGAGGGAAGGCAGGAGGGGCTATCCCTCCTTCCTTTCCTTTCTCTCATGTGGAGTGAAGGCAGGAGGGGCTAGCCCTCCTTCCTTTCCTTCCCTAGGGCCGGCGGCCTAGTGGTGGGGCGCGCCAGCCCCTTGTGGGCTGGTGTGCTCCCATCTTTTGTACGTACATGCATAATGGACATCAATTGAAGAACCGCTATTAATTTGCTGGCTGGTTGGGTCGATGAGCGATGAGCGGACGAGGCTAGCCGGTTCGGCTGTGGATGAGGATTTAGAGCAACTCCAATGGGGCGACCCATTTTGTCCGTGGCCGTCCGTTTGGGTCGGCACGGACAAAAAATCGGCCCAACGCACCGACCCAAACGGACACGCGTCTGCTTTCGTCTGCCTACCGACCCATTCCTGGCCCATTTTTTAGCCGGATTTGCATCGGCGCGGACACAAGATGGACGCGCGCACGCTCGCCCTCTTTCCTCACCGGGCCGGTTGGTCGGTGGCACATTGGATTGGCCTCTTCACATCAAACAACACACCCTCGCCCGCCTGCTTCGTCGTCGATGCCGCTGGCCATTTTTTCAGATAAAAATGCATACATAGATAGTTCTAGCGTACATAGATAAAAGAAAAGACCACTAGTCGTCGCTTTCTGACTCCAACTCGGTAACGTCCTTCTCCGACGTCTGAATGTAGGCGTCAGCATGCTGCTCATCTTCAAAGTCCCAACCCGACGTTTCTCGTAGCTTCAGTTTCAATTGAGCGGCCTGCTTCCGCGAACGCTTGTCCTCCTGATAGGCGGCTCGCTCTGTCCTCCTCGCGTCCCCCTTTGCTTGTAGAACTGGCGCTCGTCGATGATGTCCTGCGGGAAGCGTTCGCGCCACACCACCATGGCTTCCACGTCCATCTCGACGATGGTGAGGTGACGCTGCTGCCTCCGGTGGACACGACGATCCTCGTCAGTGAAAAGTCGTGGGAGAGGCGCCAGATCCTGCGTCCGCTGGCTCGACACGTCGGAAAAATTCATATCCTGACGAGGCCTCAGGAGGCGCCATGCCGCCGGGTTGTGCGCGCGGGCCGCCTCCTCTGCGGTGTCGAAGGTGCCGAGGATGAGACGTTTCTCGCGAAACCAGATCTCGGAGGAGAAGGCGCTGGAGCGGCGCTCGCGGACTCCGCGAAAATCCGAAGCGCCCAGGCGGCGGATCGACATGGTGGCACAGAGGCGGCGAGGCTAGTGAGAGGCTGCGAGACGAGTGGGCGGCGGACAGAGTGTGAAGGGAGCACCTTCTTATAACGAGCGCCGGCCGCGGCGCGCGCACGAACCTTTCCCGCGCGCTGGAGCACGAAAACCAGCGCGCACTAGGCCGCTTTCCCCCGCGCGCTGGAGTGCCAAAATCAGGGCGACGACATGACCGCTGGCATGATCTAAAGCACGCATGGTCATGAAATGGGTCAGCCCGTTGGGTGCACTGCCGACCCAAAACTTAAAGAGGGCGGACGGCAGGTGGACGGACGACCCAAACGGATAATAAGTGGACAAAAACGCAGTCCGGTTGGGTCGGCCCGTTGGAGTTGCTCTTAGGCGGTAGGTCTTGGTGGGCGTCGGGGCCGGTGTGCATGGCGGCGCAGGCCGATGGCAGCCGTTCCCCTCATGAAGCGCAGGTTGTAGTCGAAGATATCGTTGAAGGAGCGGGAGATGTACTCGTTCTGATAGACGCAGCGATAGAACTCGATCAAGCGATGGTCCCTGTACGCGGCATCGTCGGGGCAGTTGCGGTGGAGGGAGCCGCGGTCCATCATGGCCCTCTCGCACTCGGCGCGCGCGGCGGCCTCGTCGGGGTGGTTGCGCAGTAGCGGCCGGACGGAGGGGCGGAAGTAGCGCAAGGCCTCGATTGCACCGATACTTCAGGCAACTAGCGAATCGGTATCGGATACCGTATCCGATACCGGTACTCCTCCAATACGCCCCCGATACGTATCCAAGGAGTATCCATGAATAAAGGATTTAAAACGATTCAGATACTTAAAGGATACTTTTTCAGATCGTTTTGGATATGACCCAGCCCATCTAAGAGACCACTCAGCCCAGTTAAGAGGCAGACAGCAACCCTAGTACCCCGATGCTCCCTTCCTTTCCCTCCCAGTTCTTTCTTCCCTCCTGAGCTCACACCAGGCGGCGGCCGGTGGCTACGTACCTAGCAGCTACTCACTCAGGGCCGGCGGCAGCGGCGGCTAGCCGGCGACGAGCTACTACTCCTCACCAACGCCTCTTCTCCTTTTTCCCGCGCTGCCAAGCTCATCCCCTCTTCTTTCTCCTCTGATCTGTGAAGATCTCATTTTTCTCATCTCCTCCTGCTGAACCTCCTACTGTACCTACAAATCTAAGGGCACCATTGTGGAGCCATGTTCAAATCATAGAGAAATCACCTGGAGGGGGCAACACTAAATGAAAATGCGACTATTGTGGTCATGAAGCTTTGAGTGGCTACTCTAGAGTTTCTGCTCATTTGCTAAAGAAGACAGGGAACCATGGAATCCATGGATGCAGAAAGGTCACGGTTGACATTCTGAATCCCTTTAAAAAAATAGTAAAACATATCCGTATTGAAACTTTTTCAAAATGATGAATTTACGCATCCGTATTGGCCCGATACTGATACTTGTATCCGTATCGGTGCATTCGAGCACAGGGCCCACGCCTCGTCGCCCCGCTTGAGCGCCCGGATGAAGCCCTCGAACCTGACGACGAAGAGCATGGCGGACGCGGATGGCGTGGTGCTCTCCTTCCCGCTTATGAACGCCATCACGTACTCGTCCGCCGCCCGCCAGTGGCCCTTGGCGAAGAGGTCGTGCAGGTGTGGCAGGTCCAGCTTGAGCCTCGCCTCCTTCTCCAGCGCGTACGCCTCCCGGTGGAGCTTCCTCGACTTGAGGAAGGCCAGCACGCGCCGCAGGACGATCCACTCCGACTGCCGGTCCATGGCCATCCTGATTCTCTTCTCTTATCCAAATCCAAAGGACCAATCGAGAGAAGGAAGAAAGGGCCGGACGGATGATATTGGTTCCACGATCCCTTCCTTGGTGTGTGCATCATTCATCTCTTCTGGGGTGCTTTTATTGATTCCATTGGGCTCGCCGATTCCGGCTCACACTCCAAACCGCGTCGGCTTAGGACTCGCACCATTAACGGATCACGTGTTGGGTTCACGGCTTAACGCAAAAATCGGGCTGGTAAAAATATAAAATCGGCCTGGTAGACACATATCATCAGATCGATCAGCGTTGGCCCGACCCACTTGTTAAATACACAACACACTACAGGAACCGGTTTTGTGAACCTTCTGGAAGGTTCCTATCCTGTTTGTGTAACCTTCTAGAAGGTTCTGAACCAGTTTTGCCTGTTCTGTTTCTTTACTAGGTTTTCCCTTTTAGTGTTTTTTCTTCTTCTTATTATTATTCTCTTTTCTTTTGATTCTTTTCCCTTTTTCCATTTTTAAAATTTACAAATTTTTACAAAAATGTTCACAAATTTGAAAAAATCTTTCCATTTTAGAAATGCATTTTCCAATAGAGAAAAAAATGTTTGTAAATTCAACAAAATTTTTCTGTTTCCAAAATAGTTGTTGCTTCAAAAAATGTTCAGGAATTTTAAAAAAAATGTATGAAAAAATACTCGCTGTTTCAAAATGTTCAGGAATTTCCAAAAATGTTTGTGTTTACAAAGAATCCGAATTTCAGAAAATGTTTCCCATTTCCAAAATTTGTTCACCATTTCAAAAAAAGTGTGTTTCAAAGAATGTTCAGAATTTCAAAAGATGCTCACTTCTCGAAAATTTGTTCGGAATTTTAAAAAATGTGTTATTTTTATTTTTTTAGTAATTTAAAAAGAAATTTGCATGTTCAAAGACATTCATTTTTTCAAAAAAAAACTTTCGAAATAAGAAGATGCCTCAAAAACAGGTTCATTCATAATTCGAAGTAAACGGGATACAGATGATATCAGGGACTCTCCATAGCCACTAATGGCGATTGATTGCAAGAGATGATGCGGCCTCTGCAAACATATGAGCTTTGAAATTGGAATCCTGAGGCTCAAAACGGAAACACACTTCCCCAAATTCCTTCCACCGATGTGTAATTTCATGTAGAACTGATGCATATCTAGCTGCTGCTCCTTTGTTAATATTAGTAATCACCTTTGTCATGGAATTGTCACGGCAGATGTTCTACTGTGAGGACTTAGTCGTGAGGCCAACGCATCTATGCGGTAGCTTGAAGGGGTTGGTCGGAATCGAGAGACGCTAGGCGGATCATCACACAAGACGAGGATTTAGACAGCTTCGGGCCCCGGGAAACATCATCCGGTAATAGCCCTACATGTCGTTTGTGGCTAGATCTCATTATGCTCATGAGAGAATCGCCGCATAAGCCAGCTCCCCTTTAATTGTGTCTAGCCCTAGAGGTTGTTTCTTGTTTTCTTCTCCCTCTTGGGGAGCCCTGCCCCTCCTTATATAAGTTAGAGGGGCGGGTTACATGTGGAGTCCTAGTAGGACTAGGACTAGTCTATCTTTTCTTACAAGTTGAATACAAGTCTGGGTCTTGCTTCCTCGTAAAGGAAATATTCGTTATCCCTTTCCTCTTAAGCCGGCCCACCATAACATGAGCCGGCCTACTGGGCCTTGGGCCTTGTCGTCCATCTGTCCCGCTCGCCAGGTCTCCGATGAATCGTAAACCGCCAGGTCCAAGCGCGTCGCCAGTGAGTCGCCAAGCTCCAGCCGGGTCATACATCCGCCCGGGTTACACCGCGAGGTATATCCCCGACATTAGTCCCCAGTTTAGCTTGGATTTATCCATGGTAAACTTATCCTGCAAAACAAAACCAACTTTGATAGATTATACACCGGGTCGAAGGTTCTTCTGAGCCGACACTTGATTATCGTTAAGTCCTTGTCATTTCCTTGTTGACATATACATGTCCATGATCTCATCGCAAATCTTCCTTAGCAGATATGTTTCAACTTTATCAATGCAAAAAATCCAGATACTTCTTCTGAAAAATTCGGGTTAATAGACCAGCTTCATAATCAATTTGCTGACATTAGTTTCTTGTAGAGAAATATTATAAGGCATAATCCATTTGAGTCGGTTTCCAAAACTCCGGCTTTAATAAACATATTGGACTCAAGATTCATCTGGTGATCCGCCGGTTTAAAGATGTAGAGGCTGGTGAGTTATAATTGCTAAAATTACCGGCTTGTAAATATTGATAGCACCGGGTCATAACTGTTGCCGACGCCGGGTCATAATTATTGGTGACACTGGGTCATGATTGTTGCAAACACCGGGTCAATCTGGTCTGCTCAAAACTGAGAATTTGAAGATTTTTCTCCCTTATATGTATACCACCTGTAGCCCCCAAGTGCCGGGTTGTCATGCTTGCAGCAACCTGGGACTTGTAATTGCCTTATGCTCATAAAAACTTCAATCAGTGTAGCCCCCAAGGGCCGGGTCATTATGCAATAATGAGCAGGGACTTTGTAGATATAACCATGTAAACTTGAACAACAACGTGTAGCCCCCAAGGGCGGGCTTAGTAAGATAATACTGAGCTGGGACTTTGTATATAATTTATTGATAATAACATCATATAATATAATCTCCACCATGGGGCTTGAACCCACGTCCATAAGGTTAAGAGCTTTGTACTCTACCAACTGAATAGTGGATCGTTCAATATAATGGATTAATGCTTGTGTACCTTGAATTTTTGACAGAAGCAATTGGTAGCCCCCAAGGGTCGGCTCATTACAATGTGATGAGTCGGGTCTTCAATAAGTTGAACAAAAAGTGACTTTACATTAGCCCCCAAGTGCCATGGTGCATGCTGGCAGTGACATGGGACTTGCATATTTGATGTAATCTCAATTTAAATAATGTAGCCCCCAAGTGCCGGGTCGTAAGCCTGCAGCGACTCGGGACTATTCCTTCCATTGTAGAATAAATCATATCCATTGATAAAATAATAGCCATTGCGCCAAAGCGACTTTGAATACCTCATCTGTTGATAAGTAAATCCGGAGTTTAAATACCCAGCGGCTCTTGGCCAATGGCGATTTAATATGCCTCCATTATAAGTCGGAATTTTTATAACCCGACGACTTATAGCCTTTGAGAAAATCCAGAATGGATACCCCTTTGAAACATCAATTTTGATGATGAGCTTGAACTTAATATAAGTCATAGTTCTGCAAATCCTGCACAAAGTTTAAACAACATACGCCCTGGCGACTTAATGTCAAAAGCCAGGGCGGGTAACCACCCAAATGTAGTCTTATCCTGTGATATTGAATTTGCACTGTCAGTCTATGTGACCTGTGATATTGAATCGTACTGCCGGCTTATGATACCTGTGTAGTAAGGGTGATAACCCAAAACTTAGAAGTCAAACCTTCCAAGTATTAATATTGTCATATGCTGGCGACTTGTTCGTCGAAAGCCAGGGCGGGTTAATAGAAACCACATATATATGCTTCAGATATGAGCAAAAAGTCTCAAAACCCAAAAGATTGTGTTCAAAAAACTTAATCCAGACAAAAAGAAAATCATGGCTTCTGATTCGAATACGATCAGCAAACTGTTCCAAAGGGGTTAAGCTAGGATTGGAATACGATCATGTAGCCCCAGTGGCTATGGCGTTGCCGATCAAGAGGGTACCGACAGCTATGTTCTCTTTGGTTCGAATACGACCTATGTTTGAACAGGAAGCCCCCAAATGACCTTGGTAGTTGTTTAATGACGCTGATTCGAATATGATCTATGTCGGACCCAAAAAGGGTTGAGCTATGATTCGAATACGATCAAGAAGCCCCCTACTGAGTTTGGCAGTGTGCCGATCAAAAGGGTATCGACACTATGTTTTCTTTGGTTCGAATACGACTTATGTTTGAACATGAAGCCCCCAAGTGACCATAATAAGATAAGCCATAAGGCAGGATACCCATGTTTGAACCGCGCATCATGGCAGCAAGTTCTCTTTTGGCAACCCTTAATTTGTTTGAGAACTCGAACTTGCGAGAGATTAATTCTTTTTGAATCAGAACTTTAAACCGGATTTGAGAGCTTCAAAGCTTTGTAAGAGACAAATTTACCTTGAGCCGGATGTTGAACCGGATTTGAGAGCTTCAAAGCTTTGCGGGAGAAAGATGTCTCTTGAGCCGGATTTTAAACCGGAATCTTTAATTTGAACTGGCAATTTTCTGACGGCCTTTAAACTTTCATCAATATGGCGGGTGGCCTCCGGAACCGGGTTATCCTTCCCTCCAATGACCCGGAGTTCTCTAGTCATGTCATTGTAGCCCCCGAGTCTCAAGACGACTCAAGGAGTTGGCTTGAGATTCTTCATATTTAACCGTGATATAAACCGGCATGAGTTATCCAATAACTTTAGTGACATAATAATCCCTTTTTGCCGTGGATAATTTGTCCTGCATTGGAAAACTTGCAAGCGAAAGTAATTGCTCTTTTAAAGAAAGCAATAAAAATATACTGGATGGATTTCACCTGATATGTTAAGCCAGAAATTATCCGCTACGGAGTTGATGATCACTATGATGAAGTTAAAACCAATCACGAGCGAGTCGGCCACGGATGTAGACAGATGAGTCAGCCGAGGCATTGTAAACCGGTGCTGACGAGCAAGTTGTCCTCCGCGTTGTAAGCCGGTGCGGACGCGTGAACCGGCCGCAAGAGTGGATAGGTGAGTCGTCCGTGGCGTTGTAAGGCAGCGGGGACGGGCGAGTCGGCCACGGCGTTGTAAGCCGGTGCGGGAGTCCGTTGAGTAAGGACAACCACCTGTGCCAAATGATGTTGGCACGCCTCCATCTCCGCAGTATAATGCCATTTTGTAATGAATAATTCTCCTGCATATAAAACACAACAGGGCAAAGTAGTTTTGCTCGGATGAATTAATATGTGCTTAAAAATAAATAGGGCAAACAGCATCTGGTATTTTTCGGATGTTGATAGTAGCTCATCTGAACATCTCTAGCAGCTACCCTTTCCTGATAATAGCCATACACGTGACCATACCATCAAGTACTGCCAACGCATATGGCACAGTAAGCCGTGCAGATGGGCGAGTCGGTAGCGGCATGGCATTGAAAACGGCACGGATGCGGTCAAATCGGCCATGGGCACGGACAATAAGTTAGTCGCTTATACTGGATAAGCACATTTTGTTCCGCGGATAACTCAACCTCGGAACCTGAACTGTGCCTGTACTTGGTCCAGTGACTTGTGCCCAGCCTTTGGGTTTATTCTGAATGTGTGAGGGGTATCATCTCTGAAGACTACTTCTTTCCTGTATCTCACACTTGTTGCTCCAACAAAGGCAACTCGCAAGCCAGCGGCTCTCGACAGAAACAGGCCAAGGGGTGAGGGCGGCGACTTGCGGCAGCCCACACCAGCGGCGACTCGAGGTAGGAGTGGTGACTCGGCGCGGCAACGACGTATGGCAAAAGCGGGTGAACGAGGTAAGCGCTCCTCGGGGACGAAGGCGGCGCGCTGACGGCTTAAAGCCGGGTCGGCAGAGGAAGAGCAAGGGCGCAGGCATGGGCGGTGAGCCGGCGCGCGTGCACAGGCGCTGACAGCAGTGGTGAGCCGGTGCGCGGGGAGCAGCAGTAGCCAGTCGGTTTAGCAAGGGCTGCTCAAGGAGGCGGGTTAGAACAGCCAAGGCGGCTCAACGGGGCACAGCCAGGACAGAGGCGACCGGCGGAGGCGGCTCGACCGCGTAGGCGCGCCGGTGAGGTGCAGCCGCGACGCTGGGGGCGGGACGGCGATGATGCAGAGTCCGAGTCTAACCACCCGTCCGTGTCCTCGTTTCGGTCGTTGTCGTTTGATTGTCCGTGTCTTCCTCCAAGTCGTGGCCTTCATTTTTTTTTTTACTTTTAATCAAAGGCTAGCCCAGTTTGGTAACTTTTCCTTAATCCTGGAATTTAACCTCCTTGTAGCCTCCTTGTAGTAATCAGAGTTGACAAAGGAAAAACTAACTTGGCCTCTAATGATGTATTAATCCAACACGTAATCTTCCTTGGAGTGGTCTTCAACTAGCATTATGGAGTGCCAGTGAATTATTCCAAAAACAATCAAACTGTAAATTGCATTGCAACCTTCCGTAGTACTAGAACTCCGATCTGATGCTTGCTACGAGTAATACCAGCAGCTCCTGCCTCCGGACCTGTTGATGTATACGTGAAACAATAGTGAAACTCGGCGGCTTGCGTGAACCACGCGTGTATGGCGGTTGGAGCAGTACTTCTGTTGAACTTGGCGACACGCGGCAGCTACAGTAGAAATCGATCTCTTATCCGTATTCGATGGCTCGTGTAGCATCGGTGGCACACCGAACACCAAACCCTAATTTTCCTTTATATTGCAGTCTTCAAAATTTAATCACACTTTTGATCACCGAACGATGAATTCGCCGGATCTGCACGAGGTTTTTTCATGGTAGCTTATCTTGCGCGATTGTTTCATGCCGGCTCTTCTTCATCCGACCACTCATCAGCTTCTCGATGCCTAAAAGAATTTCTCCAAAAACTCAACACCACCGTGCACAGGCCCCACGGTGGGCGCCAACTGTCGTGGAATTGTCACGACAGATGTCCTAGTGTGAGGACTTAGTCGCGAGGCCAACGCATCTATGCGGTAGCTTGAAGGGGTTGGTCGGAATCGAGAGACGCGAGGCGGATTATCACACAAGACGAGGATTTAGACAGCTTCGGGCCCGGGAAATATCATCCGGTAATAGCCCTACATGCTGTTTGTGGCTAGATCTCATTATGCTCATGAGAGAGTCGCCGCATAAGCCGGCTCCCCTTTAATTGTGTCTATCCCTAGAGATTGTTTCTTGTTTTCTTCTCCCTCTTGGGGAGCTCTGCCCCTCCTTATATAAGTTAGAGGGGCGGGTTATATGTGGAGTCCTAGTAGGACTAGGACTAGTCTATCTTTTATTACAAGTTGAATACAAGTCCGAGTCTTGCTTCCTCGTAAAGGAAATATCCGTTATCCCTTTCCTCTTAAGCCGGTGCACCATAACATGAGCCGGCCTACTTGGCCTTGGGCCTTGTCGTCCATCTGACCCACCCGCCAGGTCTCCGATGAATCGTAAACTGCCAGGTCCAAGCGGGTCGCCAGTGAGTCGCCAAGCTCCAGCCGGGTCATACATCCGGCCGGGTTACACCGCGTGGTATATATCCGACAACCTCCAAGCAATCCGAGCCCATCACCACACGTCTCACGTTCACATCTTGGGCCAGTGCCAGTGCCTCGTTACAGGCAAGAGTCTCCAGATTAGCAGGATCAGTTAGGCCATCAAATATTACAGCCGACGCGCCAACATAACGCCCTTCATTGTCTCTACAGATCGCCGCCGCCACACCTAAATTTCCAAGGAGGGATATGCGAGCATCAGTGGTTCGTGCAACATTTCCACGATATTATTATGATCAATTAATGGGACTTGGCCGGAAAGTGTTCTTGCCTCTATCATTAGATCGGGTAGTCCCCGTCTCAGGTGTTTTAGTCACCTTTCGATATTAATTTTTGCCACATCCCCCTCCGGAGCTAGCCATTTGCGCACACACTAAAGTGGTGCACTAGTCCAAGAAGTTTGGCGGGGTGCATGAACAGCAACGATGTCGAGGTCCTATAGGTATCTCGTGATAAAACACATCGTCATTAGGGGTCTTTGAATCTCGTTGCTTTGAATTCATGTCCCCTGGCCCAACAGATCGACCAAAGGGCAACTAGAACCCGAGCTAGGTCTTGCTTTTTCATGGAATCAATAAGCCAAAAGATCCATAGCCGGACATCCTAAGATTGATTTGATACCACATTCTCCAAGTTCTCTTCATCTCCCTAAGCCCATACAAATCTAGCCGTGCGACATTCAAACAAAGAGTGTCGCCATGTATCTTCTACAACATTACAAATAGAGCACACTTAGGAGGTCTCCATGTTTCTTTCAAACCTGGTTGTGCCTATAGGAAGGGAAGTATGGGCTAGACTCCAAACGAAGAAACTAACCTTAGATGGCGCCTTTTGCTTTCCACAAACTAGTCTAGCCTTTCTTCTCTTCTGCTTGATTTGAATGACTTGGCCTATTCTCAAGCCAATACTCTCTCTGAGTTTTTGATTCCAGTGAGCATCCTACACACGGGACGGGTTGAAAAACACCCCTTTTATCATAGTGCCATGCCAAAATATCAACTTATGGATATCCATACCTACACGGGGTTTGAGCCCATCAGTGCTTCTAATAGATCGCCAATATGGATTGTAACGTGTTGGAGAACGTTGCATGGAAAAAAATTCTACGCACACACAAGATCTATCCAGGGAGAAGCATAGCTACAAGAGGGAAGAGTATGTCTTGATACGTCTCCAACGTATCTATAATTTTTTATTGCTCCATGCTATATTATCTACTGTTTTGGACATTACTGGGCTTTTGTTATCCACTTTTATATTACTTTTGGGACTAACCTATTAACCGGAGGCCCAGCCCAGAATTACTGTTTTTTTCCTATTTTAGGGTTTCGAAGAAAAGGAATATCAAACGGAGTCCAAACGGAATGAAACCTTCGGGAACGTGATTTTCTCAACAAACGTGATCCAGAAGACTTGGACCCTATGTCAAGAAACAAAGGAGGAGGCCACGAGGTAGGGGCGCGCCTACCCCCCCAGCGCGCCCTCCACCCTCGTGGCCCCCCTGTTGCTCCACTGACGTACTCCTTCCTCCTATATATACCTACGTACCCCCAAACGATCAGATACGGAGCCAAAAAGCTAATTCCACCGCCGTAACTTTCTGTATCCACGAGATCCCATCTTGGGGCCTGTTCCGGAACTCCGCCGGAGGGGGCATCCATCGTGGAGGGCTTCTACATCAACACCATAGCCTCTCTGATGAAGTGTGAGTAGTTTACCTCAGACCTTCGGGTCCATAGTTATTAGCTAGATGGCTTCTTCTCTCTTTTTGGATCTCAATACAAAGTTCTCCCCCTCTCTTGTGGAGATCTATTCGATGTAATCTTCTTTTTGCGGTGTGTTTGTTGAGACCGATGAATTGTGGTTTTATGATCAAGATTATCTATGAACAATATTTGAATCTTCTCTGAATTCTTTTATGTATGATTGGTTATCTTTGCAAGTCTCTTCGAATTATCAGTTTGGTTTGGCCTACTAGATTGATCTTTCTTGCAATGGGAGAAGTGCTTAGCTTTGGGTTCAATCTTGTGGTGTCCTTTCCCAGTGACAGTAGCGGCAGCAAGGCACGTATTGTATTGTTGCCATCGAGGATAACAAGATGGGGTTTTTATCATATTCCATGAATTTATCCCTCTACATCATGTCATCTTGCTTAAGGCGTTACTCTGTTTCCATGAACTTAATACTCTAGATGCATGCTGGATAGCGGTCGATGAGTGGAGTAATAGTAGTAGATGCAGGCAGGAGTCGGTCTACTTGTCTCGGACGTGATGCCTATACATGATCATACCTAGATACTCTCATAACTATGCTCAATTCTGTCAATTGCTCAACAGTAATTCGTTCACCCACCATAAAATACTTATACTCTTGAGAGAAGCTACTAGTGAAACCTATGGCCCCCGGGTCTATCTTCATCATATTAATCTTCCAATACCTATTTATTTACTTTGCTTTTATTTTACTTTGCATCTTTATCACAAAATTACCAAAAATATCATCTTATCATATCTACCAGATCTCACTCTCATGAGTGACCGTGAAGGGTCATGAGTGACCGTGAAGGGATTGACACCCCCTTTTCACGTTGGTTGCGAGGAGTTATTTGTTTTGTGCAGGTACGAGGGACTCGCGCATAGCCTCCTACTGGATTGATACCTTGGTTCTCAAAAACTGAGGGAAATACTTACGCTACTTTGCTGCATCATCCTTTCCTCTTCAAGGAAATCCAACGCAGTGCTCAAGAGGTAGCAAGAAGATTTCTGGCGCCGTTGCCGGGGAGTCTACGCAAAAGTCAACATACCAAGTACCCATCACATACCCTTATCTCTCGCATTACATTATTTGCCATTTGTCTCTCGTTTTCCTCTCCCCCACTTCATCCTTGCCATTTTATTCGCCCTCTCTCTCTATCCTCCCTCTCTTTCTCTATTTGCTTCTTTTTGCCTGTTTGCTTTTTGTTTGCTTGTGTGTTGGATTTCCTGCTTGTCACGATAGCTCAAGATAACACTAAATTGTGTGACTTTACCAATACCAACAATAATGATTTTATTAGCACTCCGATTGCTCCTCTTACCGATGCTGAATCTTGTGAAATTAATGCCGCTTTGCTGAATGTTGTCATGAAAGATCCGTTTTCTGGCCTTCCTAGTGAAGATGCAGCTACCCATCTAAATAACTTCGTTGATTTGTGTGATATGCAAAACAAGAAAGATGTGGACAATGATATTGTTAAATTGAAGCTATTTCCTTTTTCGCTTAGAGATCGTGCTAAAGCTTGGTTTTCATCTTTGCCAAAAAATAGTATTGATTCTTAGAACAAGTGCAAAGATGCTTTTATCTCTAAGTATTTTCCTCCCGCTAAGATCATCTCTCTTACAAACGATATTATGAATTTTAAGCAACTTGATCATGAACATGTTGCACAAGTTTGGGAAAGGATGAAATTAATGATACATAATTGCCCTACTCATGGTTTGAATTTGTGGATGATTATACAAAACTTTTATGCCGGATTGAATTTTGCTTCTGGAAACCTTTTAGATTCGTCCACGGGAGGCACTTTTATGGAAATCACTTTAGGAGAAGCATACTGAAAGATCTTCTAATAAAAAAGTGCATGCGATAGAAGAAATTAATGTTTTGAGTGGAAAGATGGATGAACTTATGAAATTATTTGCTAATAAAAGTGTTTCTTCTGATCCTAATGATATGCCTTTGTCTACTTTGATTGAGAATAATAATGAATCTTTGTATGTGAATTTTGTTGGTAGGAATAATTTTGGTAACAACGCGTATAGAGGAAACTTTAATCCTAGGCCTTATACTAGCAATTCCTCAAATAATTATGGTAATTCCTACAACAATTCCTATGGAAATTTTAATAAGATACCCTCTGATTTTGAATCTAATATCAAAGAATTTATTACTTCGCAAAAGAATTTCAATGCTTTGATTGAAGAAAAATGCTTAAGATTGATGATTTGGCTAGGAACGTTGATAGAATTTCTCTTGATGTTGATTTTTTAAATCTTAGATCTATTCCTCCTAAGCATGATATCAATGAGTCTATCAAAGCCATGAGAATTTCCATTGATGAGTGCAAAGAAAGAACCGCTAGGATGCGTGCTAAGAAAGATGCCTTTATAAGAGCGTGTTCTTCTAGTTCCTATGAAAATAAAGATGAAGATCTAAAATTTATTGATGTGTCCCCTATTAAATCTTTGTTTTGCAATATGAATCTTGATAATGATGGGACTGATTATGATCCACCTTTACCTAGAAGGCGTTCCAAAAATTCAGAGTTCTTAGATCTTGATGCTAAATTTGATGAAAGTGGAATTGAAGAAATCAAAACCCTAGATACTAATAATCCCACTATTTTGGATTTCAAGGAATTTAATTATGAAAATTTCTCTTTGATCGATTGTGTTTCCTTATTGCAATCCTTGCTAAATTCTCATCATGCTTATAGCCAAAATAAAGCATTTACTAAATATATCGTTGATGCCCTGATGCAATCTTATGAATAAAAACTTGAGGTGGAAGTTTCTATCCCTAGAAAACTTTATGATGAGTGCGAACCAACTATTAAAATTAAGATTAAAGATCATGAGTTCTATGCTTTGTGTGATTTGGGTGCTAGTGTTTCCACGATTCCAAAGACTTTGTGTGATTTGTTAGGTTTCCGTGATTTTGATGATTGCTCATTAAACTTGCACCTTGCGGATTCCACTATTAAGAAACCTATGGGAAGAATCAATGATGTTCTTATTGTTGCAAATAGGAATTATGTGCCTGTAGATTTTTATTGTTCTTGACATAGATTGCAATCCTTCATGTCCTATTATTCTTGGTAGACCTTTCCTTAGAACGATTGGTGCAATTATTGATATGAAGGAAGGAAATATTTGATTCCAATTTACGTTAAGGAAATGCATGGAACACTTTCCTAGAAAGAAAATTAAATTACCTTATGAATCTATTATGAGAGCCACTTATGGATTGCCTACCAAAGATGGCAATAGCTAAATCTATCCTTGCTTGTTATGCCTAGCTAGGGGCGTTAAAGATAGCGCTTGTTGGGAGGCAACCCAATTTTATTTTTATTCCTTCCCTTTTGATAATATTTAGTAATAAATAATTTATCTAGATTCTGTTTTGGTTGTGTCTTTTGTGTTTAATTAGTGTTTGTGCCAAGTAGAACCGTTGGGAGGACTTGGGAAAAGTCTTGCTATCTTGCTGTAAAAAACAGAAACTTTAGCGCTCACGAGAAATGCTGCCATTTTTATTTGGAAAGTGCTATTTAGTTAATTCTTTTTGAAGATGATTAATAGATAAATTCCTAACGTCCATAAATTTATTTTAGAATTTTTGGGGTTCCATATCTTGCGCTAGATACATATTACTACAGACTATTCTGTTTTTGACAGATTCTGTTTTTCGTGTATTGTTTGCTTATTTTGATGAATCTAAGGCTAGTAAAATAGTTTATAAACCATATAGAAGTTGGAATAAATTAGGTTTAACACTAATATAAATAAATAATGAGTTCATTACAGTACCTTGAAGTGGTCTTTTGTTTTCTTTCGCTAACGGAGCTCACGAGATTTTCTACTTTGAGTTTTGTGTTGTGAAGTTTTCAAGTTTTTGGGTAAAGATTTGATGGACTATGGAACAAGGAATTTCAAGAGCCTAAGCTTGGGGATGCCCATGGCACCCCCAAGATAATCTAAGGACACCTAAAATACGAAGTTTGGGGATCCCCGGAAGGCATCCCCTCTTTCGTCTACTTCTATCGGTAACTTTACTTGGAGCTATATTTTTATTCACCACATGATATGTGTTTTGCTTGGAGCGTCTTGTATGATTTGAGTCTTTGATTTTTATTTACCACAATCATCCTTTCTGTACACACCTTTTGACAGAGCCATACATGATTTGGAATTTGTTAGAATACTCTATGTGCTTTGCTTATATCTTTTGAGTTATATAATTTTGCTTTAGTACTTCACTTATATTTTTAGAGCACGGTGGTGGATTTGTTTTATAGAAACTATTGATCTCTTCACTTAGATTATTTTGAGAGTCTTAAATATCATGGTAATTTGCTTAAATAATCATACTATGCTTGGTATGCAAGAATAGTAAAAAAAACTCTTATGAGTGTGTTGAATACTATGAGAAGTTTGATACTTGATAATTGTTTTGAGATATAAAGATGGTGATATTAAAGTTGTGATAGTTGAGTAGTTGTGAATTTGAGAAATACTTGTGTTAAAGTTTGTGATTCCCATAGCATGCACGTATGGTGAACCATTATGTGATGAAGTCGGAGCATGATTTATTTTTTGATTGTCTTCCTTATGAGTGGCGGTCGGGGACGAGCGATGGTCTTTTCCTACCAATCTATCCCCCTAGGAGCATGCGCATAATACTTTGCTTTGATGACTTGTAGATTTTTGCAATAAGTATATGAGTTCTTTATGACTAATGTTGAGTCCATGGATTATACGCACTCTTCTTCCTTCCACCATTGCTAGCATCTCTAATACCGCGCACCTTTCGCCGGTATCATACACCCACCATATACCTTCCTCAAAACAGCCACCATACCTACCTATTATGGCATTTCCGTAGCCATTCCGAGATATATTTCCATGCAACTTTCCACCGTTCCGTTGATTATGACACGCTCCATCATTGTCATATTGCTTAGCATGACCATGTAGTTGACATCGTATTTGTGGCAAAGCCACCGTCCATAATTCTTTCATACATGTCACTCATGAGTCATTGCACATCCCGGTACACCGCCTGAGGCATTCATATAGAGTCATATCGTGTTCTAAGTATTGAGTTGTAATTCTTGAGTTGTAAGTAAATAAAAGTGTGATGATCATCATTATTAGAGCATTGTCCCAGTGAGGAAAGGATGATGGAGACTATGATTCCCCCATAAGTCGGGATGAGACTCCGGACGAAAATAAATAAATAAAAGAGGCCAAAGAATCCCAAATAAAAAAATGAGAGAAAAAGATAGAAGGGGCAATGCTACTATCCTTTTACCACACTTGTGCTTCAAAGTAGCACCATGGTCTTCATGATAGAGTCTCCTATGTTGTCACTTTCATATACTAGTGGGAATTTTACATTATAGAACTTGGCTTGTATATTCCAATGATGGGATTCCTCAAAATGCCCTAGGTCTTCGTGAGCAAGCGAGTTGGATGCACACCCACTAGTTTCTTTTGTTGAGGTTTCATACATTTATAGCTCTAGTGCATCCGTTGCATGGCAATCCCTACTCACTCACATTGATATCTATTGATGGGCATCTCCATAGCCCGTTGATATGCCTAGTTGATGTGAGACTATCTTCTCCCTTTGTTGTCTTCTCTATAATCACCATTCTATTCCACCTATAGTGCTATATCCATGGCTCACGCTCATGTATTGCGTGAAGATTGAAAAAGTTTGAGAATGTCAAATGTATGAAAAAATAGCTTGGCTTGTCATCGGGGTTGTGCATGATTTAAATACTTTGTGTGGTGAATATAGAGCATAGCCAGACTATATGATTTTGTAGGGATAACTTTCTTTGGCCATGTTATTTTGAGAAGACATGATTGCTTTGTTAGTATGCTTAAAGTATTATTATTTTTATGTCAATATGAACTTTTATCTTGAATCTTTTGGATCTGAATATTCATACCACAATTAAGAAGAATTACATTGAAATTATGCCAAGTAGCACTCCACATCAAAAATTATCTTTTTTATCATTTACCTACTCGAGGACGGGCAGGAATTAAGCTTGGGGATGCTTGATACGTCTCCAACGTATCTATAGATTTTGATTGCTCCATGCTATATTATCTACTGTTTTGGACATTATTGGGCTTTATTATCCACTTTTATATTACTTTTGGTCCTAACCTATAACCGGAGGTCCAGCCCAGAATTGCTGTTTTTTGGTCTATTTTAGGGTTTCGAAGAAAAGGGATATCAAACGGAGTCCAAACGGAATGAAACCTTCGGGAACGTGATTTTCTCAACAAACGTGATCCAGGAGACTTGGACCCTACGTCAAGAAACAAAGGAGGAGGCCACGAGGTAGGGGGCGCGCCTAGCCTCCCCCCCAGGCGCGCCCTCCACCCTCGTGGGCCCCCTATTGGTCCACCGACGTACTCCTTCCTCCTATATATACTTACGTACCCCCAAACGATCAGATACGGAGCCAAAAACCTAATTCCACCGCCGCAACTTTCTGTATCCACGAGATCACATCTTGGGGCATGTTCCGGAGCTCCGCCGGAGGGGGCATCCATCACGGAGGGCTTCTACATCAACACCATAGCCTCTCCGATGAAGTGTGAGTAGTTTACCTCAGACCTTCGGGTCCATAGTTATTAGCTAGATGGCTTCTTCTCTCTTTTTGGATCTCAATACAAAGTTCTCCCCCTCTCTTGTGGAGATCTATTCGATGTAATCTTCTTTTTGCGGTGTGTTTGTTGAGACCGATGAATTGTGGGTTTAGGATCAAGATTATCTATGAACAATATTTGAATCTTCTCTGAATTCTTTTATATATGATTGGTTATCTTTGCAAGTCTCTTCGAATTATTAGTTTGGTTTGGCCTACTAGATTGATCTTTCTTGCAATGGGAGAAGTGCTTAGCTTTGGGTTCAATCTTGCGGTGTCCTTTCCCAGTGACAGTAGGGGCAACAAGGCACGTATTGTATTGTTGCCATCGAGGATAACAAGATGGGGGTTTTATCATATTGCATGAATTTATCCCTCTACATCATGTCATCTTGTTTAAGGTGTTACTCTGTTTCCATGAACTTAATACTCTAGATGCATGCTGGATAGCGGTCGATGAGTGGAGTAATAGTAGTAGATGCAGGCAGGAGTCGGTCTACTTGTCTCGGACGTGATACCTATACATGATCATACCTAGATACTCTCATAACTATGCTCAATTCTGTCAATTGCTCAACAGTAATTCGTTCACCCACCGTAAAATACTTATGCTCTTGAGAGAAGCCACTAGTGAAACCTATGGCCCCCATGTCTATCTTCATCATATTAATCTTCCAATACCTATTTATTTACTTTGGTTTTTTACTTTTATTTTATTTTACTTTGCATCTTTATCACAAAATTACCAAAAATATTATTTTATCATATCTATCAGATCACTCTCGTGAGTGACCGTGAAGGGATTGACACCCCCTTTTCACGTTGGTTGCGAGGAGTTATTTGTTTTGTGCAGGTACGAGGGACTCGCGTGTAGCCTCCTACTAGATTGATACCTTGATTCTCAAAAACTGAGGGAAATACTTACACTACTTTGCTGCATCATCCTTTCCTCTTCAAGGAAATCCAACGCAGTGCTCAAGAGGTAGCATGTCTAAGTACCCTAGTAGACCATTTAATAGAAGCGTTTATCAACGCGGTTGATATACTCGTACACCTTCATGATCTGCCCGAGCAAGTACTGAATGTACGGCACCTCCATGTTCATGTCGACGACGTCCTCACTTTCTTGATGCAGCAAGACGGGCGAAGTAGTAGATGAGTTCCGACAGCACGACGGCATGGTGACGGTGGTGATGCAACTATCTCCGTAGAGCTTCGCCGAGCACTATGAAAATATGATCGAGTATGAACTAGAGGGATAGGGGTGCCGCACACGGCTAGGGAATTGTGGTGTGTGTTGCCCCTCTCCCTCCACACACACACGCGCGCACACACACACACACACACACACATATATATAGGTGGAGGAGGAGGGGAGGCAGCCTAGGGCAACCCCAAGGGGCTGGCGGCCGCCCTTGGCCCCTGACCTGGCCACGCCCCCTTCCTTCTTGGGTGCGCGGGGGGAGGCGGGAGGGATGGCGCCCCCCTTTCCTTTCTCTCATGTGGAGGGAAGGCAGGAGGGGCTAGCCCTCCTTCCTTTCCTTTCTCTCATGTGGAGGGAAGGCAGGAGGGGCTAGCCCTCCTTCCTTTCCTTCCCTAGGGCCGACGGCCTAGAGATGGGGCGCGCCAACCTCTTGTGGGCTGGTGTGCTCCCCTCTTTTGTACGTACATGCATAATGGACATTAATTGAAGAACCGCTATTAATTTGCTGGCTGGTCAGGTCGATGAGTGATGAGCGGACGAGGCTAGCTAGTTCGGCTGTGGATGAGGATTTAGAGCAACTCCAATGGGGCGACCCATTTTGTCCGCGACCGTCCATTTGGGTCGGCGCGGACAAAAAGGTCGTCCCAGCACGCCGACCCAAACGGACGCGCGTCCGCTTTCGTCTGCCTACCGACCCATTCCCGACCCATTTTTGAGTCGGATTTGCGTCGGCGCGGACACAAGACGGACGTGCGCGCGCTCGCCCTCTTTCCTGACCGGGCCCATTGGTCGGTGGCACATTGGATTGGCCTCTTCACATCAAACAGCACACCCTCGCCTGCCTGCTTCGTCGCCGATGCCGCCGGCCATTTTTTCAGATAAAAATAGATACATAGATAGTTCTAGCGTACACAGATAAAAGAAAAGACCACTACTCATCGCTTTCTGGCTCCGACTCGGTAATGTCCTTCTCCGACGTCTGAATGTAGGCCGTCAGCATGCTGCTCGTCTTCAAAGTCCCAACCCGACGTTTCTCGTAGGTTCAGTTTCAATTGAGCGGCCTGCTTCCACGAACGCTTGTCCTCCTGATAGGAGGCTCGCTCCGTCCTCCTCACGTCCCTTTTCGACCTCCTTTGCTTGTAGAACTGATGCTCGTCGATGATGTCCTGCGGGAAGCGTTCATGCCACACCACCATGGCTTCCACGCCCATCTCGGCGATGGCGAGGCGACGCTGCTGCCTCCAGTTGACACGATGATCCTCGTCGGTGAAAAGCCGTGGGAGAGGCACCAAATCCTGCGCCCGCTGGCTCGACACGTCGGAAAAATTCATATCCCGACGAGGCCTCAGGAGGCGCCACACCGCCGCGTCGTGCGTGCGGGCCGCCTCCTCTGCGGTGTCGAAGGTGCCGAGGATGAGACGTTTCTCGCGAAACCAGATCTCGGAGGAGAAGGCGCTGGAGCGGCGCTCGTGGACTCCGCGAAAATCCGAAGCGCCCAGGCGACGGATCGACATGGTGGCGCAGAGGCGGCGAGGCTAGTGAGAGGGGGCGAGACGAGTGGGCGGAGGAAAGAGTGTGAAGGGAGCGCCTTCTTATAACGAGCGCCGGCTGCGGCGCGCGCGCAAACTTCCCGCGCGCTGGAGCACGAAAACCAGCGCGCGCTAGACCGCTTTCCCCCGTGTGCTGGAGCGCCAAAACCAGGGCGACGGCATGACCGCTGGCATGATCTAAAGCACGCATGGTCATGAAATGGGTCGGCCCGTTGGACGCACTGTCGATCGAAAACTAAAAAAGGACGGACGGCGGGCGGGCAGTTGACCAAAACGGATAAAAAGTGGACAAAAACGCCGTCCGTTTGAGTCGGTCCGTTAGAGTTGCTCTTAGGCGGCGGGTCTTGGTGGGCATCGGGGCCGGTGTGCATGGCGGCGCAGGCCAATGGCAGCCGTTCCCCTCATGATGCGCAGGTTGTAGTCGAAGATATCATTGAAGGAGCGGGAGATGTGCTCGTTCTGATAGACGCAGCGATAGAACTCGATCAAGCGTTGGTCCCTGTACGCGGCATCGTCAGGGCAGTTGCGGTGGAGGGAGCCGTGGTCCATCATGGCCCTCTCGCACTCGGCGCGCGCAGCGGCCTCGTCGAGATGGCTGCACAGTAGCGGCTGGACAAAGCAGCGGAAGTAGCGCAGGGCCCACGCCTCGTCGCCCCGCTTGAGCGCCCGGACGAAGCGCTCGAACCTGACGACGAAGAGCGTGGCGGACGCGGAGGGCGTGGTGCTCTCCTTCCCGCTCATGAACGCCGTCACGTACTCGTCCGCTGCCCGCCAGCGGCCCTTGGCGAAGAGGTCGTGCAGGCGCGGCAGGTCCAACATATATGTGCTTTCTGTGAAGCACAACCTTGCTTTGATGAGTGAGAATGTACGACATATGCTTTTTGAAAAAAGGAAAAATCACAGCATGTGCTTTTTGAAAAAGAAAAAAATCACAACATGTGCTTCTGCAAAAACACATGTATTCCGTAAGAGGCACAACTGTATTTCCCTATATATGTGTTTAATTTTTTTAAATATATGATTGTTTTAAGTTTTTGATGTCTACTTTTTGCATAAACGTTGTATATTACTCGTACGCATCAGAAACATTTTCCTATATATGTTCAACATTTTTCATACACATTATACATTTTTCAAATTCATATTTTGATCTCTACTTTTCTCATGCGCATTATGCATTTTTTGTATACATGTGAAACATTATTTTATACACATCTAACCTTTTTAAAATACATGATTAACTGATTTTTAAAATACATGTTTTGATGTCTTTTGTTTTTCATACACATTGTACATTAGTTGTATATACATCCGAAACATTAATTTTAGAGAGAAGTGCATATATCAACCCTCAACTCTTTGGTTGATCTAATATACACCCCTCATCTATTATACCTTCTAAGTTGCACCCTCGAACTGTCACAAATACCCTGGTTTTGGTCTAGTTAGCAAATGTTGACCATTTGACCAGCATGACACGTCTGACTTAACCTACACAGCCCTAGCACCCCTTTCTCTCTCGTTCATCTCTCACTCTCCCGAGGAGATTTCCCCACCGCCGCCTGGCGCTGAGATCTGCGCCGCCGCCCCGATCTCTCCCCACGCCGCCGCCCCGATCTTTTCCCACTGCCGCCTGTGTTGTTCCCGCCACCGGCAGATCTTCCACCGCCGCCCTGACCAAGTGAAGCACCTGTTCCGGTAAGCTCGTTCACCATATTTGTCTCCTGTACTTTCTTTTTTGTACCATTGCTGATATAATGTAGTACATCTAATTGTTCTTTACATAGTTCACAACAAAGCACTTCACACAAAAGAAGGGCCACCGAGGAGATGGCACCACCAAGACAAGCAAAGAGAAGGGCGCCAGCTAATAACAACAGCAGGTCAAACAATTTCTCTGGAAATACCTTCAATGTACATGGAAGCTTGAATGTCAATGTCAATGTCTGCACTGGTACTTCTCGCGCGAGAACTACCAGCAAAGTTACCAAAGAGAGGAGCAGTAGCAATGGCAGTAACAAAGGCAAGGGCACTCGCAAGGCCAAATATGCTCGGTTTCAAAGCTTGTTGGGATTTGAACGTTGAGAGTTATTTGTGTGCTTGTGAGATTTGGGTGTCAATCAGACCTATCTATGTGAGACCTATGTGTCAGACCTATTTGTGAGACCTTTGTGTGTATCAGATGTATCTATATGTATGTGAGACCTATGTATGTGTGTTTCAGACCTATATATATGTATGTGTGACCAAGTTCTGTTCAAGCCTTTTTATTCGTTCATATGATGCTCAAATGGTACCAAATGGCACCAAAATGCTGCCAATTTTTGACCAGCAGATTAGGATATTTTCAAATTATCAATTTATGCATTATACATTCATTTCATTGCTGATATGGCATGTTGACTGGATGAGTTGACCTGGTCAATATGTGCTGACTGGACCAAAACCAGGGTCAAGGCGAGACAGGGGGTAATTCGTCTGGTTTTGATAGTTGGAGGGTGCAATTTAGACGGTATAATGGATGAGGGGTGTATATTAGACCCACCCAGGAGTTGAGGGTTGATGTTTGATGTCTACTTTTTTTCATACAAGTTATAAATTTTTTGTATTCATCTAAAACATTACTTTTAGACATATTTAACATTTATTCAAACCACATAATTTTTAAGCACACGTTGTACATTTATTTAATACGCGATGAAAATATTTTAATATGTGATTTAACATTTTTATGAAATACGATCAATACTTTTATATAACTAGTAATTTTTTTATAAAAAAACTACGTATATACATATTAGAAAAAAGGGAAGGCACCTGCGCCGGCAGAATTTGATCCCACACTGCCGCGATCGAAGGTGGCCACTCCAGCCATTGCAATGCGTATGTGTGCTTGGGACAATGAGCAATGCAAGTGGCTGAAGTAATTGTGCCCACCTGACCCATGTATAAGCGTTCCTTCCTACTCGCTATAAGGGACAAGAAATTGATGCCCCGGATCATCTACCTTTTGTCCCTTAAGGAAAATGTACAAAGGGAGAGGGACAAAATACATATGATCTAGCCAAGACTGGAATCCCTCCTCGAGACTTGGGTTATCATTCCTTGTGATCAACGACACATGCTCCTTGAAAACAAGGGGACATATATCCATGTCTTAACATGAATAGCAAAGATGATTTTACTCTTGTTCTTCCATATCTCTAACATCTAGCATTAGATGAATATATTGCAACTACAACAAGTCGTAAGATCAGTAACCTAATAGAAGATGCTCGATACAACGCTCGTGAATGAAATAAAATTATTGGAGAATGATCCAATCAACTTTATTGATTTAGCAAGGCAAATTACACTTAATTGAAAATACATAACAAATGTTTCAAAGAGTCTACTATTTATAGTCCATACACTTATTTTTTTCCTCAACATTCCGCTATGTATTCGATAGAGTAGAAGATCAAACATGTGCATGTATGACTAACTTCAAACGTTTCAACCCCCCCCCCCCCCCAAAACGTCAAATGTTTCAAAGAGTGCATGATTTATCCACCCTAAAATATGAAAAAGTAGATAGTGTGAAGCTCTCTTTGCAAGGTAGGCCGCCAAAATGCTCATTCATCATCAATCCGAAGAGGAAGAAGATCAAGACCACTAAATGATGAAACGTGAGCATTAGACACCATAGAAAACTCGGAACCACATATGTTGTCATTATCGCTACAACAAATAGGTAGCGTTGATCATAGACTGAACATAAGTCGTTAGTCCGCTGCACCAGAACATCACTGGCTCCGCATTGTCAATAACAACAATGCCATGCTAGGATGTGTATGGAGCCGACATACCTTTATCGCATACAAACATACCCTGACCCCTAGATAGCGGCCCAAAGGATACACATGCTTAACATTGAAAAACACATAGTCTACATGCTATGCAATCATGTGGAGTTTCTCCACCTTTGGAACAGTCACGAACACAAGAGGTACAAGTGGGAAATATAGAAGAATAAACAATGGTCGGTTTCTCTCCCTTTCTTCTATGGCGGCTAAGGGTATAGCCGTGATAAAACTTGTACACTTCCCTTTTTATAAAACTTGTACACTTCAACGTGAACAAAATGAGAGTTTTTTATAAAGCATGATTTGATATATTTGGCTTTTAGGATTTTTTAAATGAAAGGGGTTTCCCGTTTCCCCCATCCCCAACTTTATTAAGCCAAAGAAAAGCAAACATCCTGACTGTTAAACAGCTCTCGGCGACAACCTGAAGTAGCTGCAAGAAAACATACACCTACAAGGGTTCTAGGTAGAGCTTCCCTATTACATCTTCCAAAACAGGGGAACGAACGCATGAAATGCGCATGATAGGTCTTTTAGATCACAAAACGCAAGACATTCTCCCTGCCAACCATCAACCACACCAGACTATCCTAAGAAATTCCCCTCTTCGACGATTCAAAAGCCTTAAGCACCGGAGAAGAAAGAGCACCCTTGCCGTTTGAGATTCCACTACCTGATAATTGCCCCCACCAGATCCAAGACACAACGTATCCTTCGCCATGTTCACCCCTAAAAACAAATTCGTTGGTAAAAGCCATAAGCTCCACAAGGTAGCAGAAGTAGCAGCATTAACAGCTTCTCAAGACTTTTTTGCTTCCAAAATGACGACAATGAAAAATAGTTTTACTAAGTCTCGGTTGACTAAGACTTTGTTATGTCTTAGTTGATGCTATATGCCTTTGAAGTTGCATGGAGATTTATAAAAAAATAGTTTTTTCTTTGTCTTCTTATATACACATCACTTGACTGAGATTTCCTTAAGTCTCAACTGACTGAGACCTATGCTGAGTAAATAGGCAATTTTTCGATTAATTTAATCCATAAATAAATTACTAGCATGGCATTGACAGAATTAAGAACATGCTGATATTGGATCACGCAAGCACATTGCTACGCTAATGGCAGATACATCTACGTTTAACGCTAGCATAGTTATAACAGAAAACAGTAGGAGCGGGATAAACGAGTTATATCCTCCAGTACGCCATGCAGAAGCCGCCGCGACGGTGGCGGCAGCAGCGGTGTCCTCGACGACCTTCTTGTCGGCCTCGAGCTTTTCGGCGATGGCACATTCGGCGTCGGTGGACATGGTGATGATGAGGGCAATGCAGACGTAGAGGAAGTAGCGGATCGAAAGCGAGTAGTCGTGTAGTCGCTACCCAAAAACCTATTCACCCCTCACCCGTACAGGAACCAGAAGTGTGTGGTTTCGGAGACCTGCTCTCCCGTCGACCGTGTACACGGCGGACGAGATGGAGTCACCGGTGGCAGCAGCAAGGGAACGACGGTGGGTGTGCGCGTGAGCATATGAGATCTGTTCGTGGCGGCTAGGGTTGGGAGACACCGCACACTTATATAGGCGCAGCCGCGTGGAGAGACGTGGGCTCGACCCACGTCTGATTCCGTGACAGCCCATGATCCAACGGTCTTGAGAGTATTGCATCTCCAACGGAGTGGGTTAGTATAGTTACTCTCCTCAGTTCACCACTGGCTTGTTTTCCCAGGTCCTACTTCACGGGATCTCCGATCACATAGGTTGGGTTACCACCATGGCAACTCACGTGGGTCTCATACCCATCTCCCTCGATGCATTTTCTATCACAACACGTGATAGCCCTTTTGTAAAGGGATCTGCCAGATTCTTAGCCGTATGGACATAGTCCAACGCTATCACTTCGGAGTTTCTTAATTTTCTGACAGCTTTTAATCTCATTCTTATGTGTTTGTTGGACTTCATGTTGTCCTTTGAACTCTTCACCTTGGTGATGACAGTCTGATTGTCATAGTTCATAAGGATAGCCAAAACCGGTTTATCAACCAATGGCAAGTCCATCAAAAGATCTCGAAGTCATCCCGCTTCAACACCAGATGTGTCTAATGCTGTTAATTCTGGTTCCATTTTCCATCTCGTTAAGATCGTTTGCTTGCAAGACTTCCAGGAAACAGCACCACCTCCAAGAGTAAACATATACCCAGTTGTGGCCTTCATCTCATCAGCATCAGGGATCCAATTCGCATCACCATACCCTTCAAGTACCGACGGGTCTCCGGTATAGTGAAGTCCATAGTCCATAGTACCTTTCAGATAGTGCATAACTCGTTCAACAGCATGCCAATGTACATCACCCGGTTTGGAAACAAACCGGCTCAGTTTGCTCACAGCAAACGCGATGTCAGGCCTCGTTGCGCTCGCTAGGTACATCAGTGAACCAATGATTTGAGAGTCTCTCAATTGATCTATAGCCGTGCCTTTGGACTTTCGAATCAACACGCTAGGATCATATGGTGTTTGAGATGGTGTGCAGTCCGAATATCCAAAATGACTCAACACCTTCTCAACATAGTGGGATTGTAGAAGTGTAATCCCACCCTCATTATCTCTCAGTAGCTTGATGTTCAAGATAACATCAGCCACACCAAGGTCTTTCATCTTAAAGTTCTATGACAGAAATGACTTGACCTCCTCAATGACTTTGACGTTGGTTCCAAATATCAGTATGTCATCAATATACAAGCACAGCATAACTCCTTCGCCCCCCCATGGCGATATTATACACATTTGTCAGCCTCATTAACAACGAAACCAATAGATGTCAGAGTTGTATTAAACTTATCATGCCATTGCTTAGGTGCTTTCTTCAGGCCATATAAAGATTTCAGCAACCTACACACCTTTCTTTCCTGACCATCTATCACAAAGCCATCTGGCTATTGCATGTAGATTTCCTTGTTTAGCTCTCCATTCAGAAAAGCCGTCTTAACATCCATCTGGTGGACGAGAAGACCATGCGAGGCCGCCAACGAGAGTAATACTCGAATGTTGGTCAGTCTAGCCACATGTGAATAAGTGTCGAAGAAATCTTCCTCTTCTTTCTGGTCATAGCCCTTGGCCACAACCCTAGCCTTGTATTTTTCAATCGTACCATTGGGCCTAAGCTTCTTTTTGAACACCCACTTACATCCTAATGGTTTGCAACCATAGGGGTGCTCAGTGATCTCCCATGTCCCGTTAGCCATGATGGAATCCATCTCTCTACGGACCGCATCCTTCTAGTAGTCAGCTTTTGGAGAGGCATACACTTCTGAAATACAAGTGGGAGTATCATCCACGAGGTACACGAAGAAATCATCACCAAAGGTCTTTGCAGTACTTTGTCTCTTGCCCCTACCAAGGGTTTCCTCGCCATCCTCCTCAGTATTTTCATCATGTGTTTGTTCATAATAATCCATAGGAATGGCAGGCTCAGGAGTCTCCTCAGATTCCTGTCTAGAAGTGCTTTGCATATCTCTCATAGGAAAAATATCCTCAAAGAATGTAGCATTCTTTAGACTCCATAATTGTACCGACCTTCTGGTTAGGTACCTCGGATTTCACTACTAGAAATCTATAGCCAACGCTGTTCTTAGCGTATCCCAAATTAACACATTACATAGTCTTGGGTCCAAGCTTACGCTTTTTGGGGATCGACACATTGACTTTCGCCAAACAGCCCCATGTACACAAGTACGAAAGTGTTGTCCTTCTCTTCGCCCATTTTCTCATAGGGAGTGATCTCATTATCCTTTGTCGGAACTTTATTCAGGACATGACATGCCGTCAATATAGCCTCCCCCACCAATGCCTTGGATAAACCCAATGTATCTAACATGGCGCTAACCAAATCAGTTAGAGTACGGTTTTTCCGCTCGGTAACCCCATTTGACTGAGGTGAATAGGGAGGCGTCCTCTCATGAATAATGTCGTTTTTTGCACAAAAGAATCAAACTCACTCGAGAAGTACTCTCCACCACGATCTGATCAGACTTGTTTAATTTTCTTTTGAAGTTGATTCTCAACTTCTGCCTTATAGATTTTAAAGTAGTTTAGAGCCTCATCTATAGTATTTAACAGATACACATAGCAATATCTAGTGGAATCATCTATCAACATCATGAAGTATTTCTTTCCACCTTTAGTCAACACACCATTCATCTCACAAATATCAGAATGTATGAGTTCTAATGGCACTAAGTGTCTCTCCTCCGCGGCCTTGTGAGGCTTGCGAGGTTTCTTAGCTTGCACACATGAAAGGCACTTAGAACCTTTGGCTAAGGTGAAACTCGCGGTTAAATCCAACTTGGCTAGCCGTGTCATAACACCGAAACTAATGTGACAAAGACGTGAATGCCAAACTTCAGATTCATTAACATTCGAATGAATATGGTTCACGACTTTATTACAAAAATCTGCGAGGGAAAGGCGGAACATCCCTCCGCTCTCATAACCTTTTCCAATAAAGAGTCCATATTTCATAACAACTAATTTATTAGACCCGAAAACCAATTAAAACCCTTCTCTACATAGAAGGGAGTCACTAACGAGGTTCTTCTTGATGTCGGGGACAAGCTGCACGATCCTTCCCGAAGTAAACCTGAGATCGACCGTGCCAACACCATGAATAGAAGCACTTGCGCCATTCTCCATCAATACGGACCTGTGGCCTATGACCTGGTAAGAAGGAAACAATAAAATGTCAGCACACACATGAACACCTGCACCTGTGTCCACCCACCAATCGGTGGACTGAAAAACTGAAAAAACAGTAAATAAATCACCGTACCCAGGTGCACCATTCTCATTGTTGCCCACAATCATGTTGACAGACTTGGAGTCCTGTCCTGGCTTCTTGTACTTGTTAGGGCACTTGTTGGCCCAGTGTTCAATCGAACCACAAGTAAAGCAGCCCTCATCCTTCTTGTTCTTCTGGAAGGTCTTCTTACCCTTCTTCTTAAAGTCGGTATTGTGTTGGACACCGTTCTATCCCTTGGGCTTGTGGGAGTTATGGTTCCTCTGGTTAACCATGTTGGCAACAGAAGTTCTTTCGACCCCTTTTCCGTGTGAGTCCTTTGCCCTTGAATTTTGCGCAACACTCAGATGGCCAATGACATCCTCCACGGAGAATTCACGCCTCTGATGTTTCAGAGTGGTGGCAAAGTTCCTCCGGGAATTAGGGAGCTTAGAGATTATGCAGCCCATGACAAACTTGCCGAGTAACTCGTACTTAAGAAGCTCAAGCTCCTTAACAATGCATATTATCTCATGAGCTTGCTCCAATACAGGACGGTTTTCAACCATCTTGTAATCATGGAACTGCTCTATAATATACATCTCGCTCCCGGCATCGGCGGCCCCGAACTTAGATTCGAGCGCCTCCCACAAGTCCTTGGCGACATGCACATGTAAATATGCGTCGATCAGTTTATCTCTGATCACGCTAAGAACTGCTCCGAGAAACACAACGATGGCCTCCTTAAACGGCTTCTCCTGTTTAGCAGCAATCGTTCCCGTGGAGACACCGGTGACCCAGAACACGTTCATAGCCGTGAGCCATAAAGTGGTCTTAGTCTGCCAGCGCTTAAAATACGTACCGGTAAACTTATCCGGTTTCAGTGCAGCGGCAAAGCCGCTTGCCAAAAAATTCCTACACATATTAGGTTTTTGGATTGCTGAGTAAATAGGAATTTTTTTGACAAATTTAATCCATAAATAAATTAATAGTATGGCATTGACAGAATTAAGAACATGCTGATATTGGATCACGCAAGCATATGCTACGCTAATGGCAGATACATCTATGTTTAACGCTAGCATAGTTATAACAGAAAAACAGTAGAAGCGGGATAAATGAGTTATACCCTCCAGTAGGCCATGCAGAAGCCGCCGCGGTAGTTGCGGCAGCAGCGGTGTCCTCGGCGACCTTCTTGTCGGCCTCGAGCTTTTCGGCAGCGACACGTTCGGCGTCGGTGGACATGGTGATGATGAGGGCGATGCAGACGTAGAGGAAGTAGCAGATCAGAAGCGAGCAGTCGCGTACTCGCTGCCCAAAAACCTATTCGCCCCTCACCCGTACAGGAACCAGAAGGGCGTGCTTTCGGAGACCTGCTCTCCCGTCGACCGTGTATGGAGTCACCGGCGGCAGACGGGATGGAGTCACCGGCGGCAGCGGCAGCAGCAAGGGAATGACGGTGGGTGTGCGCATGAGCAGATGAGATCTGTTCGTGGCGGCTAGGGTTGGGAGACACCGCACACTTATATGGACGCAGCCGCGTGGAGAGACGTGGGCTCGACCCACGTCCGAGTCCGTGACAGCCCACGACCCGACGTCTCAGTTCCCGTCCCAGCTGTCAGAAACTCTCCGTTAGTGACTGACAAAAATAAGCGCGTAGGTGTGATCTCCGCTCAATCCCACAATCCGCGTCGCGGCGGGTGCGGCACGGCGGGCGGCAGAGGAGGAGCGCACGAAGGCCTCTTCTATTCTCAAGCTCCAATAGCATGTGAAAGAACATCCCTTATAAAGAGGTCCAACTCCTCTCCACTTCCGGAGTGAGACTAAACTTCCCACCTCCACCTACCTAGTGCCAATAAACCCACATGAGCCCTTAGAGATTTTCAGAAATTGTATATGGGCCTAAAGCCCATCTCAAATTTCAGCAACCTAGCCACACCCAATGACAAAAAAGAATCAGGTACACAGATACCAAAAGTCTCAGCAATAATTGACCAGAATAAGCATGAAAAGGCGAAATCACTAATTAAGAAGTACTTGTTGCAAAGAACACTCCACTTTTCAGGTCGTGACAAGTGGCGCACATGCAGTGTGCCACTTGGGCAACCTGGGAGTTTTTTTGGAATCTGGGCTCATCATCGCTTCCTCATAGTTCGTAGCCTTGTCATGGTCAAGTAACATGACCTCCAGAACAGGATTACCGTACCACTCTGATGTGGATCTCACTCTGGTTTACCTACGAGGTTCGGTAGTAACTTGATCTGAAGTTACATGATCATCATCATTAGCTTCCTCACTAATTGTTATAGTAGTCACAGGAACAGATTTCTGTGATGAACTACTTTACAATAAGGGAGCAGGTACAATTACCTCATCAAGTTCTACTTTCCTCCCACTCACTTCTTTCGAGCGAAACTCCTTCTCTAGAAATGATCCATTCTTAGCAACGAATAACTTGCCTTCGGATCTGTGATAGAAGGTGTACCCAACAGTTTCTTTTGGGTATCCTATGAAGATTTACTTCTCCGATTTGGGTTCGAGCTTATCATGTTGAAACTTTTTCACATAAGCATCGCAGTCCCAAACTTTAAGAAACGACAGCTTAGGTTTCTCGCCAAACCACAGTTCATACGGTGTCATCTCCACGGATTTAGATGGTTTCCTATTTAACGTGAATGTAGCTGTCTCTAATGCATAACCCCAAAACGATAGTGGTAGATCGGTAAGAGACATCATAGATCGTACTATATCTAATAAAGTACGGTATGAAGTTCGGACACACCATTACACTGTGGTGTTCCAGGTGGCGTGAGTAGTGAAACTATTTCACATTGTTTTAACTGAAGGCCAAACTCGTAACTCAAATATTCTCCTCCATGATCAGATCATAGAAACTTTATTTTCTTGTTACGATGATTTTCCACTTCACTCTGAAATTATATGAACTTTTCAAATATTTCAGACTTTTGTTTCATCAAGTAGATATACCCATATCTGCTCAAATCATCTATGAAGATCAGAAAATAATGATATCTGCCGTGAGCTTGAATATTCATCGGACCAGATACATCAGTATGTATGATTTCCAACAAATATGTTGCTCACTCCATTGTTCCAGAGAACGGAGTCTTAGTCATCTTGCCCATGAGGCATGGTTCGCAAGCATCAACTGATTCATAATCAAGTGATTCCAAAAGCCCATCAGCATGGATTTTCTTCATGCGCTTTACACCAATATAACCTAAACGGCAGTTCCACAAATAAGTTGCACTATCATCATTAACTTTGCATCTTTTTGGCTTGAATATTATGAATATGTGTATCACTACGATCGAGATCCAACAAACCATTTTTTTGGTGTGTATGAACATCGAAGGTTCTATTCATGTAAATAGAACAACTATTGTTCTCTAACTTAAATGACATGTAAATAGAACAACTATTGTTCTCTAATAAACATGATCAAATCATATTTATGCTCAACGTAAACACCAAATAACACTTATTTAGGTTCAACACTAATCCCAAAAGTATAGGGAGTGTGCGATGATAATCATATCAATCTTGGAACCAATTCCAACACACATCGTCACTTCACCCTTAACTAGTTCATGTTCATTCTGTAACTCTTGTTTCGAGTTGCTAATTTTAGCAACCGAACAAGTATCAAATACTCAGGGGCTACTATAAACACTAGTAAGGCACACATCAATAACCTGTATATCAAATATACCCTTTGTTCACTTTGCCATCTTTCTTATCCGCCAAATACTTGGGGCAATTCCGCTTCCAGTGACCAGTCTCTTTGCAGTAGAAGCACTTAGTCTCAGGCTTAGGACCAGACTTGGGCTTCTTCACTTGAGCAGCAACTTGCTTGCCGTTCTTATTGAAGTTCCCTTTCTTTCCCTTTGCCCTTTTCTTGAAACTAGTGGTCTTGTTAATCATCAACACTTGATGCTCTTTCTTGATTTCTACCTTCATCAATTTCATCATCATGAAAAGCTCAGGAATCATTTTCATCATCCCTTGCATACTATAGTTCATCACGAAGTTCTACTAACTTGGTGATGGTGACTAGAGAATTCTGTCAATCACTATTTTATCTGGAAGATTAACTCCCACTTGATTCAAGTGATTGTAGTACCCAAACAATCTGAACACATGCTCACTGCTTGAGCTATTCTCCTCCATCTTTTAGCTATAGAACTTGTTGGAGACTTCATATCTCTCAACTCGGGTATTTGCTTGAAATATTAACTTCAACTCCTGGAACATCTCATATGGTCCATGACGTTCAAAACGTCTTTGAAATCCCGATTCTAAGCTGTTAAGCATGGTGCACTAAACTATCAAGTAGTCATCATATTGAGCTAGCCAAACGTTCATAACGTCTGCATCTGCTCCTGCAATAGGTCTGTCACCTAGCGGTGCATCAAAGACATAATTCTTCTGTGCAGCAATGAGGATAATCCTCAGATCACGGATCCAATCCACATTATTGCTACTAACATTTTTCAACATATTTTTTCTCTAGGAACACAATAAACTGGGAGTAACATCGCTAGCTATTGATCTACAACATAGATATGCTAATTCTACCAGGACTAAGTTCATGATAAATTAAAGTTCAATTAATCATATTACTTAAGAACTCCCACTTAGACAGACATCCCTCTAATCTTCTAAGTGATCACGTGATCCATATCAACTAAACCATGTCCGATCATCACGTGAGATGGAGTAGTTTCAATGGTGAACATCACTATGTTGATCATATCTACTATATGATTCACGCTCGACCTTTCGGTCTCCGTGTTCCGAGGCCATATCTGTTATATGATAGGCTCGTCAAGTTTAACCTGAGTATTCCGCGTGTGCAACTGTTTTGCACCCGTTGTATTTGAACGTAGAGCCTATCACACCCGATTATCACGTGGTGTCTCAGCACGAAGAACTTTCGCAATGGTGCATACTCAGGGAGAACACTTGTACCTTGATAATTAGTGGGAGATCATCTTATAAAGCTACCGTCGAACTAAGAAAAATAAGATGTATAAAAGATAAACATCACATGCAATCAAAATATGTGACATGATATGGCCATCATCATCTTGTGCCTTTGATCTCCATCTCCAAAGCATCGTCATGATCTCCATCGTCACCGGCATGACACCATGATCTCCATCATCTTGATCTATATCAATGTGTCGTCATATGGTTGTCTCGCCAACAATTGCTCATGCAACTATTGCTATTGCATAGCGATAAAGTAAAGCAATTATTTGGCGCTTGCATCTTATGCAATAGAGAGATAACCATAAGGCTTTTGCCAGTTGCCGATAACTTCAACAAAACATGATCATCTCATACAACAACTTATATCTCATCACGTGTTGACCATATCACATCACAACATGCCCTGCAAAAACAAGTTAGACGTCCTCTACTTTGTTGTTGCAAGTTTTACGTGGCTGCTACGGGCTGAGCAAGAACCGTTCTTACCTACACATCAAAACCACAACGATAGTTTGTCAAGTTGGTGCTGTTTTAACCTTCTCAAGGACCAGGCGTAGCCACACTTGGTTCAACTAAAGTTGGAGAAACTGACACCCGCTAGTCACCTGTGTGCATAGCACGGCGGTAAAACTAGTCTCGCGTAAGCGTACGCGTAATGTCGGTCCGGGCCGCTTCATCCAACAATACCGCCGAACCAAAATGTGACATGCTGGTAAGCAGTATGACTTATATCACCCATAACTCACTTGTGTTCTATTCGTGCGTATTACATCAACGCATAAAACCTGGCTCGGATGCCACTGTTGGGGAACGTAGCAATTTCAAAAATTTCCTACGCACATGCAAGATCATGGTGATGCACAGCAACGAGAGGGGAGAGTGTGTCCACGTACCCTCGTAGACCGAAAGCGGAAGCGTTAGCACAACGCGGTTGATGTAGTCGTACGTCTTCACGATCCGACCGATCAAGTACCGAATGCATGGCACCTCCGAGTTCTGCACACGTTCAACTCGATGACGTCCCTCGAACTCCGATCCAGCCGAGTGTTGAGGGAGAATTTCGTCAGCACGACGGCATGGTGACGATGATGATGTTCTACCGACGCAGGGCTTCGCCTAAGCACTGCTACGATATGATCAAGGTGGATTATGGTGGAGGGAGGCACCACACACGGCTAAGAGGTCAAGAGATCAATTGTTGTGTCTGTGGGGTGCCCCTGGCCACGTATATAAAGGAGTGGAGGAGGGGAGGGGCCGGCCCTCTCTATGGTGCGCCCTAGGGGAGTCCTACTCCCATCGGGAGTAGGATTGCCCCTTTTCCTAGTAGAGCTAGGAACCCTTCCAAGTAGTAGGAGTAGGAGGGAAGGAAAGGGAAGAGAAAAGGAGAAGGAAGGACGGGGGCGCCCCCCTCCCTAGTCCAATTCGGACCAGCCCATGGGGAGGGGTGCAGTCACCCTTTGAGGCCTTTCTCTCCTTTCCCGTATGGCCCATTAAGGCCCAATACGAATTCCCGTAACTCCCCGGTACTCCCAAAAATACCCGAATCACTCAGAACCTTTCCGATGTCTGAATATAGTCGTCCAATATATCGATCTTTACGTCTCAACCATTTCGAGACTCCTCGTCATGTTCCCGATCTCATCCGGGACTCCGAACTCCTTCGGTACATCAAAACTCATAAACTCATAATATAACTGTCATCGAAACCTTAAGCGTGCGGACCCTACGGGTTCGAGAACAATGTAGACATGACCGAGACACGTCTCTGGTCAATAACCAATAGCGGAACCTGGATGCTTATATTGGCTCCCACATATTCTACGAAGATCTTTATCGGTCAGACCGCATAACAACATACGTTGTTCCCTTTGTCATTGGTATGTTACTTGCCCGAGATTCGATCGTCGGTATCTCAATACCTAGTTCAATCTCGTTACCGGCAAGTCTCTTTACTCGTTCTGTAATACATCATCCCGCAACTAACTCATTAGTTGCAATGCTTGCAAGGCTTATAGTGATGTGCATTACCGAGTGGGCCCAGAGATACCTCTCCGACAATCGGAGTGACAAATCCTAATCTCGAAATACGCCAACCCAACAAGTACCTTTGGAGACACCTGTAGAGCACCTTTATAATCACCCAGTTACGTTGTGACGTTTGGTAGCACACAAAGTGTTCCTCTGGTAAACGGGAGTTGCATAATCTCATAGTCATAGGAACATGTATAAGTCATGAAGAAAGCAATAGCAACAAACTAAACGATCAAGTGCTATGCTAACGGAATGGGTCAAGTCAATCACATCATTCTCCTAATGATGTGATCCCGTTAATCAAATGACAACTCATGTCTATGGTTAGGAAACATAACCATCTTTGATCAACGAGCTAGTCAAGTAGAGGCATACTAGTGACACTCTGTTTGTCTATGTATTCACACATGTATTATGTTTCCAGTTAATACAATTCTAGCATGAATAATAAACATTTATCATGATATAAGGAAATAAATAATAACTTTATTATTGCCTCTAGGGCATATTTCCTTCACTATCTTCCTCCCACTCAATTCTTTCGAGAGAAACTCCTTCTCGAGAAAGGACCCGTTCTTAGAGACAAACACTTTGCCCTCGGATCTGAGATAGAAGGTATACCCAACTATTACCTTTGGGTATCCTATGAAGATGTATTTGTCCTCTTTGGGTTCGAGCTTTTTCGGCTGAAGCCTTAAGCATCGCAGCACCAAATGACAACTTTGGTTTCCTGCCAAACCAATGTTCACACGACGTCGTCTCAACGGACTTAGATGGTGCTGTCAACTGTGAAACAACTTCACAATGTGTTAAGTGATTGCCAAACTCATAACTCAGAAATTCTCCATCGATCAGATCGTAGGAATTTGATCTTCTTATTATGATGGTTCTTAACTTCACTCTGAAATTGCTTGAACTTTTCAAACGTTTCAAACTTGTGCTTCATTAAGTAAATATACCCATATCTACTCAAATCGTCAGTGAAGATGAGAAAATAGCGATGTCTACCGCACGCCTCAATTCTTATTGGATCACACACATCAGCATGTACGATTTCCAACAAGTCACTTGCCCGTTTCATTGTACCTGAAAACAGGGTCTTAGTCATCCTGCCCATGAGGCATGGCTCGCATGTGTCAAGCGATTCAAAATCAAGTGACTCCAAACATCCATCGACATGGAGTTTCTTCATGCATCTTATGCCAATATGACCTAAGCGGCAGTACCACAAGAAAGTGGTACTATCCTTACTAACTCTACATCTTTTGGTGTGAACATGTGTATTACCACGACCGAGATTCAATGAACCATTCACATAGGGTGCATGACCATGAAAGGTATTATTCATGTAAACAGAATAACCATTATTCTCTAACTTAGATGAATAACCGTATTGATATGAACATGATCTAATCATATTCATGCTCAATGTAGACACCTGATAACATTTATCTAGGTTCAATACTAATCCCGAAGGCAGATGGAGCGTGCGATGGTGATCTCATCAACTTTGGAAACACTTCCAACGCACATCGTCACCTCGCCCTTAGCCAATCTCCGTTTAGTCCGTAGCTTTTGCTTCAAGTCACCAATAATAGCAACTGAACCGGTATCCAATACCCAGGTGCTACCAGGAGTACTAGTAAGGTACACATTAATAACACGTATATACTTTGTTGAAGTTTCCAGCCTCCTTATCTACCATGCATTTGGGGTAGTTCCGCTACCAGTGACCGTTCCCCTTACAATAGAAGCACTTAGTCTCAGGTTTGGGTTCAACATTGGGTTCCTTCACTGGAGCGGCAACTGGTTTGCCATTCATGAAGCTTCCCTTCTAGCCCTTGCCCTTCTTGAAACAAGTGGTCTTGTTAAACCATCAACACTTGATGCTCCTTCTTGATTTCTACTTTTTGCGGTCTTAAGCACCGCGAACAGCTCCGGGATCATCTCCATCCCTTGCATGTCATAGTTCATCACGAAGATCTAGTAACTTAGTGATAGTGACTAGAGAACTCTATCAATCACTATCTTATCTGGAAGTTTAACTCCCACTTGATTCAAGTTATTGTAGCACCCAGACATTCTAAGCATATGCTCACTAGCTGAGCTATTCTCCTCCATCTTCTAGGCAAAGAACTTGTCAGAGGTCTCATACCTCTCAACACGGGCATGAGCCTGAAATCCCAATTTAAGCTCTTGGAACATATCATGTGTTCTATGGCGTTTAAAACATCATTGGAATCCCGATTCTAAGCCGTAAAGTATGGTGCACTTAACTATCAAGTAGTCATCAGGACGTATCTGTCAGATGTTCATAACATCCACAGACGACGCTGGAGAGGTTGGCACACCGAGCGGTGCATCAAAGACATAAGCCTTTTGTGTAGCAGTGAGGACACTCCTCAGGCAACGGACCTAGTCCGCATCATTGCTTACAATATCTTTCAACTTAATCTTTCTCTAGGAACGTATTGAAACAGGGAGCTACAACGCGAGCTATTGATCTACAACCCTTTTGCAAAGACAACTTAGACTATTGTTCATGATAAATAAGTTCATCTAATCAAATTATATAATGAACTCCCACTCAGATAGACATCCCTCTAGTCATCTAAGTGATACATGATTCGAGTCAACTAAGCCGTGTCCGATCATCACGTGAGACGGACTAGTCATCATCGGTGAACATCCTCATGTTGATCGTATCTTCTATACGACTCATGTTCGACCTTTCGGTCTTCCGTGTTCCGAGGCCATGTCTGTACATGCTAGGCTCGTCAAGTCAACCTAAGTGTATTGCGTGTGTAAATCTGGCTTACACCCGTTGTATTCGAACGTTAGAATCTATCACACCCGATCATCACGTGGTGCTTCGAAACAACGAACCTTCGCAACGGTGCATAGTTAGGGGGAACACTTCCTTGAAATTATTGCGAGGGGTCATCTTATTTAAGCTACCATCGTTCTAAGAAAATGAGATGCAAAACATGATAAACATCACATGCAATCGAATAGTGACATGATATGGCCAATATCATTTTGCTCCTTTTTGATCTCCATCTTCGGGGCGCCATGATCATCGTCGTCACCGGCATGACACCATGATCTCCATCATCATGATCTCCATCATCGTGTCTTCATGAAGTTGTCTCGTCAACTATTACTTCTACTACTATGGCTAACGGTTAGCGATGAAGTAAAGTAATTACATGACGTTTATGTTGACACGCAGGTCATAAATAAATTAAGACAACTCATATGGCTCCTGCCGGTTGTCATACTCATCGACATGCAAGTCGTGATTCCTATTACAAGAACATGATCAATCTCATACATCACATATATCATTCATCACATCCTTTTGGCCATATCATATCACACGGCATATGCCGCAAAAACAAGTTAGACGTCCTCTAATTGTTGTTGCAAATTTTACGTGGCTGCTATAGGTTTCTTAGCAAGAACGTTTCTTACCTACGCCAAAACCACAACGTGATATGCCAATTTATATTTACCCTTCATAAGGACCCTTTTCATCGAATCCGATCCGACTAAAGTGGGAGAGACAGACACGCGCTAGCCACCTTATGAAACTAGTGCATGTCAGTCGGTGGAACCAGTCTCACGTAAGCGTACGTGTAAGGTCGGTCCGGGCCGCTTCATCCCATGATACCGCCGAATCAAGATAAGACTAGTAACGGCAAGTAAATTGACAAAATCGACGCCCACAACAACTTGTGTTCTACTCATGCATAGAAACTACGCATAGACCTAGCTCATGATGCCATTGTTGGGGATCGTCGCAGAAATTTAAAATTTTCTATGCATCACCAAGATCAATCTATGGAGTAATCTAGCAACGAGGGGAAGGGGAGTGCATCTACATACCCTTGTAGATCGCTAAGCGGAAGCGTTGCAGGAATGCGGATGAGGTAGTCGTACTCATGGCGATTCAGATCGTGGTCAATTCCGATCTAAGCACCGAACAACGGCGCCTCCGCGTTCAAGACACGTGCAGCCCGGTGACGTCTCCCATGCCTTGATCCAGCAAGGAGAGAGGGAGAGGTTGAGGAAGACTCCGTCCAGCAGCAGCACGACGGCGTGGTGGTGGTGGAGGAGTGCGGTACTCCAGCAGGGCTTCGCCAAGCACTACGAGAGACGAGGAGGGAGAGAGGTAGGGCTGCGCCTTGGGAGAGAGAGACTCGTGTGTTGGGCAGCCCCAAAACCTCCACTATATATAGGGGGAGGGGAGGGGCTGCGCCCCCACCTAGGGTTCCCTCCCTAGGGGTGGCGGCAGCCCCCAGATCCCATCTGGGTGGCGGCCAAGGGGGAGAGAGAGGGGGGCGCACCTAGGGTGGGCCTTAGGGCCCATCTGGGTGGCGGCCAAGGGGGAGAGAGAGGGGGGCGCACCTAGGGTGGGCCTTAGGGCCCATCTGCCCCTAGGGTTTGCCCCCTCTCCTCTTGAGGGCGCCTTGGGCCTTGGTGGGAGGCGCCCAAGCCCACCTAGGGGCTGGTCCCTTCCCATTCTTGGCCCACGGAAGCCTCCGGGGCTGGTGGCACCTCCCGGTGGACCCCAGGAACACTTCCGGTGGTCCCGGTACATTACCGGTGATGCCCGGAACACTTCCGGTGGCCAAATCCACACTTCCTATATATCAATCTTTACATCCGGACCATTCCGGAAGTCCTCGTGACGTCCGGGATCTCATCCGGGACTCTGAACAACATTCAATAACCGCATACATACTTTCCCTATAAGCCTAGCGTCATCGAACCTTACGTGTGTAGACCCTACGGGTTCGGGAATCATGCAGACATGACCGAGACATCTCTCTGGTCAATAACCAACAGCGGGATCTGGATACCCATGTTCGCTCCCACATGTTCCACAATGATCTCATCGGATGAACCACGATGTCAAGGATTCAATCAATCCCGTATACAATTCCCTTTGTCTACCGGTATGATACTTGCCCGAGATACGATCGTCGGTATCCCGATACCTTGTTCAATCTCGTTACCGGCAAGTCTCTTTACTCGTTCCGTAACACATCATCCCGTGATCAACCCCTTGGTCACATTGTGCACATTATGATGATGTCCTACCGAGTGGGCCCAGAGATACCTCTCCGCTACACGGAGTGACAAATCTGAGTCTCGATTCGTGCCAACCCAACAGACACTTTTGGAGATACCCGTAGTGCACCTTTATAGCTACCCAGTTACGTTGTGACGTTTGGTACACCCGAAGAATTCCTACGGTATGCGGGAGTTGCACAATCTCATGGTCTAAGGAAATGATACTTGACATCAGAAAAGCTTTAGCATACAAACTACACGATCTTGTGCTAGGCTTAGGATTGGGTCTTGTCCATCACATCATTCTCCTAATGATGTGATCTCGTTATCAACGACATCCAATGTCCATGGTCAGGAAACCGTAACCATCTATTGATCAACGAGCTAGTCAACTAGAGGCTTACTAGGGACATGGTGTTGTCTATGTATCCACACATGTATCTGAGTTTCCTATCAATACAATTCTAGCATGGATAATAAACAATTATCATGAACAAGGAAATATAATAATAACTAATTTATTATTGCCTCTAGGGCATATTTCCAACACTTAGAACCAATAACCTGAGATAAACTTTAGCAACCGATATTAGTTCAACTAACCACATTGTCATCACACCAAAATATATTTTAAGTGCCATTAGCACTTTCAATCTCCCCCTTTTTGGTGCATTGATGACAACGTAGTTAGAGCATGGCAAAGAGGATAAACAGATAGAAAGCCATGGAACAAATAATGATCATGATAGCTCCCCCCTATATGTGTGCCCGAAAACAAGAATGCATCTAGTACACCCATAGGAGGTTCGACCAAGATCATTATTGATAAGTCATGAGATTCATCAAAATAAACCTCTAACGGTGCCTAGATCTCATGACACAGTGTGGTGAGCAAATAATGTGAGACCCAATAAGCATAAGAGGGTAATTGCAAGGTTCAATAATAAAGCTAGAGTCTCACAACTACACAGACGGAAAGGAAATAAGATTATCTCAAGCCAACTAAAATCAACCAACAGCGAGAAACACGTGGCTTGAGATCTCAACACACCCACGAACGCACCACACACCACACACCACACACCCACACACACCACTTCTCCCCCTTTGTCATCAAGACAACAAAAAGGAGAGATGGCGACACAAGACCCACTAGACAAGAGGAGGAGCACTCGAGGCATCATAATCATCATAAAAACGCCACCCGTCCATTGGGAAAGACCGAGCAGTGGCCTCACTGTCGACGTCCTCTGAACCTGGACCGACCTCCTCACCAGCAGCAGCCCTTGCTGCCTTCTGCTCACGCCGAACAAGCTTCTCCTTGTTGATTTCCTTGGTCTGACGACACTGAATCGACTGACACATCTTGAACATGTTGCTCAAGGTCTTGAACATTGACTTCTTCACTCCCTTGGCAAAGATGGCCTCAGAGCCAACAAACATGGCCTTACCACGAGGGATCCGTGCATTAGAGGACATGCATGGAGTGTAAGTAGCACGATCCTCAGGCCTAGGGTTGCGCCCCTTCTTGATGGGCACATAGGGAGCAGGAGCAGCTGGGGTCCAGTTGGAGTTGCGCTTGGGAACAGCAGTCTTGAAGCTAGCAATGTACTTTGCTGGACAGACGGTCTCAATCAACGCCTGTATGAATGGAGCATAGATCAAAGACTTGTTCTCTTGTACACACTGACGCAGCTCGTAGTACATGAAATCCAGAACATCCACTTTCTTCTTCTGATGAAGATACACAAAGACATCAAGCATGGAGCTCCGAATGTTATGGGAATCCCCGGCCTTTGGAGTGAGGGTATACCGCAGGATATGGCGCATGGTGTCATAGAGGGGCAAGAGGTCTTTGATTGACCCAGTGACAAACGACTTCTCTTGTTTGTAAGCAAAGGCAATCTCATCCTTAGTGCGCTGCCCACATTCCCGAACAATGCCAAACTCATCAGAAACAGTCTCTTCATCCATGAACGGGTAGGGAATGATCTCGGAGAACTTTGCCATAGGAGCTGAGCACTGATGCATTTCGGACATCCATGTGAGAGTGCGAGCAGAATCATTGAAGAAGTACAGAGTGGCAAAGAACTGCATCACTAGATCTTCATTGTAGGGGTGGTTGAAGGTGACAAACGGAATCAGACCCAGTCGTCCAAGAGCGGAGTACACACCGGGATACAGATGATCATTGTCGCGCAAACTCTCAGTGTTGACTTGCTTGTGAGGAGCAAACTTCTTTGACTTGGTCATAAGAAGCTCATGATAGATTCTTTGCTGAAACCCATTCTTGAAACGGGGATCCATTCCCATACTCGTGGCCTTAACATATGGATGGTTCTGTCTCTCAGCCCAGATCTCTGGCTTGGTCCACTTGACAAGAGGCATATTCCGGAGGTCATGCCTGCCCGGAGTGGCTTCCTCCGGACTAGACTCCTCTTCCTCTTCTTCATCTTCCTCACCACGATCATCTTCTTCATCTTCCTCACCACGATCATCTTCTTCTTCTATCTCATCATCTTGTGAGTCATATTCTTCCCCACATTCATCGAAAGCCTCAACAATGGGCCGCTTTGAGGCTACACGGCGAGCACGGCCCTGACCTGTCCCAGACCCCTAACCCATGCCTTCATACGGCTGACGACGAGCAATGGTGAAGTCCTTTGATCCTCCTTTTGCACGCTTGCGACGAAGCTTGGACCTCTTGTCAGCAGAGTCTGAAACACACACAAAAACCCAACAACACAAAGCACGAGGCACAAATGAGTACAAGTGCAAGATAAATGGCAAGGAGATAGACAAAAGTCTAGGCAAAAGTTCCTGGATAGCCCGTGCGCACGGGGGTTTAGACCCCGTGGGCAAGGAGGTCCCGTGCGCACGGTACAGGACCGTGGACACGGGGGTCTCCCAGCGGCAGCCACTACCAGAAAGAACTCCGGGAGTGGGTGAAGTAGAGGGACCAAATGATCTAAGCACTGGACTTCTATCTACAAACAAGTTGAGGCCAAATGAATCTAGGGAGCAAAGAAACCCTAAAGCTAGAACAAAAGAAAGGAATTCAAGGAGATGGAACAAGGGGACAAGACCAACCGGAGGAGGACCCCATCTGGATCCAGATCCACGGAGGAAGAACTCCGACAAAGCCCAGAGGAGCTCCGGCGAGTGGAGGCGACGGCGGCGGCGCTGGAGGCTTCCTGGGGAGTGAATGGGTGGGAATGAACCCGAGCCCCCCCCCCATGCTCCACCTCTTCAGGACCAGAAACCGCAGACCCCGTGCGCACGGGCTAAGTGAGCCCCGTGCGCACGGTACAGAGCCCTTGGACACGGGGTTCCCGTGTGCACGGTACAGGCCCGTGCGCACGGGGTATTCAAGAACTTTGACATGAGTGGATTTTTAAATACAGGGCTGAGTGTATACTCTTACCCCTACTTCACAAAGCACTCGGTCTACATTTCTGAATACGCCACGAGGAAAGTCCTATCACTATGGAAAGGGTATATGTGGAGCACTTGTACCAAAAGAGAATCGAGGAGAACCAACCAAAAAAATAAAAGAAACACCACACCACACACGCGAAACAAAGACGGACACAACCCTCAAGCGAGGGCGGTGGCCGAGGCCACCATGTTTGAGTTTACTTGGTATGGCACCGCGAAGATATGAACCTTGGGCCCAAGACCAATACTCATCTTTGAAGCACAAGTACCACCTAAAGTGGCTTATGTGACAGATTGTGTTTGTTTTATGCACTTCTAGGATAAGATAGCTCATGAGTTAAGCTAGCTCCCCCTAGACATGTGCCTACATCTAAGCAAGATAGTACATGAGTATGTGTGTGCGAGCAAGAGTTTCATCCGAAGTTACTAATATCCACGATATTTAGCTCATGCCTTAACTCGCGGAATCTTGCTTTGTCAAGAGGCTTGGTGAAGATGTCTGCTAGTTGATTCTCGGTGTTGACATGAAGTAACTCAATGTTTCCCTTGGCCACATGATCTCTAATGAAATGATGACGAATCTCAATATGCTTGGTCTTGCTATGTTGAACCGGATTCTCGGCGATCTTGATGGCACTTTCATTGTCACACCAAAGAGGCACTTTGTCACATTTGACACCGTAATCCATCAAAGTTTGCCTCATCCATAATAATTGGGCACAACAACTTCTGGCAGCAATATACTCGGCTTCGGCTGTGGAGAGAGATATACAATTTTGCTTCTTTGAAGACCAACTTACCAACGATCTCCCTAGGAATTGACATGAGCCGGATGTGGACTTATGATCAACCTTGTCTCTAGCCCAATCCGAATCTGAGTAACCCATTAACTCAAATGATGATCCCTTGGGATACCAAAGGCCCAAGTTTGGGGTATGAACCAAATATCGAAGGATCCTTTTCACTGCCGAATAGTGGCTCTCCTTAGGAGCAGATTGAAATCTTGCACACATACACACACTCAACATAATATCTGGCCTAGATGCACAAAGGTAAAGCAAGGAACCGATCATAGAGTGATATACCTTTTGATCCACTTCTTTACCATTTGGATCAAGATGAAGTTGACCATTTGTGGCCATGGGTGTCTTCATTGGCTTGACATCTTGCATTTTGAATCTCTTGAGCATGTCTTGGATATAATGAGATAGATTGATGAAGGTTCCGCCTCTCAATTGCTTCACTTGAAAACCGAGAAAGAACTTCAACTCTCCCATCATGCTCATCGCAAATTCCTTAGTCATAAGATTCTCAAACTCAACGTTAATAGCATGGTTAGTTGACCCAAAGATAATATCATCAACATATATTTGGTAGACAAACAACTCTCCTTTTACCCTCTTCGTAAAGAGAGTGGAATCTATTACCCCAATTTGGAACCCCTTCTCGCTTAGGAACGCTGTAAGGTGATCATACCAAGCACGAGGTGCTTGTTTGAGTTCATAGAGTGCCTTATGGAGTTCATAAACGTGAGAGGGATGATCGAGGTCTCCAAAACCGGGAGGTTGCTTGACATACACCAACTCCTTAAGAGGACCATTAAGAAATGCACTCTTAACATCCATTTGATATAATGTGAAATCATGATGAGAGGCATAAGCAAGCAAGATGCGAATGGATTCAAGATGGGCAACGGGGGCAAAAGTTTCACCAACGTCCAAACCTTCAACTTGGGTGAAACCTTGTGCCACTAACCTTGCCTTGTTCCTTATTACTTGTCCATATTCATCTTGTTTGTTCTTGAAAATCCACTTTGTTCCAATGACTTTATGAAAATCCTTGGGTCTTTCTACAAGGGTCCACACTTTGTTGCGTGTGAAGTTGTTGAGTTCTTCATGCATGGCATCTATCCAATCCGGATCGTCAAGGGCATCTTCCACCTTAAGGGGTTCAACACAAGAGACAAACGAGTGATGTTCACAAAAGTTTGCCAAACGTCTACGAGTAGTTACCCCCTTTTTGATGCTACCGTAGATGTTCTCGGTGAGGTGTTGAAGATGTTTTAGCTTGGCGGACACTTTTTGCTCTTTGCGGTCAAGCTCTTCTTCACTTGGTTTTGGACTTGATGAAGAAGCTTGCCCTTGAGATTGCTTTAGCCTTGGAGACACTCTTCTCTTTGCAACCACAGGTTCTTGCTCAGTAGGAAGTGATGACGATGAAGACACTTGTGGTTGGGGTTGATCTAGATCTTGATCATGACTTTGAGCTTGATCTTGAGCCTCAACGGTTGGTTCTTCATTATTCGGAAGAGTTTTCTCTTGATCTTGCTAAGGAACATGAGGGTCTTGATCTTGTTCTTGGATAGGTTCATTACTTCCCAAGGCATCTTGTACAAGTGGTGTCGATGATGACTTCCCTTGTGGAAAATCCTCAAGAGGGGCTCTTACTCCTTCTTCTTCTACTTGGACATAGGGTGTTTCTTGTGGGAGAATGTGGCCTATCCCCATTGTCCTTATAGCTTGTGAAGGAGCCTCATCACCTACAACACTAGGAACAATTTGCTCCATGCGGGAGCCGTTATCTTCATCAAACTCCACATTTACTGTTTCCTCAATGCATCTGGTGGATTTATTGAGAACTCGGTAAGCATGAGGGTTTGATGCATATCCAATAAATATGCCCTCATAAGTTCTAGACTCAAATTTAGCTAACCAGGATTTTTTGTTTAAAATGAAACACTTACAACCGAATACCCGAAAGTATTTGACGTTGGGCTTTCTCCCAATTAGGATCTCATAAGGGGTCTTGTTCTTGAGCTTGCGAAGATAAAGCCGGTTTGAAGCATGGCACGCGGTGTTGATGGCTTCTGCCCAAAGCTTGTATGGTGATTTGTACTCATCAAGCATGGTCCTAGCCATCTCAATAAGAGTCCGATTCTTCCTCTCTGCAACACCATTTTGTTGGGGAGTATATGGTGCGGCATATTGGTGCTTTATCCCCTCTTCACTCAAGAATTCATCCATTGTATAGTTTTTGAACTCGGTGCCATTGTCACTTCGGATTGCCTTGATCTCACAGTTATGTTGACGTTGAGCTTCTTTGGCAAAGTTGATGAAGGTTTCTTGAGTTTCATCTTTAGTCTTGAGAAAGAACATCCAAGTATATCTTGTGAAGTCATCAACAATGACAAGGCAATATCTTCTTCCTCCCAAACTATCATATGTTGGAGGCCCAAATAGATCCAAATGGATAAGCTCGAGGGGCCTCAAGGTGGTGATGATAGTCTTCACTTTATGAGCTTTTTCATGAAGCTTTCTGGCAATGCAAGCACTACAAGGACGATCTTTGGCAAAAGACACATTGGTTAGTCCAAGAATGTGCTCCCCCTTTAAGAGAGCTTGTAAATTTCTCATGCCCACGTGGGCTAGCCTACGGTGCCATAGCCACCCCACATCGGCCTTGACCATTAGGCATGTTGCAAGATGAGTTTTCTCTTTCGAGAAATCAACCATGTAAAGGTTGTCTTCAACATGCCCAACAAAGACCACTTTGAGATTGCTCCTCTTAAAGACGGTCACATGGAATTCACCAAAATGTGAACCATATCCGCACGAGCCAATTGAATAGTTGAAAGTAAATTGTAGTGAAGGGATTAGACAAGCATGACATTTGCAAGAGATGAATCATTAGAGATTACCACCTTGCCCAAACCCAATACCTTTCCCTTGCTATTGTCACCGAAGGAGATGTTCGAAGAGGCCTTGAGTGAATCAACGAACTCCACAAGCATCTCCCTTTCTCCGGTCATATGATTGGTGCATCCACTGTCGATCACCCATTGAGTTCCACCGGACACATAGTCCTACAATAATCAAGCTTTGGTTATAGGTACGCATTTTGCAATGGGTCTTGGTGAGTTAGAAACAAGGGTCTTGGGAACCCAAATAGTCCAAGCATAATCATCATAGTTAGTTCCAAATTTTTTTGCAAACGTATAGCCATCATCTCCTCTCATGAGAACATATGATGGATTGTTCTTGCCGGCAAAATTCTTGGGAATGGCCTTGTCCCTAATGACCTTCCCATTACCAACACCCTTCATTTCCTTCTCCTTCTCCTTGTGCCCTTCTTGCACAAACACTACCTTTTGGGGAGGGGAAGGAGTCGGACCGATCTTCTTGTTGTTCTTCTTCTTGTTGTTCTTACCACTCTTAGATGCGGGATTAAACCCAACTCCCTCCTTGGCAACACACTCCTTTTGGTTTCTCAAGAGATCGTTTAGGTTTTTCTCCCCTTGGATGCATGATACAAGCCCTTTCTCAATTTGAGCTTTCAACTTCTTATTTTCCTCTTGAAGGGAGGTGCAATCATGAGCAAAGTTAGCCGTATGAGCATCATCATTTAAATCAATATGAGGTACGGAAGTGAGAGCCTTAATGGTTGTAGCTTTTAACGGAGCATAAGACTCAGTGAGAGCAATGAGGTCACTTTTGACAACCTTGGAACTAATCACAAGGAACTCATGCTCCTCAACAAGTCTTGTATGGTCAACTAGAAGTTTTTCAACTCTAACGTTAAGAGCATCTTTATTCTCAAGAGCAAGTTGCAAAGCATCGTTGGTTTTAACAAAGTCAATTTGATGAGCAGATAAGGCTTCCTCAAGTGATGCTCTCATGACACTCTCTTCATTAAGTTCGTGCTTGAGGAGATCAACTCTCTCTTTTTCCTCTATAAGGAGGTTCCCAACGTTCTGAATAAAGTCATCACATTCGGCGAGTGACTTAAGGAGATCGCCAAAACGAGCACGAGCTTCACCATGAAGAGTTTTCATGAAAGCCATTAAGGATTCCTCATCATTATCCACACCCTCCTCACACTCATCCTCCACTATCTCACATGAGACATTGGGAGTGTAGTTGTCGGGTCTCTTGGGTTTGGACTTTGTTTTTACCTCTTTGGCCATGAGGCATCGATGAGTGAATGGCTTGTCCTTGTTTGGAGAGTCGAAGAGGCCAGTGGTGGAGGAGGAGGTAGTGGCATGCATGGCGAAGGCAGCCGTGCCCACTTGATCATCATCACCGTCATCTTCATCTCTAGACATGTATTCTTCATGAACAAGAGCCTTGTCATCCTTCCTCTTTGAAAACTTGGTGAACTTCTTCTTCTTAAGCACAAGCTTCTCGGACTTGTCTTCACGTCTCTCATATGGACAATCATGAACAAAGTGTCTTGGGCTATCACAATTGTAGCATTTCCTTCGTCCAAAAGATCTTCCTTGAAGATTTCTTCCTTTGTTTGCCATGGTCCCGGAGTACTTCTTGACTAAGAGAGCCAGGTATTCTGCAAAATCATTTGCCGGGCATGAGGTATCATTATCCGCCTCACATATCTCTTCACTCACTTCTTCCTCCCTTGAGGATTGGCTCATCACTTTCTTGTCCTTCAAGGAAAGATTGGAGTTCTTGGTTGCTTGAGCTATTGCAAATGTTTTCTTGGACTTGGTTTCCAAAAGAACATGGGTAGAGAAGGTGGAAACAACTTGAGCCGAAGTCAACTTGTGATAGTCTGGACGTTGATGAACCATCATGACCATGGTATGTTCTGTGAGAACCATAGCATCTATGAACTTGTCCTTGATGAATTCATCATTTGCCCAAGTGCACCCAAAGGTTCTCAAGTTGAGCACAAGGGACTTCAACCTTCAGTAAACCTCTTCTGCGGACTCACCCTCATTCCTCACGAAGAGATTGACTTCTTGTTTGAGCAAGGCCAACTGAGATCTTCGAATTGCTTCATCTCCTTCAAGAGCCTCCTCAAGGCAATCCCAAATTTCCTTTGCGGTTTTGAGAAGAGCAATGGAATCACTATAGTCTTCAGTCATAGCATTGCAAATCATGTTGTGTGCGGTAGCATTGAGTTGATCGTCAACTGCTTCCCTTGGAGTGAGATTCATTGGGTCCTTGCGGTTGAATCCATTGACCACAATCCACCACAATTGAGTTGAAGCACTGTGCATGTGAGACTCCATATCTAGCTTCCACTTAGCAAATGCATTAGCTTTCAAAGGGGGCGGAGGCCCAAGAGGATTAATGCGGGGATGTTGCAAGGGCTGAGGAGAGTAAAAGGGTTCCACGGCATTGTACTGGGGAACTTGAGTACGAGCCGGAGAAGCAAGAGGTTCCCTCGAGTCATCCGCATCATGAACCTCATTTGGATTAAACGAGTTTGATGCGGACGTTGATGGCTTTAGGCGAGCATCAATTTCCTCCTTGACCGAGGGTCGAACCTCTATCAACATAGAGACTTTGAGGTCCGCAAACATTGAAAGAAGATCGGCTGCGGTCAGGGGGACATTCTGGTTAGTAGTAGCGGTAGGAGCAACGACTAGAGCACCAAGTGTCTCAGTTGTGGCGGGGGGTTGGTTTTGACCATCCCCCGCAATGGGTAGGCCACCTCCCTCATTCCCTAGATCGACCATATCCTCTAAGGTTGTAAAACCTTATATTAGAGCACGAGGCTCTGATACCAATTGAAAGGATCGATACGGTCGACTAGAGGGGGGGTGAATAGGAGACTACAAAGTTTAATCTTTCTTGTAGATTTTAAGGCTTAGCGGATAAAAGAGTTCACTAGATATGCAAATAGGTGAATGCAACATATATGACAAGCAAGCTCCGAGAAGAAAAGCTAGGCAACAAACTACTTAGCAAGCCAACAAGCATACAACAACAAAGAAAGGTGCGGGAAAGGATTAACCACAAGTGAGACGAGGACACGGATTTAACCCGAAGTTCACTCTTCCTTGGGGAAGAGCTAATCTCTGTTTGGAGCGGTGCCGGAGCCAAAGCTTGCGGAATGCCACCAAAGGCTCACCGTATTCTCCTTCGAGTCACCCCCAACGGATGAGCCTCGAACCACTCGGGGTTGGTCTTGAATGCGACCACCACACCTTTACAAACTTCTTCGGAGCACACCACAAGCAAGGAAGCTTTCGGAGGAACCTCTAACCGCCTAGGAGCCCAAGATCCAAGAGTAACAAGTCAATGGGGAAGAAATGTTGCAGGGAACGCGATTTGGTTTGGTCAAGTTGTAGATCGGGTCTTGCTCTCCCAATCCCCAAAGTTTCAACAAGTTTGGATGGAGGGATTGAGAGTATTGAGCAAAATGGGGTGTAGCAATGGTGGAGCTCAACAAGACATTAGGGTTGAGGGTTGGAGGTGGAAGAAGGGCCTTTTATAGTGTTCATGGGCTGGTGGGGATTTCTGCCCGTTGGACCCCATGCACATGGGCTAAGTCAGCCCTGTTCGCACGGGGTATCCAGAGACAATCGCACCACCCCATGCGCACGGGGGTCAAAAGACCCCGTGCGCACGGGGTATCCAGAGAGTTACGTAGTACCCCGTGCGCATGGGGGTCAAAAGACCCCGTGCGCACGGGGTACCTAGAGAGTTACCCAGTACCCCGTGCGCACGGGGTACCCAGTAACTTACTATTGCAACTTTCTGAGTACCACAACACACACACTAGGTTCATTTGAGGTGGTCGGAGTGGGAAGGGTAAGAGAGTAAGGCTCGGCAAAGGCATTCCCTCACGACATTTATCCACACAAACCCCTCTAAATAGTGCGGTCTTTCCTACGACTCGAAGCAAACCAAAACTAAACCTTCGAAGTGTCGAAAGACCACGCCTTTGTCCTTTTTGAAATGGGGGGGGGGGGTCGCACATCTCCATCGCGGGCACTTAGAACCAATAACCTGAGATAAACTTTAGCAACCGATATTAGTTCAACTAACCACATTGTCATCACACCAAAATATAGCTTAAGTGCCATTAGCACTTTCACAGTGCCAGTGCCTCGTTACAAGCAAGAGTCTCTAGATTAGCAGGATCAGTTAAGCCATCAAATAGTACAGCCGACACGCCAACATAACGCCCTTCATTGTCTCTACAGGTCGCCGCCGCCGCACCTAAATTTCCAAGGAGGGATATGCGAGCATCGGTGGTTCGTGCAACATTTCCATGATATCATTATGATCAATTAATGGGACTTGGCCGGAAAGTGTTCTTGCCTCTATCATTAGATCGGGTAGTCCCCGTCTCAGGTGTTTTAGTCACCTTTCGATATTAATTTTTGCCACATCCCCCTCCAGAGCTAGCCATTTGCGCACACACTAAAGTGGTCCACTAGTCCAAGAAGTTTGGCGGGGTGCATGAACAGCGACGATGTCGAGGCCCTGTAGGTATCTCGTGATAAAACACATTGTCATTAGGGGTCTTTGAAGCTCTTTTCTTTGAATTCATGTCCCTTGGCCCAACAGATCGACCAAAGGGCGACAAGAACCCGGGCTGGGTCTTGCTTTTTCATGGAATCAAATAGCCAAAAGATCCATAGCCAGACATCCTAAGATTGATTTGATACCACATTCTCCAAGTTCTCTTCATCTCCCTAAGCCCATAAAAATCTAGCCGTGCGACATTCAAACAAAGAGTGTCGCCATGTATCTTCTGCAACATTACAAATAGAGCACACTGAGGAGGTCACCATGTTTCTTTCAAACCTGGTTCTGCCTATAGGAAGGGAAGTATGGGCTAGACTCCAAACGAAGAAACTAACCTTAGATGGCACCTTTTGCTTTCCACAAACTAGTCTAGCCTTTCTTCTCTTCTGCTTGATTCGAATGACTTGGCCTATTCTCAAGCCAATACTCTCTCTGAGTTTTTGATTCCAGTGAGCATCCTACACATGGGACAGGTTGAAAAACACCCCTTTTTATCATAGTGCCATGGCAAAATATCGACCTATGGATATCCATACCTACACGGGGTGTGAGCGCATCGATGCTTCTAATAGATCACCAATATGGATTGTAACGTGTTGGAGAACGTTGCATGGAAAACATAAAAATTCTACGCACACGCAAGATCTATCCAGGGAGAAGCATAGCTACAAGAGGGAAGAGTATGTCTACGTACCCTAGTAGACCATTTAATGGAAGCGTTTATCAACGCGGTTGATGTACTCGTACACCTTCACGATCTGCCCGAGCAAGTACTGAACGTATGGCACCTCCATGTTCAGCTCGACGACGTCCTCACTTTCTTGATCCAGCAAGACGGGCGAAGTAGTAGCTAATTTCTGACAGCACGACGGCGTGGTGACGGTGGTGATGCAACTATCTCCGCAGGGCTTCGGCGAGCACTATGAAAATATGATCGAGGATGAACTAGAGGGATAGGGGTGCCGCACACGGCTAGGGAATCATGGTGTGTGTTTCCCCTCTCCCTCCACACGCATATATATATAGGTGGGGAGGAGGGGAGGCAGCCTAGGGCAACCCCAAGGGGCCGACGGCCGCCCTTGGCCCCTGACCTGGCCACGCCCCCTTCCTTCTTGGGTGCGCGGGGGGGAGGCAGGAGGGATGGCACCCCCCCTTTCCTTTCTCTCATGTGGAGGGAAGGCAGGAGGGGCCAGCCCTCCTTCCTTTCCTTTCTCACATGTGGAGGGAAGGCAGGAGGGGCTAGCCCTCCTTCCTTTCCTTCCCTAGGGTTGGCGGCCTAGTGGTGGGGCGCGCCAGCCCCTTGTGGGATGGTGTGCTCCCATCTTTTGTACGTACATGCATAATGGATATCAATTGAAGAACCACCATTAATTTGCTGGCTGGTTGGGTCGATGAGCGATGAGCGGACGAGGCTAGCCGGTTCGGCTGTGGATGAGGATTTAGAGCAACTCCAATGGGGCGACCCATTTTGTCCGTGGCCGTCCGTTTGGGTTGGCGCGGACAAAAAAGTCGGCCCAACGCACCGACCCAAATGGACACACGTCCGCTTTCGTCTACCTACCGACCCATTCCTGGCCCATTTTTGAGCCGGATTTGCATCGGCGCGGACACAAGATGGACGCACGCACGCTCGCCCTCTTTCCTCACCGGGCCGGTTGGTCGATGGCACAGTGGATTGACCTCTTCACATCAAACAACACACCCTCGCCCGCCTGCTTCGTCGCCGATGCCGCCGGCCATTTTTTCAGATAAAAATGCATACATAGATAGTTCTAGCGTACACAGATAAAAGAAAAGACCACTACTCGTCGCTTTCTGACTCCAACTCGGTAATGTCCTTCTCCGATGTCTGAATGTAGGCGTCAGCATGCTGCTCATCTTCAAAGTCCCAACCCGACGTTTCTCGTAGCTTCAGTTTCAATTGAGCGGCCTACTTCCGCGAACGCTTGTCCTCCTGATAGGCGGCTCGCTCCGTCCTCCTCGCGTCCCTTTTCAACCTCCTTTGCTTGTAGAACTGGCGCTCGTCGACGATGTCCTGCGGGAAGTGTTCGCGCCACGCCACCATGTCTTCCACGTCCATCTCGACGATGGTGAGGTGACGCTGCTGCCTCTGGTGGACATGTGTTTCCTCGTCGGTGAAAAGCTGTGGGAGAGGTGCCAGATCCTGCGTCCGCTGGCTCGACACGTCGGAAAAATTCATATCCTGACGAGGCCTCAGGAGGCACCACGCCGCAGCGTCGTGCGCGCGGGCCGCCTCCTCTGCGGTGTCGAAGGTGTCGAGGATGAGACGTTTCTCGCGAAACCAGATCTCGGAGGAGAAGGCGCTAGAGCGGCGCTCGCGGACTCCGCGAAAGTCCGAAGCGCCCAGGCGGCGGATCGACATGGTGGCGCAGAGGCGGCGAGGCTAGTGAGAGGGGGCGAGACGAGTGGGCGGCGGACAGAGTGTGAAGGGAGCACCTTCTTATAACGAGCGCCGGCCGCGGCGCGCGCGCGAACCTTTCCCGCGCGCTGGAGCACGAAAACCAGCGCGCGCTAGGCCGCTTTCCCCCGCGCGCTGGAGCGCCAAAATCAGGGTGACGTCATGACCGCTGGCATGATCTAAAGCACGCATGGTCATGAAATGGGTCGGCCCGTTGGGCGCACTGCCGACCCAAAACTAAAAGAGGGCGGACGGCAGGCGGACGACCGACCCAAACGGATAAAAAGTGGACAAAAACGCAGTCCGGTTGGGTCGGCCCGTTGGAATTGCTCTTAGGCAGCGGGTCTTGGTGGGCGTCGGGGCCGATGTGCATGGCGGCGCAGGCCGATGGCAGCCGTTCCCCTCATGAAGCGCAGGTTGTAGTCGAAGATATCGTTGAAGGAGCGGGAGATGTGCTCGTTCTGATAGACGCAGCGATAGAACTCGATCAAGCGATGGTCCCTGTACGCGGCATCATCGGGGCAGTTGCGGTGGAGGGAGCCGCGGTCCATCATGGCCCTCTCGCACTCGGCGTGCACGGCGGCCTCGTCGGGGTGGTTGCGCAGTAGCGGCCGGACGGAGGGGCGGAAGTAGCGCAGGGCCTCGATTGCACCGATACTTCAGGCAACTAGCGAATCGGTATCCGATACCGTATCCGATACCGATACTTCTCCGATACGCCCCCGATACGTATCCAAGGAGTATCCATGAATAAAGGATTTAAAACGATTCAGATACTTGAAGGATACTTTTTCAGATCGTTTTGGATATGACCCAGCCCATCTAAGAGACCACTCTGCCCAGTTAAGAGGCAGACAGCAACCCTAGTACCCCAATGCCCCCTTCCTTTCCCTCCCAGTTCTTTCTTCCCTCCTAAGATCACACCAGGCGGCGGCTGGTGGCTACGTACCTAGCAGCTACTCACTCAGGGCCGGCGGCAGCGGCGGCTAGCCGGCGACGAGCTACTACTCCTCACCAATGCCTCTTCTCCTTTTTCCTGCGCAGCCAAGCTCACCCCCTCTTCTTTCTCCTCTGATCTGTGAAGATCTCATTTTTCTCATCTCCTCCTGCTGAACCTCCTACTGTACCTACAAATCTAAGGGCACCATTGTGGAGCCATGTTCAAATCATAGAGAAATCACCTGGAGGGGGCAACACTAAATGAAAATGCGACTACTGTGGTCATGAAGCTTTGAGTGGCTACTCTAGAGTTTCTGCTCATTTGCTAAAGAAGACAGGGAACCATGGAATCCATGGATGTAGAAAGGTCACGGTTGACATTCTGAATCCCTTTTAAAAAAAATAGTAAAACATATCCGTATTGACACTTTTTCAAAATGAAGAATTTACGCATCCGTATTGGCCCGATACTGATACCCGTATCCGTATTGGTGCATTCGAGCGTAGGGCCCACGCCTCGTCGCCCCGCTTGAGCGCCCGGACGAAGCCCTCGAACCTGACAACGAAGAGTGTGGCGGACGCGGATGGCGTGGTGCTCTCCTTCCCGCTTATGAATGCCGTCACGTACTCGTCCGCCGCCCGCCAGTGGCCCTTGGCGAAGAGGTCTTGCAGGTGCGGCAGGTCCAGCTTGAGCCTCGCCTCCTTCTCCAGCGTGTACGCCGCCCGGTGGAGCTTCCTCGACTTGAGGAAGGCCAGCACGCGCCGCAGGACGATCCACTCCGACTGCCGGTCCATGGCCATCCTGATTCTCTTCTCTTATCCAAATCCAAAGGTCCGATCGAGAGAAGGAAGAAAGGGCCGGCCGGATGATATTGGTTCCACGATCCCTTCCTTGGTGTGTGCATCATTCATCTCTTCTGGGGTGCTTTTATTGATTCCATTGGGCTCGCCGATTCCGGCTCACACTCCAAACCGCGTCGGCTTACGACTCGCACCATTAACGGATCACGTGTTGGGTTCACGGATTAATGCAAAAACCGGGCTGGTAAAAAATATAAAATCGGCCTGGTAGACACATATCATCAGATGGATCAGCGTTGGCCCGGCCCACTTGTTAAATACACAACACACTACAGGAATCGGTTTTGTGAACCTTCTGGAAGGTTCCTATCCTGTTTGTGTAACCTTCTAGAAGGTTCTGAACCAGTTTTGTCTGTTCTGTTTCTTTACTAGGTTTTCCCTTTTAGTGTTTTTTCTTCTTCTTCTTCTTCTTCTTCTTATTATTATTATTATTATTATTATTATTATTATTTTCTTTTCTTTTGATTCTTTCCCTTTTTCCATTTTTAAAATTTACAACTTTTTACAAAAATGTTCACAAATTTGAAAAAATCTTTCCATTTTAGAAATGCATTTTCCAATAGAGAAAAAAATGTTTGTAAATTCAACAAAATGTTTCTGTTTCCAAAATAGTTGTTGCTTTAAAAAATGTTCAGGAATTTTAAAAAAATGTATGAAAAAATACTCGCTGTTTCAAAATGTTCAGGAATTTCCAAAAATGTTTGTGTTTACAAAGAATCCGAATTTCAAAAAATGTTTCCCATTTCCAAAATTTGTTCACCATTTAAAAAAAGTGTGTTTCAAAGAATGTTCAGAATTTCAAAAGATGTCCACTTCTCGAAAATTTGTTCGCAATTTGAAAAAATGTGTTATTTTTATTTTTTTAGTAATTTAAAAAGAAATTTGCATGTTCAAAGTCATTCATTTTTAAAAAAAAACTTTCAAAATATGAAGATGCCTCAAAAAAGGTTCATTCATAATTCAAAGTAAACGGGATACAAATGATATCAAGGACTCTCCATAGCCACTAATGGCGATCGATTGCAAGAGATGATGCGGCCTCTGCAAACATATGAGCTTTGAAATTGGAATCCCGAGGCTCAAAACAGAAACACACTTCCCCAAATTCCTTTCACCGATGTGTAATTTCATGTAGAACTGATGCATATCTAGCTGCTGCTCCTTTGTTAATATTAGTAATCACCTCTGTCGTGGAATTGTCACGGCAGATGTTCTACTGTGAGGACCTAGTCGTGAGGCCAACGCATCTATGTGGTAGCTTGAAGGGGTTGGTCGGAATGGAGAGACGCGAGGCGGATCATCACACAAGACGAGGATTTAAACAGCTTCGGGCCCCGGGAAACATCATCCGGTAATATCCCTACATGTTGTTTGTGGCTAGATCTCATTATGCTCATGAGAGAATCGCCGCATAAGCCGGCTCCCCTTTAATTGTGTCTAGCCCTAGAGATTGTTTCTTGTTTTCTTCTCCCTCTTGGGGAGCCCTGCCCCTCCTTATATAAGTTAGAGGGGCGGGTTACATGTGGAGTCCTAGTAGGACTAGGACTAGTCTATCTTTTCTTACAAGTTGAATACAAGTCCGGGTCTTGCTTCCTCGTCAAGGAAATATTCGTCATCCCTTTCCCCTTAAGCCGGCCCACCATAACATGAGCCGGCCTACTGGGCCTTGGGCCTTGTCGTCCATCTGTCCCGCTCGCCAGGTCTTCGATGAATCGTAAACCGCCAGGTCCAAGCGCGTCGCCAGTGAGTCGCCAAGCTCCAGCCGGGTCATACATCCGCCCGGGTTACACCGCGGGGTAATATCCCCGACAACCTCCAAGCAATCCGAGCCCATCACCACACGTCTCACGTTCACATCTTGGGCCAGTGCCAGTGCCTCGTTACAGGCAAGAGTCTCCAGACTAGTAGGATCAGTTAGGCCATCAAATATTACAGCCGACGCGCCAACATAACGCCCTTCATTGTCTCTACAGATCGTCATCGCCGCACCTAAATTTCCAAGGAGGGATATGCGAGCATCGGTGGTTCGTGCAGCATTTCCACGATATTATTATGATCAATTAATGGGAATTGGCCGGAAAGTGTTCTTGCCTCTATCATTAGATCGGGTAGTCCTCGTCTCAGGTGTTTTAGTCACCTTTCGATATTAATTTTTGCCACATCCCCCTCCGGAGCTAGCCATTTGCGCACACACTAAAGTGGTGCACTAGTCCAAGAAGTTTGGCGGGGTGCATGAACAGCAACGATGTCGAGGCCCTATAGGTATCTCGTGATAAAACACATCGTCATTAGGGGTCTTTGAATCTCGTTGCTTTGAATTCATGTCCCCTGGCCCAACAGATCGACCAAAGGGCGACTAGAACCCGAGCTAGGTCTAGCTTTTTCATGGAATCAAATAGCCAAAAGATCCATAGCCAGACATCCTAAGATTGATTTGATACCACATTCTCCAAGTTCTCTTCATCTCCCTAAGCCCATACAAATCTAGCCGTGCGACATTCAAACAAAGAGTGTCGCCATGTATCTTCTACAACATTACAAATAGAGCACACTGAGGAGGTCTCCATGTTTCTTTCAAACCTGGTTGTGCCTATAGGAAGGGAAGTATAGGCTAGACTCCAAACGAAGAAACTAACCTTAGATGGCGCCCTTTGCTTTCCACAAACTAGTCTAGCCTTTCTTCTCTTCTGCTTGATTTCAATGACTTGGCCTATTCTCAAGCCAATACTCTCTTTGAGTTTTTGATTCCAGTGAGCATCCTACACACGGGACGGGTTGAAAAACACCCCTTTTATCATAGTGCCATGCCAAAATATCAACTTATGGATATCCATACCTACACGGGGTTTGAGCCCATTAGTGCTTCTAATAGATCGCCAATATGGATTGTAACGTGTTAGAGAACATTGCATGGAAAAAATTCTACGCACACGCAAGATCTATCCAGGGAGAAGCATAGCTACAAGAGGGAAGAGTATGTCTTGATACATCTCCAATGTATCTATAATTTTTGATTGCTCCATGCTATATTATCTACTGTTTTGGACATTATTAGGCTTTATTATCCACTTTTATATTACTTTTGGGACTAACCTATTAACCGGAGGCCCAGCGCAGAATTGCTGTTTTTTTTGCCTATTTTAGGGTTTCGAAGAAAAGGAATATCAAACGGAGTCCAAACGGAATGAAACCTTCGGGGACGTGATTTTCTCAACAAACGTGATCCAGGAGACTTGGACCCTACGTCAAGAAACAAAGGAGGAGGCCACGAGGTAGGGGCGCGCCTACCCTCCTAGGCGCACCCTCCACCCTCGTGGGCCCCCTGTTGCTCCACCGACGTACTCCTTCCTCCTATATATACCTACGTACCCCCAAACGATCAGATACGGAGCCAAAAAGCTAATTCCACCGCCGCAACTTTCTGTATCCACGAGATCCCATCTTGGGGCCTGTTCCGGAACTCCGCCGGAGGGGGCATCCATCGTGGAGGGCTTCTACATCAACACCATAGCCTCTCCGATGAAGTGTGAGTAGTTTACCTCAGACCTTCAGGTTCATAGTTATTAGCTAGATGGCTTCTTCTCTCTTTTTGTATCTCAATACAAAGTTCTCCCCCTCTCTTGTGGAGATCTATTCGATGTAATCTTCTTTTTGCGGTGTGTTTGTTGAGACCGATGAATTGTGGGTTTATGATCAAGATTATCTATGAACAATATTTGAATCTTCTCTGAATTCTTTTATGTATGATTGGTTATCTTTGCAAGTCTCTTCGAATTATCAGTTTGGTTTGGCCTACTAGATTGATCTTTCTTGCAATGGGAGAAGTGCTTAGCTTTGGGTTCAATCTTGCGGTGTCCTTTCCCAGTGACAGTCGGGGCAGCAAGGCACGTATTGTATTGTTGCCATCGAGGATAACAAGATGGTTTTTTTTATCATATTCCATGAATTTATCCCTCTACATCATGTCATCTTGCTTAAGGCGTTACTCTGTTTCCATGAACTTAATACTCTAGATGCAAGCTGGATAGCGGTCGATGAGTGGAGTAATAGTAGTAGATGCAGGCAGGAGTCGGTCTACTTGTCTCGGACGTGATGCCTATACATGATCATACCTAGATGCTCTCATAACTATGCTCAATTCTATCAATTGCTCAACAGTAATTCGTTCACCCACCGTAAAATACTTATACTCTTGAGAGAAGCCACTAGTGAAACCTATGGCCCCTGGGTCTATCTTCATCATATTAATCTTCCAATACCTATTTATTTACTTTGCTTTTATTTTACTTTGCATCTTTATCACAAAATTACCAAAAATATCATCTTATCATATCTATCAGATCTCACTCTCGTGAGTGACCGTGAAGGGATTGACACCCCCTTTTCACGTTGGTTGCGAGGAGTTATTTGTTTTGTGCAGGTACGAGGGACTCACGCATAGCCTCCTACTGGATTGATACCTTGGTTCTCAAAAACTGAGGGAAATACTTACGCTACTTTGCTGCATCATCATTTCCTCTTCAAGGAAATCCAACGCAGTGCTCAAGAGGTAGCAAGAAGATTTCTGGCGCCGTTGCCGGGGAGTCTATGCAAAAGTCAACATACGAAGTACCCATCACATACCCTTATCTCTCGCATTACATTATTTGCCATTTGCCTATCGTTTTCCTCTCCCCCACTTCACCCTTGCCATTTTATTCGCCCTCTCTCTCTATCCTCCCTCTCTTTCTCTATTTGCTTCTTTTTGCCCGTTTGCTTTTTGTTTGCTTGTGTGTTGGATTGCTTGCTTGTCACGATAGCTCAAGATAACACTAAATTGTGTGACTTTACCAATACCAACAATAATGATTTTATTAGCACTCTGATTGCTCCTCTTACCGATGCTGAATCTTGTGAAATTAATGCCGCTTTGCTGAATCTTGTCATGAAAGATCCTTTTTCTGGCCTTCCTAGTGAAGATGCCGCTACCCTTACCGATGCTGAATCTTGTGAAATTAATGCCGCTTTGATGAATCTTGTCATGAAAGATCCTTTTTCTGGCCTTCCTAGTGAAGATGCCGCTACCCATCTAAATAACTTCGTTGATTTGTGTGATATGCAAAAGAAGAAAGATGTGGACAATGATATTGTTAAATTGAAGCTATTTCCTTTTTCGCTTAGAGATCGTGCTAAAGCTTGGTTTTCATCTTTGCCTAAAAATAGTATTGATTCTTGGAACAAGTGCAAAGATGCTTTTATCTCTAAGTATTTTCCTCCCGCTAAGATCATCTCTCTTAGAAATGATATTATGAATTTTAAGCAACTTGATCATGAACATGTTGCACAAGTTTGGGAAAGGATGAAATTAATGATACGTAATTGCCCTACTCATGGTTTGAATTTGTGGATGATTATACAAAACTTTTATGCCGGATTGAATTTTGCTTCTAGAAACCTTTTAGATTCATCCACGGGAGGCACTTTTATGGAAATCATTTTAGGAGAAGCTACTAAACTCCTAGATAATAGTATGGTTAATTATTCTCAATGGCATACTGAAAGATCTTCTAATAAAAAAGTGCATGCAATAGAAGAAATTAATGTTTTGAGTGGAAAGATGGATGAACTTATGAAATTATTTGCTAATAAAAGTGTTTCTTCTGATCCTAACGATATGCCTTTGTCTACTTTGATTGAGAATAATAATGAATCTTTGTATGTAAATTTTGTTGGTAGGAATAATTTTGGTAACAACGCGTATAGAGGAAACTTTAATCCTAGGCCTTATCCTAGCAATTCCTCAAATAATTATGGTAATTCTTACAACAATTCTTATGGAAATTTTAATAAGATACCCTCTGATTTTGAATCTAATATCAAAGAATTTATTACTTCGCAAAAGAATTTCAATCCTTTGATTGAAGAAAAATTGCTTAAGATTGATGATTTGGCTAGGAACGTTGATAAAATTTCTCTTGATGTTGATTCTTTAAAGCTTAGATCTATTCCTCCTAAGCATGATATCAATGAGTCTATCAAAGCCATGAGAATTTCCATTGATGGGTGCAAAGAAAGAACCGCTAGGATGCGTGCTAAGAAAGATGCCTTTATAAGAGCGTGTTCTTCTAGTTCCTATGAAAATAAAGATGAAGATCTAAAAGTTATTGATGTGTCCCCTATTAAATCTTTGTTTTGCAATATGAATCTTGATAATGATGGGACTGATTATGATCCACCTTTACCTAGAAGGCGTTCCAAAAATTCAGAGTTCTTAGATCTTGATGCTAAACTTGATGAAAGTGGAATTGAAGAAATCAAAACCCTAGATACTAATAATCCCACTATTTTGGATTTCAAGGAATTTAATTATGAAGATTTCTCTTTGATCGATTGTGTTTCCTTATTGCAATCCGTGCTAAATTCTCCTCATGCTTATAGCCAAAATAAAGCATTTACTAAACATATCGTTGATGCCTTGATGCAATCTTATGAAGAAAAACTTGAGGTGGAAGTTTCTATCCCTAGAAAACTTTATGATGAGTGGGAACCAACTATTAAAATTAAGATTAAAGATCATGAGTTCTATGCTTTGTGTGATTTGGGTGCTAGTGTTTCCACGATTCCAAAGACTTTGTGTGATTTGTTAGGTTTCCGTGATTTTGATGATTGCTCATTAAACTTGCACCTTGCGGATTCCACTATTAAGAAACCTATGGGAAGAATCAATGATGTTCTTATTGTTGCAAATACGAATTATGTGCCCGTAGATTTTTATTGTTCTTGACATAGATTGCAATCCTTCATGTCCTATTATTCTTGGTAGACCTTTCCTTAGAACGATTGGTGCAATTATTGATATGAAAGAAGGAAATATTTGATTCCAATTTCCGTTAAGGAAATGCATAGAACACTTTACTAGAAATAAAATTAAATTACCTTATGAATCTATTATGAGAGCCACTTATGGATTGCCTACCAAAGATGGCAATACCTAGATCTATCCTTGCTTGTTATGCCTAGCTAGGGGCTTTAAACAATAGCGCTTGTTGGGAGGCAACCCAATTTTATTTTTATTCCTTCCCTTTTGATCATTTTTAGTAATAAATAATTTATCTAGCTTCTGTTTTGGTTGTGTTTTTTGTGTTTAATTAGTGTTTGTGCCAAGTAGAACCGTTGGGAAGACATGGGGAAAGTCTTGCTATCTTGCTGTAAAAAACAGAAACTTTAGCGCTCACGAGAAATGCTGCCATGTTTATTTGGAAAGTGCTATTTAGTTAATTATTTTTGAAGATGATTAATAGATAAATTCCTAACATCCATAAATTTATTTTAGAATTTTTGGGGTTCCAGATCTTGCGCTAGCAACATATTACTACAGACTATTCTGTTTTTGACAGATTCTGTTTTCGTGTGTTGTTTGCTTATTTTGATGAATCTAAGGCTAGTAAAATAGTTTATAAACCATATAGAAGTTGGAATACATTAGGTTTAACACCAATATAAATAAATAATGAGTTAATTACAGTACCTTGAAGTGGTCTTTTGTTTTCTTTCGCTAACGGAGCTCACAAGATTTTCTACTTTGAGTTTTGTATTGTGAAGTTTTCAAGTTTTTGGGTAAAGATTTGATGGACGGTGGAACAAGGAGTGTCAAGAGCCTAAGCTTGGGGATGCCCATGGCACCCCCAAGATAATCTAAGGACACCTAAAATACAAAGCTTGGGGATGCCCCGGAAGGCATCCCCTCTTTCGTCTACTTCTATCGATAGCTTTACTTGGAGCTATATTTTTATTCACCACATGATATGTGTTTTGCTTGGAGCGTCTTGTATGATTTGAGTCTTTGCTTTTTAGTTTACCACAATCATCCTTTCTGTACACACCTTTTGACAGAGCCATACATGATTTGGAATTTGTTAGAATACTCTATGTGCTTCGCTTATATCTTTTGAGTTATATAATTTTGCTTTAGTACTTCACTTATATTTTTAGAGCACGGTGGTGGATTTGTTTTATACAAACTATTGATCTCTCATGCTTCACTTAGATTATTTTGAGAGTCTTAAATAGCATGGTAATTTGCTTAAATAATCATACTATGCTTGGTATGCAAGAATAGTAAAAAAGTTCTTATGAGTGTGTTGAATACTATGAGAAGTTTGATACTTGATAATTGTTTTGAGATATGAAGATGGTGATATTAAAGTTGTGCTAGTTGAGTAGTTGTGAATTTGAGAAATACTTGTGTTAAAGTTTGTGATTCTCGTAGCATGCACGTATGGTGAACCGTTATGTGATGAAGTCGGAGCATGATTTATTTTTTGATTGTCTTCCTTATGAGTGGCGGTCGGGAATGAGCGATGGTCTTTTCCTACCAATCTATCCCCCTAGGAGCATGAGCGTAATACTTTGCTTTGATGACTTGTAGATTTTTGCAATAAGTATATGAGTTCTTTATGACTAATGTTGAGTCCATGGATTATACGCACTCTTCTTCCTTCCACCGTCGCTAGCCTCTCTAATACCGCGCACCTTTCGCCGGTATCATACACCCACCATATACCTTCCTCAAAACAGCCACCATACCTACCTATTATGTCATTTCCGTAGCCATTCCGAGATATATTGCCATGCAAATTTCCACCATTCCGTTTATTATGACACGCTCCATCATTGTCATATTGCTTAGCATGACCATGTAGTTGGCATCGTATTTGTGGCAAAGCCACCGTCCATAATTCTTTCATACATGGCACTCATGAGTCATTGCACATCCCGGTACACCACCAGAGGCATTCATATAGAGTCATATCGTGTTCTAAGTACTGAGTTGTAATTCTTGAGTTGTAAGTAAATAAAAGTGTGATGATCATCATTATTAGAGCATTGCCCAGTGAGGAAAGGATGATGGAGACTATGATTCCCCCATAAGTCGGGATGAGACTCCGGACGAAAATAAATAAATAAAAGAGGCCAAAGAAGCCCAAATAAAAAAATGAGAGAAAAAGATAGAAGGGGCAATGCTACTATCCTTTTACCACACTTGTGCTTCAAAGTAGCACCATGGCCTTCATGATAGAGAGTCTCCTATGTTGTCACTTTCATATACTAGTGGGAATTTTACATTATAGAACTTGGCTTGTATATTCCAATGATGGGCTTCCTCAAAATGCCCTAGGTCTTCGTGAGCAAGCGAGTTGGATGCACACCCACTAGTTTCTTTTGTTGAGCTTTCATACATTTATAGCTCTAGTGCATCCGTTGCATGGCAATCCCTACTCACTCACATTGATATCTATTGATGGGCATCTCCATAGCCCGTTGATACGCCTAGTTGATGTGAGACTATCTTCTCCCTTTGTTGTCTTCTCCATAATCACCATTCTATTCCACCTATAGTGCTATATCCATGGCTCACGCTCATGTATTGCGTGAAGATTGAAAAAGTTTGAGAATGTCAGATGTATGAAAAAATTGCTTGGCTTGTCATCGGGGTTGTGCATGATTTAAATACTTTGTGTGGTGAATATAGAGCATAGCCAGACTATATGATTTTGTAGGGATAACTTTCTTTGGCCATGTTATTTTGAGAAGACATGATTGCTTTGTTAGTATGCTTAAAGTATTATTATTTTTATGTCAATATGAACTTTTATCTTGAATCTTTCGGATCTGAATATTCATACCACAATTAAGAAGAATTACATTGAAATTATGCCAAGTAGCACTCCACATCAAAAATTATCTTTTTTATCATTTACCTACTCGAGGACGAGCAGGAATTAAGCTTGGGGATGCTTGATACGTCTCCAACGTATCTATAGATTTTGATTGCTCCATGCTATATTATCTACTCTTTTGGACATTATTGGGTTTATTATCCACTTTTATATTACTTTTGGTCCTAACCTATAACCGGAGGTCCAGCCCAGAATTGCTGTGTTTTGGCCTATTTTAGGGTTTCGAAGAAAAGGAATATCAAATGGAGTCCAAACGGAATGAAACCTTCGGGAACATGATTTTCTCAACAAACGTGATCCAGGAGACTTGGACCCTACGTCAAGAAACAAAGGAAGAGGCCACAAGGTAGGGGGCGCGCCTACCCCCCCCCCCCTCCCAGGCGCGCCCTCCACCCTCGTGGGCCCCCTGTTGCTCCACCGACGTACTCCTTCCTCCTATATATACCTACGTACCCCCAAACGATCAGATACGGAGCCAAAAACCTAATTCCACTGCCGCAACTTTCTGTATCCACGAGATCACATCTTGGGGCCTGTTCCGGAGCTCCGCCGGAGGGGGCATCCATCACGGAGGGCTTCTACATCAACACCATAGCCTCTCCGATGAAGTGTGAGTAGTTTACCTCAGACCTTTGGGTCCATAGTTATTAGCTAGATGGCTTCTTCTCTCTTTTTGGATCTCAATACAAAGTTCTCCCCCTCTCTTGTGGAGATCTATTATGTAATCTTCTTTTTGCGGTGTGTTTGTTGAGACCGATGAATTGTGGGTTTAGGATCAAGATTATCTATGAACAATATTTGAATCTTCTCTGAATTCTTTTATATATGATTGGTTATCTTTGCAAGTCTCTTCGAATTATCAGTTTGGTTTGGCCTACTAGATTGATCTTTCTTGCAATGGGAGAAGTGCTTAGCTTTGGGTTCAATCTTGCGGTGTCCTTTCCCAGTGACAGTAGGGGAAACAAGGCACGTATTGTATTGTTGCCATCGAGGATAACAAGATGGGGATTTTATCATATTGCATGAATTTATCCCTCTACATCATGTCATCTTGCTTAAGGCGTTACTCTGTTTCCATGAACTTAATACTCTAGATGCATGCTGGATAGCGGTCGATGAGTGGAGTAATAGTAGTAGATGCAGGCAGGAGTCGGTCTACTTGTCTCGGACGTGATACCTATACATGATCATACCTAGATACTCTCATAACTATGCTCAATTCTGTCAATTGCTCAACAGTAATTCGTTCACCCACCGTAAAATACTTATGCTCTTGAGAGAAGCCACTAGTGAAACCTATGGCCCCCATGTCTATCTTCATCATATTAATCTTCCAATACCTATTTATTTACTTTGGTTTTTTACTTTTATTTTATTTTACTTTGCATCTTTATCACAAAATTACCAAAAATATTATCTTATCATATCTATCAGATCTCACTCTCGTGAGTGACCGTGAAGGGATTGACACCCCCTTTTCACGTTGGTTGCGAGGAGTTATTTGTTTTGTGCAGGTACGAGGGACTCGCGCGTAGCCTCCTACTGGATTGATACCTTGATTCTCAAAAATTGAGGGAAATACTTACACTAGTTTGCTGCATCATCCTTTCCTCTTCAAGGAAATCCAACGCAGTGCTCAAGAGGTAGCATGTCTAAGTACCCTAGTAGACCATTTAATAGAAGCGTTTATCAACGCAGTTGATATACTCGTACACCTTCACGATCTTCCCGAGCAATTACTGAACGTACGGCACCTCCATGTTAAGCTCGACGACGTCCTCACTTTCTTGATCCAGCAAGACGGGCGAAGTAGTAGATGAGTTCCGACAGCACGACGGCGTGGTGACGGTGGTGATGCAACTATCTCCGCAGAGCTTCGCCGAGCACTACAAAAATATGATCGAGGATGAACTAGAGGGATGGGGGTGCCGCACACGGCTAGGGAATTGTGGTGTGTGTTGCCCCTCTCCCTCCACACACACACACACACACACACACACACACACATATATATAGGTGGAGGAGGAGGAGAGGCAGCCTAGGGCAACCCCAAGGGGCCGGCGGCCGCCCTTGGCCCCTGTCCTGGCCACGCCCCCTTCCTTCTTGGGTGCGCGGGGGGAGGCGGGAGGGATGGCGCCCCCTTTTCCTTTCTCTCATGTGGAGGGAAGGCAGGAGGGGCTAGCCCTCCTTCCTTTCCTTCCCTAGGGCCAACGGCCTAGAGATGGGGCGCGCCAACCTCTTGTGGGCTGGTGTGCTCTCCTCTTTTGTACATACATGCATAATGGACATCAATTGAAGAACCGCTATTAATTTGCTGGCTGGTCGGGTCGATGAGTGATGAGCGGACGAGGCTAGCTAGTTCAGCTGTGGATGAGGATTTAGAGCAACTCCAATGGGGCGACCCATTTTGTCCGCAACCGTCCATTTGGGTCGGCGCGGACAAAAAAGTCGTCCCAACGCGCCGACCCAAACGGACGCGCGTCCGCTTTCGTCTGCCTACCGACCCATTCCCGATCCATTTTTGAGCTGGATTTGCGTCGACACGGACACAAGACGGACGCGCGCGCGCTCGCCCTCTTTCCTGACCGGGCCCATTGGTCGGTGGCACATTGGATTGGCCTCTTCACATCAAACAGCACACCCTCGCCCGCCTGCTTCATCGCCGACGCCGTCGGCCATTTTTTCAGATAAAAATGGATACATAGATAGTTCTAGCGTACACAGATAAAAGAAAAGACCACTACTCGTCGCTTTCTGACTCCGACTCGGTAATGTCCTTCTCCGACGTCTGAATGTAGGCCGTCAGCACGCTGCTCGTCTTCAAAGTCCCAACCCGACGTTTCTCGTAGCTTCAGTTTCAATTGAGCGGCCTGCTTCCGCGAACGCTTGTCCTCCTGATAGACGGCTCGCTCCGTCCTCCTCATGTCCCTTTTCAACCTCCTTTGCTTGTAGAACTGACGCTCGTCGACGATGTCCTACGGGAAGCGTTCGCGCCACACCACCATGGCTTCCACGCCCATCTCGGCGATGGCGAGGCGACGCTGCTGCCTCCGGTTGACACGACGATCCTCGTCGGTGAAAAGCCATGGGAGAGGGGCCAGATCCTGCGCCCGCTGGCTCGACACGTCGGAAAAATTCATATCCCGACAAGCCCTCAGGAGGCGCCATGCCGCTGCGTCGTGCGCGCGGGCCGCCTCCTCTGCGGTGTCGAAGGTGCCGAGGATGAGACGTTTCTCGCGAAACCAGATCTCGGAGGAGAAGGCGCTGGAGTGGCGCTCGCGGACTCCGCGAAAATCCGAAGCGCCCAGGCGGCGGATCGACATGGTGGCGCAGAGGCGGCGAGGCTAGTGAGAGGGGGCGAGACGAGTGGGCGGCGGACAGAGTGTGAAGGGAGCGCCTTCTTATAATGAGCGCCGGCCGCGGCGCGCGCGCGAACCTTTCCCGCGCGCTGGAGCACGAAAACCAGCGCGCGGTAGACCGCTTTCCCCCATGCGCTGGAGCGCCAAAACCAGGGCGACGGCATGACCGCTGGCATGATCTAGAGCATGCATGGTTATGAAATGGGTCGGCCCCGTTGGACGCACTGTCGATCCACTAAAAGAGGACGAACGGCGGGCGGGCGGTTGACCAAAACGGATAAAAAGTGGACAAAAACGTCGTCCGTTTGAGTCGGTCCATTAGAGTTGCTCTTAGGCGGCGGGTCTTGGTGGGCATCGGGGCCGGTGTGCATGGTGGCGCAGGCCGATGGCAGCCGTTCCCCTCATGATGCGCAGGTTGTAGTCGAAGATATCGTTGAAGGAGCGGGAGATGTGCTCGTTTTGATAGACGCAGCGATAGAACTCGATCAAGCGCTGGTCCCTGTACGCGGCATCGTCGGGGCAGTTGCGGTGGAGGGAGCCGCGGTCCATCATGGCCCTCTCGCACTCAGCGCGTGCGGCGGCCTCGTCGATATGGCTGCACAGTAGCGGCCGGACGAAGCGGCGGAAGTAGCGCAGGGCCCACGCCTCGTCGCCCTGCTTGAGCGCCCGAACGAAGCGCTCGAACCTGACGACAAAGAGCGTGGCGGACGCGGAGGGCATGGTGCTCTCCTTCCCGCTCATGAACGCCGTCACGTACTCGTCCGCCGCCCGCCAGCGGCCCTTGGCGAAGAGGTCCTGGAGGCACGGCAGGTCCAACATATATGTGCTTTCTGTGAAGCACAACCTTGCTTTGATGAGTGAGAATGTACGATATATGCTTTCTGAAAAAAGGAAAAAGCACAGCATGTGCTTTCTGAAAAAGAAAAAAATCACAACATGTGCTTCTGCAAAAACACATGTATTCCGTAAGAGGCACAACTGTATTTCCCTATATATATGTGTTTAATTTTTTAAAATATATGATTGTTTTAAGTTTTTGATGTCTACTTTTTGCATAAACGTTGTACATTACTCGTACGCATCAGAAACATTTTCCTATATATGTTCAACATTTTTCATACACATTATACAATTTTCAAATTCATATTTTGATCTCTACTTTTCTCATGCGCATTATGCATTTTTTGTATACATGTGAAACATTATTTTATACACATCTAACCTTTTTAAAATACATGATTAACTGATTTTTAAAATACATGTTTTGATGTCTTTTGTTTTTCATACACATTGTACATTAGTTGTATATACATCCGAAACATTAATTTTAGAGAGAAATGCATATATCAACCCTCAACTCTTTGGTTGATCTAATATACACCCCTCATCTATTATACCGCCTAAGTTGCACCCTCGAACTGTCACAAATACCCTGGTTTTGGTCCAGTCAGCAAATGTTGACCATTTGACCAGCGTGCCACGTCTGACTTAACCTACACAGCCCGAGCACCCCTTTCTCTCTCGTTCATCTCTCACTCTCCCGAGGAGATTTCCCCACCGCCGCCTGGCGCTGAGATCTACGCCGCCGCCCCGATCTCTCCCCACTGCCGCCTGTGTTGTTCCCGCCACCGGCAGATCTTCCACCGCCGCCCTGACCAAGTGAAGCACCTGTTCCGGTAAGCTCGTTCACCATATTTTTCTCTGTACTTTCTTTTTTGTACCATTGCTGATATAATGTAGTACATCTAATTGTTCTTTACATAGTTCACAACAAAGCACTTCACACAAAAAAAGGGCCACCGAGGAGATGGCACCACCAAGACAAGCAAAGAGAAGGGCGCCAGCTAATAACAATAGCAGGTCAAACAATTTCTCTGGAAATACCTTCAATGTACATGGAAGCTTGAATGTCAATGTCAATGTCTGCACTGGTACTTCTCGCGCGAGAACTACCAGCAAAGTTACCAAAGAGAGGAGCAGTAGCAATGGCAGTAACAAAGGCAAGGGCACTCGCAAGGCCAAATATGCTCGGTTTCAAAGCTTGTTGGGATTTGAACGTTGAGAGCTATTTGTGTGCTTGTGAGATTTGGGTGTCAATCAGACCTATCTATGTGAGACCTATGTGTCAGACCTATTTGTGAGACCTTTGTGTGTATCAGACGTATCTATATGTATGTGAGACCTATTTATGTGTGTTTCAGACCTATATATATGTATGTGTGACCAAGTTCTGTTCAAGCCTTTTTATTCGTTCATATGATGCTCAAATGGTACCAAATGGCACCAAAATGCTGCCAATTTTTGACCAGCAGATTAGGATATTTTCAAATTATCAATTTATGCATTATACATTCATTTCATTGCTGATATGGCATGTTGACTGGATGAGTTGACCTGGTCAATATGTGCTGACTGGACCAAAACCAGGGTCAAGGCGAGACAGGGGGTAATTCGTCTGGTTTTGATAGTTGGAGGGTGCAACTTAGACGGTATAATAGATGAAGGGTGTATATTAGACCCACCCAGGAGTTGAGGGTTGATGTTTGATGTCTACTTTTTTTCATACAAGTTATAAATTTTTTGTATTCATCTAAAACATTACTTTTAGACATATTTAACATTTATTCAAACCACATAATTTTTAAGCACACGTTGTACATTTGTTTAATACGCGATGAAAATATTTTAATATGTGATTTAACATTTTTTTGAAATACGATCAATACTTTTATATAACTAGTAATTTTTTTATAAAAAAACTACGTATATACATATTAGAAAAAAGGGAAGGCACCTGCGCCGGCAGAATTTGATCCCACACTGCCGCGATCGAAGGTGGCCACTCCAGCCATTGCAATGCGTATGTGTGCTTGGGACAATGAGCAATGCAAGTGGCTGAAGTAATTGTGCCCACCTGACCCATGTATAAGCGTTCCTTCCTACTCGCTATAAGGGACAAGAAATTGATGCCCCGGATCATCTACCTTTTGTCCCTTAAGGAAAATGTACAAAGGGAGAGGGACAAAATACATATGATCTAGCCAAGACTGGAATCCCTCCTCGAGACTTGGGTTATCATTCCTTGTGATCAACGACACATGCTCCTTGAAAACAAGGGGACATATATCCATGTCTTAACATGAATAGCAAAGATGATTTTACTCTTGTTCTTCCATATCTCTAACATCTAGCATTAGATGAATATATTGCAACTACAACAAGTCGTAAGATCAGTAACCTAATAGAAGATCCTCGATACAACGCTCGTGAATGAAATAAAATTATTGGAGAATGATCCAATCAACTTTATTGATTTAGCGAGGCAAATTACACTTAATTGAAAATACATAACAAATGTTTCAAAGAGTCTACTATTTATAGTCCATACACTTATTTTTTTCCTCAACATTCCGCTATGTATTCGATAGAGTAGAAGATCAAACATGTGCATGTATGACTAACTTCAAACGTTTCAACCCCCCTCCCCCCCCAAAAAAAAACTACAAATGTTTCAAAGAGTGCATGATTTATCCACCCTAAAATATGAAAAAGTAGATGGTGTGAAGCTCTCTTTGCAAGGTAGGCCGCCAAAATGCTCATTCATCATCAATCCGGAGAGGAAGAAGATCAAGACCACTAAATGATGAAACGTGAGCATTAGACACCATAGAAAACTCGGAACCACATATGTTGTCATTATCGCTACAACAAATAGGTAGCGTTGATCATAGACTGAACATAAGTCGTTAGTCCGCTGCACCAGAACATCACTGGCTCCGCATTGTCAATAACAACAATGTCATGCTAGGATGTGTATGGAGCCGACATACCTTTATCGCATACAAACATACCCTGACCCCTAGATAGCGGCCCAAAGGATATACATGCTTAACATTGAAAAACACATAGTCTACATGCTATGCAATCATGTGGAGTTTCTCCGCCTTTGGAACAGTCACGAACACAAGAGGCACAAGTGGGAAATATAGAAGAATAAACAATGGTCGGTTTCTCTCCCTTTCTTCTATGGCGGCTAAGGGTATAGCCGTGATAAAACTTGTACACTTCCCTTTTTCTAAAACTTGTACACTTCAGCGTGAACAAAATGAGAGTTTTTTATAAAGCATGATTTGATATATTTGTTTTTTTAGGATTTTTTTTAAATGAAAGGGGTTTCCCGTTTCCCCCATCCCCAACTTTATTAAGCCAAAGAAAAGCAAACATCCTGACTGTTAAACAGCTCTCGGCGACAACCTGAAGTAGCTGCAAGAAAACATACACCTACAAGGGTTCTAGGTAGAGCTTCCCTATTACATCTTCCAAAACAGGGGAACGAACACATGAAATGCGCATGATAGGTCTTTTAGATCACAAAACGCAAGACATTCTCCCTGCCAACCATCAACCACACCAGACTATCCTAAGAAATTCCCCTCTTCGACGATTCAAAAGCCTTAAGCACCGGAGAAGAAAGAGCACCCTTGCCGTTTGAGATTCCACTACCTGATAATTGCCCCCACCAGATCCAAGACACAACGTATCCTTCGCCATGTTCACCCCTAAAAACAAATTCATTGGTAAAAGCCATAAGCTCCACAAGGTAGCAGAAGTAGCAGCATTAACAGCTTCTTGAGACTTTTTTGCTTCCAAAAAGACGACAATGACAAATAGTTTTACTAAGTCTCGGCCGACTAAGACTTCGTTATGTCTTAGTTGATGCTATATGCCTTTGAACTTGCATGGAGATTTATAATTTTTTTTTTCTTTGTCTTCTTATATACTACATCACTTGACTGAGATTTCCTTAAGTCTCAACTGACCGAGACCTATGCTGAGTAAATAGGCAATTTTTCGATTAATTTAATCCATAAATAAATTACTAGCATGGCATTGACAGAATTAAGAACATGCTGATATTGGATCACGCAAGCACATTGCTACGCTAATGGTAGATACATCTACGTTTAACGCTAGCATAGTTATAACAGAAAACAGTAGGAGCGGGATAAACGAGTTATACCCTCCAGTAGGCCATGCAGAAGCCGCCGCGACGGTGGCGGCAGCAGCGGTGTCCTCGACGACCTTCTTGTCGGCCTCGAGCTTTTCGGTGATGGCACATTCGGCGTCGGTGGACATGGTGATGATGAGGGCAATGCAGACGTAGAGGAAGTAGCGGATCGAAAGCGAGCAGTCGCGTAGTCGCTGCCCAAAAACCTATTCACCCCTCACCCGTACAAGAACCAGAAGTGTGTGGTTTCGGAGACCTACTCTCCCGTCGACCGTGTACACGGCGGACGAGATGGAGTCACCGGTGGCAGCAGCAAGGGAACGACGGTGGGTGTGCGCGTGAGCATATGAGATCTGTTCGTGACGGCTAGGGTTGGGAGACACCGCACACTTATATAGGCGCAGCCGCGTGGAGAGACGTGGGCTCGACCCACGTCTGAGTCCGTGACAGCCCATGATCCGACGTCTCATATCATGGCCCAGCTGTCAGAAACACTCCGTTAGTGACTGGCAAAAATAAGCGCGTAGGTGTGAGCTCGGCTTAATCCCACAACCCGCGGCGCGTCGGGACGAGGCAAGGCGTGGCGTGGCGTGGTGATGCGGGCGGCGGAGGAGTAACGCGCGAAGTCCTTTTCTATTCTCAAGCTCCAATAGCATGTGAAAGAACATCCCTTATAAAGAGGTCCAACTCCTCTTCCACTTCCGTGGTGGGACTAAACTTCCCACCTCCACCTAGTACCAATAAACCCACATGAGCCCTTAGAGATTTTCAGAAAATTGCTATATGGGCCTAAAGCCCATCTCAAATTTCAGCAATCCCCCACCAGATCTTGAGGGCCCGTTGTGTCCTCTGTTCCAATTGATATTTCGATATACCAGTGTTTCAGTGAAGACCTGTTAAGATTGAGCTTCACCTAGAGCAAGTAGCTACACTCCTTCACAACTGAACAATGGACTATGCCTTGAATTGTCAGTTTGGCGTAAAGAAGCTTCACCACATGTCTTACTAGTACCGGGCTGCCGAAGGCTGACCCCTCGGGTGGAGCATATAAGTCACACTCCTGGCCTATTCATGAGCTTACTAGAGATCACCCCGATCTCATAGACTGTGACCAGCAGTCGGACTCACATAGGTGTGTTCCTCCAAAGATCGCTCTGTAGGAAAGCATCTTGCTTACATAAGCTTTGGAAATCATTAAGACAATAGTCATCCTACCATACAGTCTTGAGAGTATTGCATCTCCAACGGAGTGGGTTAGTATAGTTACTCTCCTCAGTTCACCACTGGCTTGTTTTCCCAGGTCCTACTTCACGGGATCTCCGATCACATAGGATGGTTTACCACCATGGCAACTCACGTGGGTCTCATACCCATCTCCCTCGATGCATTTTCTATCACAACACGTGATAGCCCTTTCGTAAAGGGATCTGCCAGATTCTTAGTTGTATGGACATAGTCCAACGCTATCACTCCGGAGTTTCTTAATTTTCTGACAGCTTTTAATCTTATTCTTATGTGTTTGTTGGATTTCATGTTGTCCTTTGAACTCTTCACCTTGGTGATGACAGTCTGATTGTCACAGTTCATAAGGATAGCCAGAACTGGTTTATCAATCAATGGCAAGTCCATCAAAAGATCTCGAAGTCATCCCGCTTCAACACCAGATGTGTCTAATGCTGTTAATTCTGCTTCCATTGTCGATCTCGTTAAGATCGTTTTCTTGCAAGACTTCCAGGAAACAGCGCCACCTCCAAGAGTAAACATATACCCAGTTGTGGCCTTGATCTCATCAGCATCAGAGATCCAATTTGCATCACCATACCCTTTAAGTACTGACGGGTCTCCGGTATAGTGAAGTCCATAGTTCATAGTACCTTTCAGATAGCGCATAACTCGTTCAACAACATGCCAATGTACATCACCCGATTTGAAAACAAACCGGCTCAGTTTGCTCACAGCAAACGCCATGTCAGGCCTCGTTGCGCTCGCTAGGTACATCAGTGAACCAATGATTTGAGAGTCTCTCAATTGATCTATAGCCGTGCCTTTGGACTTTCGAATCAACATGCTAGGATCATATGGTGTTTGAGATGGTGTGCAGTCCGAATATCCAAAATGACTCAACACCTTCTCAACATAGTGGGATTGTAGAAGTGTAATCCCACCCTCATTATCTCTCAGTAGCTTGATGTTCAAGATAACATCAGCCACACCAAGGTCTTTCATCTCAAAGTTCTAAGACAGAAACGACTTGACCTCCTCAATGACTTTGAGGTTGGTTCCGAATATCAGTATGTCATCAATATACAAGCACAGTATAACTCCTTCGCCCCCACCATGGCGATATTATACACATTTGTCAGCCTCATTAACAACGAAACCAACAGATGTCAGAGTTGTATTAAACTTATCATGCCATTGCTTAGGTGCTTTCTTCAGGCCATATAAAGATTTCAGCAACCTACACACCTTTCTTTCCTGACCATCTATCACAAAGCCATCTGGCTGTTGCATGTAGATTTCCTCATTTAGCTCTCCATTCAGAAAAGCCGTCTTATCATCCATCTGGTGGACGAGAAGACCATGCGAGGCCGCCAACGAGAGTAATACTCGAATGGTGGTAAGTCTAGCCACATGTGAATAAGTGTCGAAGAAATCTTCCTCTTCTTTCTGGTCATAGCCCTTGGCCACAACCCTAGCCTTGTATTTTTAATCGTACCATCGGGCCTAAGCTTCTTTTTGAACACCCACTTACATCCTAATGGTTTGCAACCATAGGAGCGCTCAGTGATCTCCCATGTCCCGTTAGCCATGATGGAATCCATCTCTCTACGGACCGCATCCTTCCAGTAGTCAGCTTCTGGAGAGGCATACACTTCTGAAATACAAGTGGGAGTATCATCCACGAGGTACACGAAGAAATCATCACCAAAGATCTTTGTAGTCCTTTGTCTCTTGCCCCTACCAAGGGTTTCCTCATCATCATCCTCAGTATTTTCATCATGTGTTTGTTCATAATAATCCATAGGAATGGCAGGCTCAGGAGTCTCCTCAGATTCCTGTCTAGAAGTGCTTTGCATATCTCTCATAGGAAAAATATCCTCAAAGAATGTAGCATTCTTTAGACTCCATAATTGTACCGACCTTCTGGTTAGGTACCTCAGATTTCACTACTAGAAATCTATAGCCAACGCTGTTCTTAGCGTAGCCCAAATTAACACATTCCACAGTCTTGGGTCCAAGCTTACGCTTTTTGGGGATCGACACATTGACTTTCGCCAAACAGCCCCATGTACGCAAGTACGAAAGTGTTGTCCTTCTCTTCGCCCATTTCTCATAGGGAGTGATCTCATTATCCTTTGTCGGAACTTTATTCAATACATGACATGCCGTCAATATAGCCTCCCCCACCAATGCCTTGGATAAACCCGATGTATCTAACATGGCATTAACCAAATTAGTTAGAGTACGGTTTTTCCGCTCGGCAACCCCATTTGACTGAGGTGAATAGGGAGGCGTCCTCTCATGAATAATGTCGTTTTTCGCACAAAAGAATCAAACTCACTCGAGAAGTACTCTCCACCACAATCTGATCGGAGTCGTTTAATTTTCTTTTCAAGTTGATTCTCAACTTCTGCCTTATAGATTTTAAAGTAGTTTAGAGCCTCATCTATAGTATTTAACAAATACACATAGCAATATCTAGTGGAATCATCTATCAATGTCATGAAGTATTTCTTTCCACCTTTATTCAACACACCATTCATCTCACAAATATCAGAATGTATGAGTTCTAATGGCGCTAAGTGTCTCTCCTCCGCGGCCTTGTGAGGCTTGCGAGGTTTCTTAGCTTGCACACATGAAAGGCACTTAGAACCTTTGGCTAAGGTGAAACTCGGGGTTAAATCCAACTTGGATAGCCGTGTCATAACACCGAAACTAATGTGACAAAGACGTGAATGCCAAACTTCATATTCATTAACATTCGAATGAATATGGTTCACGACTTTATTACAAAAATCTGCGAGGGAAAGGCGGAACATCCCTCCGCTCTCATAACCTTTTCCAACAAAGAGTCCATATTTCGTAACAACTAATTTATTAGACCCGAAAACCAATTTAAACCCTTCTCTACATAGAAGGGAGCCACTAACGAGGTTCTTCTTGATGGCGGGGACAAGCTGCACGATCCTTCCCGAAGTAAACCTGAGATCGACCGTGCCAACACCATGAACAGAAGCACTTGCGCCATTCTCCATCAATACGGACCCGTGGCCTATGACCTGGTAAGAAGGAAACAATAAAATGTCAGCACACACATGAACACCTGCACCTGTGTCCACCCACCAATCGGTGGACTGAAACACTGAAAAAACAGTAAATAAATTACCGTACCCAGGTGCACCATTCTCATTTTTGCCCACAATCATGTTGACAGACTTGGAGTCCTGTCCTGGCTTCTTGTACTTGTTAGGGCACTTGTAGGCCCAGTGTTCAATCGAACCACAAGTAAAGCAGCCCTCATCCTTCTTGTTCTTCTGGAAGGTCTTCTTACCCTTCTTCTTAAAGTAGGTATTGTGTTGGACACCGTTCTTTCCCTTGGGCTTGTGGGAGTTATGGTTCCTCTGGTTAACCATGTTGGCAACAGAAGTTCTTTCGACCCCTTTTCCGTGTAAGTCCTTTGCCCTTGAATTCTGCGCAACACTTAGATGGCCAATGACATCCTCCACGGAGAATTCACGCCTCTGATGTTTCAGAGTGGTGGCAAAGTTCCTCCGGGAATTAGGGAGCTTAGCGATTATGCAGCCCACGATAAACTTGCCCAGTAACTCGTACTTAAGAAGCTCAAGCTCCTTAACAATGCATATTATCTCATGAGCCTGCTCCAATACAGGACGGTTTTCAACCATCTTGTAATCGTGGAACTGCTCTATAATATACATCTCACTCCCGGCATCAGCGGCCCCGAACTTAGATTCGAGCGCCTCCCACAAGTCCTTGGCGACATGCACATGTAAATATGCATCGTTCAGTTTATCTCTGATCACGCTAAGAACTTCTCCGAGAAACACAACGATGGCCTCCTTAAACGGCTTCTCCTGTTTAGAAGCAATCGTTCCCGTGGAGACACCGGTGACCCAGAACACGTTCATAGCCGTGAGCCATAAAGTGGTCTTAGTCTGCCAGCGCTTAAAATACGTACCGGTAAACTTATCCGGTTTCAGTGCAGCGGCAAAGCCACTTGCCAAAAAATTCCTACACATATTAGGTTTTTGGATTGCTGAGTAAATAGGAATTTTTTTGACAAATTTAATCCATAAATAAATTCCTAGTATGGCATTGACAGAATTAAGAACATGCTGATATTGGATCACGCAAGCATATGCTACGCTAATGGCAGATACATCTACGTTTAACGCTAGCATAGCTATAACAGAAAAACAGTAGGAGCGGGATAGACGAGTTATACCCTCCAGTAGGCCATGCAGAAGCCGCCGCGGCAGTGGCGGCAGCAGCGGTGTCCTCGGCGACCTTCTTGATGGCCTCGAGCTTTTCGACGGCGACACGTTCGGCGTCGGTGGACATGGTGATGATGAGGGCGATGCAGACGTAGAGGAAGTAGCAGATCAGAAGCGAGCAGTCGCGTAGTCACTGCCCAAAAACCTATTCGCCCCTCACCCGTACAGGAACCAGAAGGGCGTGCTTTCGGAGACCTGCTCTCCCGTCGACCGTGTACGCAGCAGACGGGATGGAATCACCGGCGGCAGCAGCAGCAAGGGAACGGCGGTGGGTGTGCGCATGAGCAGATGAGATCTGTTCGTGGCGGCTAGGGTTGGGAGACACCGCACACTTATATAGGCGCAGCCGCGTGGAGAGACGTGGGCTCGACCCACGTCCGAGTCCGTGACAGCCCACGACCCGACGTCTCAGATCGCGTCCCAGCTGTCAGAAACTCTCCGTTAGTGACTGACAAAAATAAGCGCGTAGGTGTGATCTCGGCTCAATCCCACAATCCGCGTCGCGGCGGGTGCGGCACGGCGGGCGGCAGAGGAGGAGCGCACGAAGGCCTCTTCTATTCTCAAGCTCCAATAGCATGTGAAAGAACATCCCTTATAAAGAGGTCCAACTCCTCTTCCACTTCCGGAGTGAGACTAAACTTCCCACCTCCACCTACCTAGTGCCAATAAACCCACATGAGCCCTTAGAGATTTTCATAAATTGTATATGGGCCTAAAGCCCATCTCAAATTTCAGCAACCTAGCCACACCCAATGACAAAAAAGAATCAGGTACACAGATACCAAAAGTCTCAGCAATAATTGACCAAAATAAGCATGAAAGGGCGAAATCACTAATTAAGAAGTACTTGTTGCAAAGAACACTCCACTTTTCAGGTCGTGACAAGTGGCGCACATGCAGTGCGCCACTTGTGGCACCCTGGGAGTTTTTCCGTTTTTCGTAGATCCATTTATTGAAAACGTTTTATCTTTTAAACCGTGCGTCCAAATCTCGAACCATTTTCACCATTGCATTCCTCGCGTCAAGATCTTCCAAACTAGATCCCATGTTGATAGATTTTGACGAACTATATTTTTCACGAAAAAACCGGACGAAAAAACCGAACCGGGAGCATGGATTTTTTCCTTTACCGAAAGAGGCACGCCCGTGCCTCTCGCGAAATCACAACCGTACCTCTCGTGGAAGCAAAACCGTGACTCTTGTGGAAGGAAAAAAAACAGCAAACGCGTTTTTTTCTGTTTCCGAGAGGCACGGCCGTGACTCTCGTGAAAGCACAACCGTGCCTCTTGTGAAAGCAAAACCGTAACTCTCGCAAAAGAAAAAAAACAGAAAACACGTATTTCTTTCTTTTTCTGAGAGGCACGGCTGTGACTCTCGCGAAAGCACAGCCGTGTCTCTCGTGGAAGCAAAACCGTGACTCTCGTGAAAGAAAAAAAAACAGAAAACGTGTTTTGTTTTTCCCTTTCCGAGAGGTACGGCCGTGGCTCTCGCGAAAGCACGACCGTGCCTCTCGCGGAAGCAAAACTGTGACTCTCGTGAAAGAAAAAAGAAGAAAACACGTTTTGTTTTTCCCTTTCCGAGAGGCACGGCCATGACTCTCGCGAAAGCACAATTGTGCCTCTTGCGGAAGAAAACCGTGACTTTCACAAAATAAATAAAAAAAGAAAATATGTTTTCTCGCGCAAAAAAAAAATTTCCAAAATTTTTTTTGATCGAAAAGCTAAGAATGATCGGGGAAAACCCAAAACGTTGAAAAAACCCGAAAAAAACCATTTAAAAAGCTGAAAACGCGTGCGAAAAAATTAAAAAAAAACAAAATCCGGAGGGAGCGTCCACAGCGCGACACGTGGCGAATGGCTGAGAGCACGCCAAGTGGCGCTGATCGTTGCGACGCAAAATAGAAGTTTTTAGAAACCCCCGCAAAAGAAAGTTTTTTAGAAACAATGTTGTGTTGTGGACGATTGGCCGTTGGATCTAACTTAGAGCATCTCCAACAGGTGCGGCAAAAGACGCGCCCGCGCGGTAAAATTTGGGTTTAGCGCGCGCCGGCTGGTTCCGCGCGCTCCTGCGGTGGCGGGAAGTTACCGCGCGCGGGAGAAAGCGGCGCGCGGCGCGGTAGATTTGGCGCGCCGCTTCGCGCGCGCCTATAAAATGCCGCGCTCGCCACACGCACAGTCACAGCCACGCGCCCTCCCCTCGCAACCTCGCCGCTTCGCCGCTTTCCGCGCCACCATGCCGCCGCGCCGCCGGGGTTCGTTGGGCTACCGCGGCATCCACGAGCGCCCAACGGCTGGTACTCCGCCGAGATCTGGTCCGGCGACGTATGGCTCGGCCTCGGGTCGTTCCGGAGCGCATATGAGGCGGCCCGCGCGTACAACGCGGCGGCGTGGCGGTTGGATAGGGCCCGGACGCAAATGAACTTCCGGGACGTCTTCACGCGCGAGCAGGCGCAGCGCGTCGCCCCTCCGCCGCATCTCATCACCGACATGGACCGTGCCGACCACGCTCGGCGCTGCCGCCGCCTCCTCATCGCCGAGGAGGATGAGCGAGCCATGGCGGAGTGGCGCTGTCGCCACCCGGATGACGTCGCCAACGAGCATGCCTACTGGGCGGAGAGGACGGCAAGGAGCCGCGCGGAGCGGGCGGGCCGGCGTCGGCGGAAGGCATTGGCGAATGCGCAGTCCGATATCGTTGTAGCAGGTGGGAGATCAATCTTCACGTCAGACGATGAACGTTGGGACGACATGTGGCTCGATACCTCGGACAACACCGACGAGGATGATGATGGTGATGATGGTGGTAGAGACTTGGAGTAGTTTCTATCTAGTATGCCGTAGTAGTTTCTATCTAGTTCCACCGTAGTTCTATCTATCTATGCTTTTGAGCTATCTATCTAGTTGCACCGATGTAAAATATCTTTATATCGTTTTTTATCTATGCAATTTATCGTTTTTTATCTTTTTTATGCTTCCGAAAATGTTGTGCGCGCTTTATTTCTGCGCGCTGCTGGAGCGGCGCGCGCGGCTGCATTTTAGCGCGGCTGCTGGAGCCAGCGCTGCACGCCGCGCCAAACCAGACGATGCGCGCGCGGCATATCTGTTTTTTACGCGCGGCGCGACCGGCGCCTGCTGGAGATGCTTTTAGCGCTGGGCTACAGCCCGCAAGCCCAAAAAAGGCTGAGCACACGGCAACGGCATCAGCCACCTTGAAATACTCTCGCTTTGGCGCCCAACGCAACCAACAGCTTTCGCTTGTCCTCGCCGGAGCCCCAGTAGGCCAAGAAATCAAGAATTCATCCTCCCCGCCTCCACCGCACCCCGCTCCTGCCCCCCGCTGGTACGCCGCCGGCGAGCGATGGACCAGTTCCAGGATGGCCACCACGTGCGGCTGCGAAGCCGCGTCCACGACACGTACCTGCACGCCGACAAGGACCGACATGGCGTCTCCCTAAACGGGCGCGGCGAGTCGATGAATGCGACGTGGGTCGTGCGCATCTACCGCGGCGGCGGCGGTGCCGTTTACTTGTTCCTCCACAGCGCCGCCTGAGGCCGCTACCTCACCGCCACGTACGCGCCGGCGTCGCACGGGCACTCAGCGCGACTACGACCGACGGGAGGTGAAGGCCATCATGCGGCAGGCCTTCGGGGCGAACGCCGGGAACAACGTCCTGCTCCGCAATGTCGCCGGCCGCTACCTCCACGCCAACGGGTCGGGGGGCTACCTTTGCTGGAACAACGGCGTCAGCATCGACGACTTCGACAACGTCAGCACGATGATGCACTGGGTCGTGGAGCCTATCCGAGGATCGCCTCACCTTCCACGTCTGACGGAGGTGAGTTCGTCATGCCCACTTCTCGATTCTTCAGACATGTTGAAAGTTGAGGTCACCCTCTGGATGTTGGCCACAAGAGTGGAGCGGTGAAAGTTGAGATTAGGAATTTAGGATTAGGATCAGTTCGTACTAGCCCTAGGGTGGATGCTTCCGTAAGTGTGTTGTTTCTCTTGTACGTAATACATGCACAGAACCCGTGTTTTTTACTCTCAAGTCTCAATCCTAATACAGAAGACGCACAGCTTGTGTGTTCCTGAAAAAAAAAGAAAAAAAAGAGCGAATTGGATTCTTGGTTGTCGTTAATTTGCGTTCGAATTCAACCGCGGTGGTTACATTTGGGTTAATTTCATCATCTAGGCACAATCATTAGTTATGTTCTGTAGGATGTCATGTTGGTTTTGATCTGACGGCTTAACATGCCAGTTAGATCTATTAGTCTAACAGAAAAAAAAGGGAAAGATAACGTTAAAGAAAAAAGCCCCACGTACCAACGTACGTGGGCTTTTTCTCCCAACTAAGGCGCCCTGATCGGGGGCACCCAAACCAACTGATGGTTTAGCTCCCCTGTCGCCAACGCTACATAAAAGGGGGTACGGGAGAGGGTTGGCAGCCTGCGCAATCACAATTTTCGTACGGTTTCACTCCCCTCCCGATATTCTTTCACCCCATCCGATCGAGGGGAGCGCTGCAGCGACGGGAAGACCTACTCCAGCTGCCGCTGTTGTCCCCGGGCAGTGCCGGTGGCGTCCTGAGGGCACCAAGACGTTGAGGAGGACTGCTACCTCGACTACATCACCCCTGCGTCACGCCTGCATCGAGCAGGCAATCATGTCCACTGCCGTGACATGTTGCGCTCCATTCCGGTCCGACACGATCGAACCACTTACGGGGAGTAACTTCCCTCGTTGGAAGTCCCAAGTCGAATTATGGTTGGGTTGTAATGAATTTTACTATGCCTTGAGGGAAGAAAAACCTGTGGCACCTGTTGCAGATGCTACAGGGTATGCAGAACTCAAGAAGAATTATGATGTTAAGATGGAAAAGTGGAACAAGTCCAACCATATTGCGCTTCTCATCATGAAAGCGACAATATCGCCAGACATTTCTGAAGCACTCCCTAAGAAAGACACTGCTAAAGAATTCCTCACTGAAATGGAGGAGCAATTTAAAGGCTCCGACAAAGTGTATGCTCATGAGCTTTTTGCTAAACTTCTTCAGAAATACACTATTGACGGAAACGTTAGGCAACACATATTGAGGGTGGTAAATGCTTACACCAAACTTAAGGCTTTGGAGTGTTCTTTAAGTGAAGCCCTTCTTGTCATAATTATTCTTAAGTCTCTTCCAGAAGAGTTTGAACAATTTAAGGTCAATTATAACTCTCTAAAGGAAAAATGGCCACTCTCTGAGATGACCGCAAGGATCGTCCAGGAGGAAGAGAGGATCATGAGGCAGAAGAAAGACCATGTTTTTCATGTTGGCTCTAACATGAGAAAGCATGACGGGCAAGGTTTTCCCAAGCCTCAGAAAAAGCAAGTCAAGAAAGAAGGCACTAAGCCATTCAACCCTAAGGCATTCAAGGGTAAAGAAGCCGGCAGTTCTTCTTCTGCTCCTAGCAGCTCCACTGCTGGAGAAAATGCTTGTAACTTCTGCAAAGAGGAGGGACACTATCAAAGGGATTGCCCAGGCTTTCTAAAATGGATGAACAAAAGAGGGATTCGTTATGGTCCAAACTATAAGAGGAGGAACAAGAAAGCTTAAGGTTGCGAACGGAGTTGAGGCCGATGTTGAAGCTGTGGGATCTCTCACGTTGGAGCTACACACTGGCCACACTCTTAGGTTGAATAATATTATTTATGTGCCTACCTTAAGTAGGAATTTGATTTCAGTTTCTCGTTTAGATGATGATATGTATGAGTGCCATTTTGGTAAGAAACAATTTGCTTTGATCAAATGTAATAAGAATGTAGGCATCGGTGTTAGACGAGGCCAACTATACATGTTATCTCTTAATAATGATTCAGTTATGCATGTGAGTGATGAAATTAATGTTGAGAAGAAATGGAAAGGAGTTAGTAATTCTTCGAAATTGTGGCATTGTCGTTTGGGCCACATTTCGAGGGGGAGAATGGAATGCTTAGTTAAAAATGAAATACTCCTCCCATTAGACTTCTCAGATGCAGACAAATGTGTCGACTGCATTAAAGGAAAATTTGCAAAAACAATTAAGAAAGGAGCAGTAAGAGCCACGGGGGTTTTAGAATTAATTCACACCGACATATGTGGACCCCTTAATGTTAAGTCTGTAGATGGTTTTGATTCATTCATTACATTCACAGACGACTTTTCCCGCTATGGATATATTTATCCCATACGTGACCGATCGGAAGCTTTGGAGAAATTCAAAGTCTATAAAGCGGAGGTTGAAAATCAACTGAACGTGAAAATCAAAGTTGTACGGTCTGATCGCGGGGGAGAGTATTATGGTAGGCATGCTCCTTATGGGCAGATTCCTGGACCTTTTGCCAAGTTCTTATCTGAAAATGGAATCATTGCTCAATACTCAATGCCTGGTGAACCACAACAAAATGGTGTGGTCGAGCATCGCAACCGCACCCTTATGGATATGGTGCAAAGCATGCTTAGTCACTCGAGTTTACCAGTAAGCCTTTGGATAGAGGCATTAAAGACAGCTGCATACATACTAAATCTTGCTCCAACTAAGTCAGCACCGAACACACCTTACGAGATGTGGGCGGGAAAGAAACCGAGCTTGAATTACTTACGAGTGTGGGGTTGCCCTGCTGAAGCTAAAGTTTTCAATCCACAACTTAAGAAATTGGATCCAAAAACAGTTAGTTGTTTCTTCGTTGGATACCCTCATAGGGGAAAGGGATATCGTTTTTATTGTCCAAGTCATACCACCAAGTTTGTGGAGACTAGACAAGCGGTATTTTTTGAGGATAATAAGGTCACTAAGTTAAGGGAGATCGATCTTGAGGAGAAGCGGGTTTGTGCACCATCCCCGATTATCCAAGAGATTGTTTTTCAATACGAAGAAATGTGACAACTGATGATCCTGAATCTCATGGTTTAGTTTCTCAGTCAAATGGTGATCCGGAGACTAATAATGAAAATCCAGACACAAATGAGGACCACCAGGAAAATAATGATTCACAAAATGATGATGTACCACCACCACCTCCTCCTGTGGGTAGACCACGGCGTGAGAGGAAGAAAGCCATATCAGACGACTATATCACTTTCATGATTGAGGAAAGGTGGAGGATCCAACCTCTTATAAGGAGGCCATTGAAAGCGAAAATTCGTCCAAATGGTTGGTTGCCATGGAAGACGAGTTGAAATCTATGGGCTCAAACGACGTATGGGACCTAGTAGAAGTTCCCGATGGAGCTAAGAAAGTAGGCTGCAAGTGGGTCTACAAAACCAAGTATGATTCCAAAGGGAATGTCAAACGGTTCAAAGCAAGGCTAGTGGCAAAAGGGTATACACAGAGAGAAGGCATTGATTATAAGCAAACCTTCTCTCCTGTGTCAACCAAGGATTCTTTCAGAATCATAATGGCATTAGTATCTCATTACGACCTAGAACTACACCAAATGGATGTTAAAACGGCATTTCTAAATGGTGGCTTAAAAGAAAACGTTTACATGGCTCAGCCAGAAGGCTTTGTTGTGGAAGGGAAGGAACATTTGGCATGTCGTCTAAAGAAATCGATTTATGGCTTGAAGCAAGCTTCAAGAGAGTGGTACCTCAAGTTTGATACAATTATCAAAACTTTTGGTTTCACCGAAAATGTTGTGGACAACTGCATATACGTTAAGTTTAAAGGCAGTAGGTTCACATTTTTAGTCCTATACGTTGATGACATATTGTTGGCATGTAGCGATAAGGAAATGCTGCATGAGACCAAGAATTTTCTGTCATCCAGTTTTGATATGAAAGATCTTGGTGAAGCCTCGTATGTCCTCGGCATCGAGATTCATCGAGATAGGTTCAGAGGAACGTTAGGACTATCTCAAAAGGCATACTTTGAGAGAGTACTGAAAAAAATTCAATATGCATAAGTGCTCATCCTCACCTGCTCCTATAGTTAAGGGCGATAAGTTTGGGACATTTCAATGTCCGAGGAACCAATGTGAAACTGATCAGATGAAGTCGGTTCCTTATGCTTCAGCTGTCGGAAACATCATGTATACTCAAGTGTGTACACGCCCAGATTTATGTTTTGTAACCGGGATGCTTGGCAGATACCAATCAAATCCAGGACCGGACCACTGGAAGGCCGCAAAGAAAGTCTTGCGTTATATGCAAGGAACTAAGGATTTCATGCTTACATATAAAAGAACTGATAACCTAGAAATTGTTGGTTATTCAGACTCTGATTTTGCCGGGTATGTGGATAGTAAGAGATCCATGTCAGGTTATATATTCACACTCGCGGGAGGAGCTATATCGTGGAAAAGCTCCAAACAAACCTTAACTGCTGGATCTACGATGCAAGCAGAATTTGTAGCATGTTATGAGGCCACCGGGCAGGCTGTATGGTTAAAGAATTTTATTCCCGGACTTAAAGTGGTTGACAGCATATCTAAACCAATTTTATTATACTGCGATAATGAACCCGCAGTTTTCTACACGAGTAACAACAGGTCAAGTGATGCTGCGAGACACATTGACATAAAGTATCGTGTTGTGAAAGATAGAATCCAGGATCAAACAGTTGATGTTAAACACATAAGAATGAAGCATATGCTTGCGGATCCGCTAACAAAAGACTTACCACCCAGTATTTTTCGTGAGCATGTTGCCGGCATGGGACTACTGGAAGCCTTATGATTCTGGAATAAGAGGACCATTAAAATGAACCACTCCCCAATTAGCAAAATATTTTCCATTTCGAAATAGGCGGGTGTGCTATAAGTGTTGAGGTTCCATGGCGTTTCGAGTTGTTGTAACACCTCACTTTGGTACATCATTCCTATGTAGAATGGGCGAATGAAGTTAAGCCTAACGATCAAGGGGGAGAATGTTGGTTTTGATCTGACGGCTTAACATGCCAGTTAGATCTATTAGTCTAACAGAAAAAAAGGAAAGATAACTTTAAAGAAAAAGGCCCCACGCACCAACGTACGTGGGCTTTTTCTCCCAACTAAGGCACCCTGATCGGGGGCACCCAAACCAACTGATGGTTTAGATCCCCTGTCGCCAGCGCTACATAAAAGGGGGTACGGGAGAGGGTTGGCAGCCTGCGCAATCACAATTTTCGTACGGTTTCACTCCCCTTCATCACCCCTGAGGGCACGGGAGAGGGTTGGCGTCCTGAGGGCATCAGAACGTTGAGGAGGACTGCTACCTCGACTACATCACCCCTGCATCACGCCTGCATCGACAGGCGATCATGTCCACTGCCGTGACATGTAAAGATTCCCTAAACCTTCTCTGTTCATACTTTTTAGGTGATCTAGATGCAATCAGTTCCTGCTAATGGTATCCCAGAGATGCATAATTAATCCAACATGTCAATCTTCCCTGTTTCTTTTGCTTTTCGATTATTGTTCCGCGTTCGATTGAGGAGTCCTTGCCATTTGTTCGTTTCTCAGGTTCAGGTTAAATGCGAATGGCCGCAAGCAAAGGTACCAGGGAACAGTGCTGCCCAGTCGTCAAGGTACAAATAAATCTTACACAGTTCCTCATACAATCGTTAGTCCGATAATATGGTGATAATGCCTCAGAATCTCTGATGAAAGTGAAACTTTATGTAGATTTTGCCACGAGCTTGTTTTTGGAAATATTCCAGTTTTTCATCTCAATTTGCCCTTTTTTTTCAGCTACCTGACCACTGATGGCACAGACTATGAAGGTCCTACATCTAGTAATTTGGCCAAGAGCGGGAAGGGAAGCCAGCAGTCGCCGAAAGGGAGTCCACTCTGTAACTGCCATTGCAGTGAATGCGCACTACAGAAGGTATGATCAAGGTTTCACTGCACCGTAGCGTAATATCTGTTGTGCTTGTGATGTATCGTAAAGTTCTAGAGCTGTGTTCTTCAGCAGGTGAAGGGCAGTGAGGGCAGCTGGGGCACTAAGAGCAAAACCTGCTCAAGTTCAGCAAGACGGTATTACTACCCTGAAACTCATTTTTAATTTCTTGTCTCTAGTGCTATAGTCTGCCTGTACAGACTGGAATTCTGAATACCAGTTTCTATTACTACTGGAAAATATCCCGACAGTCTCGCATTTTTGCGACTTTGCGTGCAAATCTTAGGGAAGATTTTGACTAATAGAGGGCCAAGAGTAAAACTCCCTCCGTTCTGATTTACTCGTCACGGTCTTAGTTCAAATTTGAACTAAAACCACGACGAGTAGATCAGAACGGAGGGAGTAGTATTTCTTGGTAAACAAATAGATACTAGGATATTTCTCATCAAATATCTAATAATAGTATTTTCGCTTGACCAATCCTAACATTTATTTCTGTACTATAAAGTTCAAGGTTAAATGAGTATGACTGAACGTTTCCACCAGTGTCATGTATTTCCAAAAGGGGGTCGTCAGGCATAGGCTAGAGACTTTTTTAATTCAATACTATTATTCTACTTTGCAGAAATCTGAAGAACAAGATGAATAGTTTTTTTTACAGTTGGTAGAAACTAATTAAGGATACAGCCTAAGAATTGAAATTTTGTAGGGAGAAAGAGGGTGTGACAGTCTCTTCACAGGAGGAGCAGAGAAGCCAAACTGAACTTGAAACTTCAAGAGGTATGATACCTAAAGAAGAGGCTAGTCTTCTGTTTTTCACTGTGTTGTCTATACTGCAAAGTTCAGGTAGCTTTCATGCCTGTAGATGGCTAATATAGCTGATGTGAAGCTTGGTAGCTTAGGAGCACTGTGAGGTGGTGTTGGAAACCTGTGCAATACACGCCTTAGAAAATAGCTGTCGAATTAGACGAATTATCTGCTCCAATTAGTCTATCCAGTTATCCTATGCCTTTCCATGATGTAGGGCAATGTAATTAAGGGGTTCTACAGGAGAGCAACATCTTTTATTTCGTGTTTGAGTTTTCTCTGTCATTCTATAGGAGACCTTGGACTTCACTAAAAAAGAATTTGGTTACACATTGTATATGCGATTAATTTCTCTGTCTACTTCTCTTGCACTTATCCAGTACTCAACCCTTTCGTGTATGCAATTCTTCTAGGATACAACATTTATCAGGAAAGAGCCTGTGGCTCGAGGTTCTGGGAGTTCAATAAGCCTCCTGAAGATGTTCCTGGCATAAATCCTCCTGGATTTTTTAGCCCTCATCCCGTTTGGGAAGGGTTCGCTGTGCCAATGGAAAGAGAAGGCCGTGTAGATTCTTTTTACTGTATGCACTGCAGGAAGGTGCTCCCGAGGAGGGCAGATGTTGCTGTAAAACACATGGCTATCAGGAAAGGCAGTAAGATTACCGAGAATGATAAATGGGAGCTGATAACGAGCCCCCTCCCCGCGAGTCCCAGCCCCCCTTCCCCCTCGCCGCTGCCGCCGGCGGGTGCGGCCGGGCGTTGCCCGCGCGGCGCCCCGCAGTCCGGCGGTGACGGCCCTCCTTCTTCCCCCGTCGCTGGACCCCGGCTCGGGCGAGCGGTCCTGGCGGCGGAGCCCTTCGGCCGGCGGCGTTCCGGCACGGATCTGGACGGCGACGGTGCGGAGGCGTTGCCCCTTGGCGGCGGTGACGGCCCATGGCTTGCAGCGGCCGGCGGCGCCCGGCTGGCCCAGATCTAGGCCCTACGGGCCTCATCTGGGTCGGGGCGGGCCTGCTGGGTGGCCGCAGTGGGTTGTTCTCCGGTGGTTCCGGCGAGCTCCTCGCGACAGGGACGGCGACTGTTGTGCCGCGACTGCTGCAGCACGGCGGCGGAGCTTCACGGGCCCACGGTGGGCCTGGCCGGACAGGGGATATGGTATGCCTCTGCTGCTATGCCTGGTCTGCTACCGCCTAAGCCGGTGGAGGTTGTTCCCTCCCTCGTGGCTGCGGTGCTACCAGTCCTTGTCTTCGGATGTCTCGTTTGGATCCGGCCGGCCTCGCTTCGTTGGCCGTGGTGAGACGACGGCGGTGTCTTCGTGACTGTTGGCGCATGTTGGTGGGTGGCGGGTGTGGTGGAGCCGAAGGTTGGTCCTGGGTGGTGGGCGCGAGAGGTCGGGAGAAATCCATGTCGGGTCTGGCCGGCACCAACGCGGTGACGTCTGCGGGTGCCGCCATCCTTCTTGAAGGGTGTCGGGTGACCCTCTCCCCCCTCTACCCTCCGTGTACCGGGAGAAATCCTAGGATTCGTCCGGGCAGCAGCGTCGTCATCGTCGCATTCCTTCTTGAAGGTGGTGCTTGGTTCACGGCAACTCGGTGGGTTTGGAGCGTGGTGGTTATCTTCGGTGGGCGCAGCGGTCGCGGTGTGCCCTAGCTTTTGTTGATCCGGCGTTGTTGGCATTTCTTCTCTTATTTTCTCTTGTTATTTCTTTTGGGCGTGTTTGTGCTGTTTGCCCCAGCGTTGATCGGAATATTGCATCGGGTGGTTGCTATATCAATATAGTGGGGCAGAAGCCTATTTCGGTACAAGGGTGAAAGCTTACAGAGAAAAGAGAGACAATTTGAAAGGAAAGCTAAGGCCAAGATGCGATAGTGTTAGAGGTATCCCTCAACCTGTCCATATTCCTATTATGTGTGGAATATTACCTTGTAAGACTCGTTTGCTCTTTTGTTCCCTTTTTTCACTCTTCTGCTCTGTACCTTTTTCATTCTCTGTAATACATTTTCGTCAAAAGAAATTAGATTACATTGTACTGACTGGAATACTTTCGACAGCTGTGCCAAGCTATGGGAGGGCAGATACAGAAAATGGTGCTGATCCACCCTCAGTTAGTTCTGTTCATGGAGATCCAGCTGAATCTTATCTTGGGTAAGTACTTCTTGTTGTTTAGCCATCAAGTACAAACCATTGGATGCAATGCCCAAAATGATAAATCATGAACATTAAAATGCATCGCCAATCTAATGTTATTTATATTGACTGCATAAGAAATGGTTAACTGAGACCAGATGGCAAACTAAAGTAACTTTGATACACATGTATGCATTCGAATACTGAAATTCACAATTCAAAGTATCATTGCGGACCGTAATTAGGTTTGCTTAAGATGTCAATTGCAAGGTTTAGATTTTCTATCAGCTATGTCCATCTTTGTTTGTGTGTATTGAAGATGCCATTTAGGTACTAAAATGAAGATTTTTATGCTTCAGTGATCATATTAGCAGTGGTGGAATTAAGAGGGACGAGCAAGCACTTAACAGTGAAACATGTACGGTTGTTGTATAAGAGCATCTATAACCGGACTCCTCAAATCCCCTGTACATTTGGACGAACAGCCCGGTCAGTGACCGGTCTCAAAATCGTGACCCAACCGGGTGCCTTAAACTCGCCCTATACATCCGGGCTGGCATCCCCCATATCCAGCCTAAATCTAGGGCGGATATGGGACCATTCGCAATGTCGGGTCCGGCTCACCTACTGCAGTCTCACATATATTTGTTCTCATCCGCATCTCGGTCCAAACCCTAGCCACTCCACTCCACTCGACCCCCCTCCCCCCCCCCCCACCCCAAACTCCCTTCCGGCGATCTCTGGTCTTCTCCGGCATGACGGGCAGCGGACCCAACTCTGAGATTCCCTGATCTGTGGACTGGGACCTCGTCCCATGCGAGCCTGAGGAGGAGATGGCCATCCACATGGCTCTCCGCCACTCCCAGGAGGAGCCCGCCCGACCACGATCAGACTCGATCTGGCGGGAATCCATTGTGTCCGCACAAATAACGTTTGGATCTGGATGCGGTGCGGTCCATCTAGCGCCCCAATGCTGGGGCGGCGGCGCAACCCCTCCAGTGGTGTGTCTTCCCCGTGGCGACGAGTTCCGAGTCGGAGGTAAATAGCGGCATGCTTGGTCCTGGCCCGTCCGCTGTTATGGCACGACGTGTCCACCGTGTTGGGTAGATGGCTCGGGAGGCAGCTGCAGCCCTCGCGGCCGAGGCTGCGGAGGCGGAGTCGCACGCCGCTGCAGAGCCACTACGGGTGACCAGCACCCACCAACGCTATCGGCAAGTCATAGAGTTGTCACGCTCCAGACATGACGAGTCTATCATGGACCTCACCTCGACCGGCGACGTCAAGGCCATGGGCTCTGACAAGTAAGAGTAGGGCATAGGAGACGTCGGTGCCTCGTGTCCCATGTGGGGTAGTTCAAGTTCCATGCCCGACCGTATCTCGCCAGCAATCGGACCTTCACTTCCCTGGTCTCACGACTGCCAGACATACACGGACGGGAACATGTGCTTGGAGGCGAACGAGTGCTAGCGAAGATTTATACTAGGTTTATGTACGGGCTTGGTACTCTCGCCTCAGTGATCGACTCCATCAGCTTGGGTTTCACACGTCCAAGGCTGACACCTCCTTCTTCATTTTTCGGCAAGGAGCCGTGCTCATTTACATGTTTTGTCTATGTCTTGGGAAAGTTGCATGGAAAACAAAAAAAATTCTATGCACACGCAAGATCTATCCATGGATATGCATAGCAACGAGAGGGGGAGAGCGTGTCTACGTACCTTCTTAGACCGTAAGCGGAAGCGTTTGACAACGTGGTTGATGTAGTCAAACTTCTTCGCGTTCCAACCGACCGAGCACCGAACGTAGGGCACCTCCGCGTTCAGCACACGTTCAGCTCGATGGCGTACTCCGCCTTCTTGATCTAGCAAGACGACGAGGTAGTGGATGAGTTCCGGCAGCACGACGGTGTGGTGACGGTGACGGTGAAGTAATCTCCGCAGGGGTTCGCCTAAGCACTACGAAAATATGACCGAGGGAGTAAACGGTGGACGGGGGCGCCGCACACGGCTAAGACAATGTTGTCTCATTGTGTGGCGCCCCCTCCCCATGTATATATAGGTGGGAGAGGAGAGGGGTCTGCCAGGGCAGCCAGAGCGCGCCCCTAGGGGCTGGCCGCCGGCCCTAGGGTCCTGCCCTCCCGCGCCCCCCTTTCCTTGTATGGACAAGGGGGGAAGGAAAGAGGGGGGAGAGGGAAGGAAGTGGGAGTCCAACTCCACACTTTCCTTTCCTCCTCCCATTTCCTTTCCCTTCCTTTAGGCCGGCCCTATAGAGGGCGCACTAGCCCCTTGTGGGCTGGTGTGTTCCCTCACTTGGCCCATAAGGCCCATATCTTTGTCGGGGATGCCCGAAACTCCTTCTGGTGACCCGATAAGTACCCGATACCCTCTGAAACACTTCTGGTGTCCGAATACCATCGTCCTGTATATCAATCTTGACCTCTCGACCATTTCGAGGCTCCTCGTCATGTCCGTGATCTCATCCGGGACTCCGGACAACATTCAGTCACCAAATCATATAACTCATATAACATTATATCGTCAACGAACGTTAAGCGTGTGGACCCTACGGGTTCGAGAACTATGTAGACATGACCGAGACATCTCTCCGGTCAATAAACAATAGCGGAACCTGGATGCCCATATTGGCTCCTACATATTCTATGAAGATCTTTATCGGTCGAACCGTTATGACAACATACATAATTTAGTTTGTCCATCGGTATGTTACTTGTTCGAGAGTCAATCGTCGGTATCTTCATACCTAGTTCAATCCCGTTACTGGCAAGTCTCCTTACTCGTTCTGTAATACATAACCTCGTGACCAACTCCTTAGTCATTTGCTTGCAAGCTTATGATGTGTATTACCGAGAGGGCCCAGAGATACCTCTCCGATACTCGGAGTAACAAATCCTAATCTCGATGTATGCCAACTCAAGAAACACCTTCGGAGATACCTGTAGAGCATCTTTATGATCACCCAGTTACATTGTGATGTTTGATAGCTCACAAGGTATTACTCTCGTATTCGGGAGTTGCATAATCTCATAGTCGAAGGAATATGTATTTGACATGTAGAAAGCAATAGCAATAAAATGAATGATCATTATGCTAAGCTAACGGATGGATCTTGTCCATCACATCATTCTCCTAATGATGTGATCTGTTATAAAATGACAACACATGTCTATGGTTAGGAAACCTTAACCATCTTTGATCAACAAGCTAGTCTAGTAGAGGCTCACTAGGGACACGGTATTTGTTCATGTATTCACACATGTATTTAAGTTTCCTATCAATACAATTCTACCATGAATAATAAATCTTTATCAAGAATAAGGAAATATAAAATAAGAACTTTATTGTTGCCTCTAGGGCATATTTATTTCAGTCTCCCACTTGCACTAGAGTCAATAATCTAGATTACATTGTGATGAATCTAACACCCATGGAGTCTTGGTGCTGATCATGTTTTTCTCGCGGAAGAGACTTAGTCAATGGGTCTGCTACATTCAGATCCGTATGCACTTTTCAAATTTCTACGTCTCCATCCTTAACCTTTTCATGAATGGAGTTGAAGCGTCTCTTGATGTGTTTGGTTCTCTTGTGAAACCTGGATTCCTTCGCCAAGGCAATTTCTCCAGTGTTGTCACAAAATATTTTCATTGGACCCGATGCACTAGGTATTACACCTAGATCGGATATGAACTCCTTCATCCAGACTCCTTCATGTGCTGCTTCCAAAGTAGCTATGTACTCCGCTTGACACGTAGATCCCGCCACAACGCTCTGCTTGGAACTACACCAACTGACAAATCCACCATTCAATATAAAAATGTATCCAATTTGTGACTTAGAGTCATCCGGATCAGTGTCGAAGCTAGCATCGACGTAACCATTTACGACGAGCTCTTCGTCACCTCCATAAACAAGAAACATATCCTTTGACTTTTCAAGTAATTCAGGATGTTCTTAACCACTGTCCAGTGATCCACTTCTAGATTATTTTGGTACATCCCCGCCAATCTTATGGCAAGGCACACATCAGGTCTGGTACACAACATATCATACATGATAGAACCTATGGCTGAGGCATAGGGAATGACTTTCATTTTCTCTCGATCTTCTGCAGTGGTCGGGCCTTGAGTCTGACTCAACTTCACACCTTGTAACACAGGCATGAACCCTTTCTTTGACTGATCCATTTTGAACTTCCTCAAAACTTTATCAAGGTATGTGCTTTGTGAAAGTCCTATTAAGCGCCTCGATCTATCCCTATAGATCTTGATGCCTACTATATAAATAGCTTCACCGAGCTCTTTCATTGAAAAATTCTTATTCAAGTATCCTTTTATGCTATCCAGAAATACTATATCATTTCCGACCAATAATATGTCATCCACATATAATATCAGAAATGCTACAGATCTCCCTCTCACTTTCTTGTAAATACATGCTTCACCATAAGTCTGTATAAAACCATATGCTCTGATCACCTCATCAAAGCGTATATTCCAACTCCGAGATGCTTGCACCAGTCCATAGATGGATTGCTGGAGCTTGCACACTTTGTTAGCACCTTTAGGATCGACATAACCTTCTGGTTCCATCATATACAACTCTTATTTAATAAATCCATTTAGGAATGCAGGTTTGACGTCCATTTGCTAGATTTCATAATTATAAAAAGTGACAATTGCTAACATGATTCAGACTGACTTAAGCATCGCTACGGGTGAGAAAGTCTCATCGTAGTCAACCCCTTAAACTTGTCGAAAACCTTTCGTGACCAGTCGAGCTTTGTAGATGGTGACATTACCATCAGCGTTTGTCTTCTTGAAGATCCATTTATTCTCAAAGTCTTGCTGATCATCGGGCAAGTCCACCAAAGTCCACACTTTGTTCTCATACATGGATCCTATCTCAGATTTCATGGCCTCAAGCCATTTATCAGAATCTGGGCTCATCATAGCTTCTTCATAGTTCGTAGGTTCGCCTTGGTCTAGTAACATGACTTCCAAAATAGGATTATCGTACCACTCTGGTGCGGATCGTGCTCTGGTTGACCTACGAGGTTCAGTAGTAACTAGATCTGAAGTTTCATGACCATCATCATTAGCTTCCTCTCTAGTTGCTGTAGGCATCACGGGAACGCTTTTCTGTGATGAGCTATTTTCCAATTTAAAAGAAGGTACAATTACCTCATCAAGTTCTACTTTCCTCCCACTCACTTCTTTCGAGAAAAACTCCTTCTCTAGAAAGGTTCCATTCTTGGCAACAAAGGTCTTGCCTTCGGATCTCTGGTAGAAGGTGTACCCAATTGTTTCCTTAGGGTATCCTATGAAGATGCACTTCTCAGATTTGGGTTCGAGCTTATTAAGCTGAAGCCTTTTGACATAAGTGTCGCAACCCCAAACTTTAAGAAACAACAACTTGGGTTTCTTGCCAAACAACAGTTCATACGGTGTCGTCTCAACGGATTTAGATGGTGCCCTATTTAACGTGAATGTGACTGTCTCTAATGCATAACCCCAAAGCGATAGTGGTAAATCGGTAAGGGACATCATAGATCGCACCATATCTGATAAAGTACGGTTACGATGTTCGGACACACCATTATGCTGTGGTGTTCTAGGTGGCGTGAGTTGTGAAACAATTCCACATTGTTTTAAATGAAGGCCAAACTCGTGACTCAAATATTCGCCTCCGTGATCAGATCATAGAAACTTTATTTTCTTGTTAGGATGATTCTCCACTTCACTATGAAATTCTTTGAACTTTCAAATGTTTGAGACTTGTGTTTCATCAAGTAGATATACCCATACCTACTCAAATCATCCGTGAAGGTCAGAAAATAACGATACCCGCCGCGTGCCTCAACACTCATTGGACCGCATACATCGGTATGTATTATTTCCATTAAGTCATTAGCTCGCTCCATTGTTCCAAAGAACGGAGTTTTAGTCATCTTGCCCATGAGGCATGGCTTGCAAGTATCAAATGATTCATAATCAAGTGATTCCAAAAGTCCATCCTTATGGAGTTTTTCATGCGCTTTACACCAATATGACCTAAACGACAGTGCCACAAAGATGTTACACTATCATTATCAACTTTGCATCTTTTGGCATCAATATTAAGAATATGTGTATCACTACAATCGAGATTCAACAAGAATAGAATACTCTTCAATGGTGCATGACCACAAAAAATATTATTCATATAAATAGAACAACCATTATTCTTTGATTTAAATGAATAACTGTCTCGAAATAAACAAGATCTAGATAAAATGTTCATGCTCAACGCAGGCACCAAATAACAATTATGCAGGTCTAAAACTAATCCCAAAGATAGATGTAGAGGTAGCGTGCCGACGGCGATCACATCGACCTTGGAACCATTTCCGATGTGCATCGTCACCTCGTCCATAGCCAATCTTCATTTATTTCACAGCTCATGTTTCAAGTTACAAATATGAGCAACCGAACTGGTATCAAATACCCATGCGCTACTACGAGCATTAGTAAGATACACATCAATAACATGTATATCAAATATACCTTTGTTCACTTTGCCATCCTTCTTATCCGCCAAGTATTCGGGGTAGTTCCACTTCTAGTGACCAGTCCCTTTGTAGTAGAAGCACTCAGTCTCAGGCTTGGGTCCAGCTTTGGGCTTCTTCCCGGGAGTGGAAACTTGCTTGCCATTCTTCTTGAAGTTCCCCTTCTTTCCCTTGCCTTTTTTCTTGAAACTAGTGGTCTTGTTAACCATCAACACTTGATGCTCCTTCTTGATTTATACCTCCGCGACCTTAAGCATAGAGAAGAGCTCGGGAATTGTTTTGTTCATCCCTTGCATATTATAGTTCATCAGGAAGCCTTTATAACTTGGTGACAGTGATTGAAGAACTCTGTCAATAACATAATCAACTGGGAGATCAACTCCCAGCTGAGTCAAGTGATTGTAACATCCATACATTTTGAGTATGTGTTCACTGACATAACTATTCTCCTCCATCTTGCAGCTATAGAACTTGTTGGAGACTTCATATCTCTCAACCCGGGCATTTTCTTGAAATATTAACTTCAACTCTTGGAACATCTCATATGCTCCATGACGTTCAAAACGTCTTTGAAGTACCGGTTCTAAGCCGTAAAGCATGGCACACTAAACTATCAAGTAGTCATCAGATCGGGCTTGCCAGACGTTCATAACATCAACTTCAGCTCCTGCAGCAGGCCTTTCACCTAGCGGTGCATCAAGGACATAATTCTTATGTGCAGCAATGAGGATAATCCTCAAGTTACGGAACCAGTCTGTGTAGTTGCTACCATCATCTTTGAACTTAGCTTTCTCTAGGAACGCATTAAAATTCAGGGGAACAGTCGGGCCATTGATCTACAACATAGATATGCAAAACTATAAGACTAAGTTCATGATAAATTAAGTTCAATTAATCAAATTACTAATGAACTCCCACTTAAATAAACATCCCTCAAGTTATCTAAGTGATACGTGATCCAAATCAACTAACCCATGTCTGATCATCACGTGAGATGGGGTAGTCATCAATGGTGAACATCTCTATGTTGATCATATCTACTATATGATTCACGTTCGACCTTTCGGTCTCCAGTGTTCCGAGACCATGTCTATACATGCTAGGCTCGTCAAGTTTAACCCAAGTATTCTGCATGTGCAAAACTGTCTTACACCCGTTGTATGTGAATGTAGAGTCTATCACACCCGATCATCACGTGGTGCTTCGAAACGACGAACTTTGGCAACAGTGCATACTCAGGAGAACACTTTTATCTTGAAATTTAGTGAAGGGATCATCTTATAATGCTACTGCCATTCTAAGCAAAATAAGATGCATAAAGGATAAACATCACATGCAATAAAAAATGTGACATGATATGGCCATCATCTTGTGCTTATGATCTCCATCTCCATAGCATCGTCATGATCTCCATCATCACCGGCTAGACACCTTGATCTCCATCATAGCGTCATTGTGTCGAGGTCGCCACGCCAACTATTTCTTCTACAACTATCGCTAACACATAGTGATAAATTAAAGCAATTACATTACGCTTGCACTTCTTACAATAAAGAGACAACCCTAAGGCTCCTGCCGGTTGTCGATATTACAAAACATGATCATCTCATACATCAACATATATCACATCATATCTTGGCCATATCACATAACAACATGCCCTGCAAAAAACAAGTTAGACGTCCTCTACTTTGTTATTACAAGTTTTATGTGGCTGCTACGGGCTTCCAGCAAGAACCGTTCTTACCTACGCAAAAACCACAATGGTGTTTCATCAAGTTTGTTGTTTTAACCTTCTTCAAGGACCAGCCGTAGTCAAATTCGATTCAACTAAAGTAGGAGAAACATACACCCGCCAGCCACCTTTATGCAAAACTAGTTGCATGTCTGTCGGTGGAACCGGTCTCATGTGTGTGGACATGTAAGGTTGGTTCGGGCCCCTTCATCCCACAATACCGCCAAATCAAAATAAGACATTGGTGGTAAGTAGTATGACTATCACCGCCTGCTACCTCTTAGGCACTGCGTTGGTTTTCCCTTGAAGAGGAAAGGGTGATGCAGTAAAGCAGCGTAAGTATTTCCCTCAGTTTTTGAGAACCAAGGTATCAATCCAGTAGGAGACCATGCGCGAGTCACCTCGTACCTACACACACAAATAAGAACCTCGCAACCAACGCAATAAAGGTGTTGTCAATCCCTTCACGGCCACTTGCAAGAGTGGGACCTGATAGAGATGATAATAATAAGATAAGTATTTTTGGTATTTTTCTGATATAGATTGAAAGTAAGGATTGCAAAATAAAGTAGATGGGAAACTTATATGATGGAGAATAGACCCAAGGGCCATAGGTTTCACTAGTGGCTTCTCTCAAGATAGCACAAGTATTACTGTGGGTGAACAAATTACTGTCGAGCAATTGATAGAAAAGCGAATAATTATGAGAATATCTAGGCATGATCATGTATATAGGCATCACGTCCATGACAAGTAGACCGCCTCCTGCCTGCATCTACTACTATTACTCCACACATCGACCACTATCCAGCATGCATCTAGAGTATTAAGTTCATAAGAACAGAGTAATGCCTTAAGCAAGATGACATGATGTAGAGGGATAAACTCATGCAATATGATGTAAACCCCATCTTTTTATCCTTGATGACAACAATACAATACGTGTGATTTCCCTTTCTGTCACTGGGATCGAGCACCGAAGATTGAACCCAAAGCTAAGCACTTCTCGCATTGCAAGAAAGATCAATCTAGTAGGCCAAACCAAACTGATAATTCAAAGAAACTTGCAAAGATAAACCAATCATACATAAAAGAATTCAGAGAAGATTCAAATATTGTTCATAGATAGACTTGATCATAAACCCACAATTCATCGGATCTCCATAAACACACCGCAAAAGAAGATTACATCGAATAGATCTCCAAGAGAATCGAGGAGAACTTTGTATTGAGATACAAAGAGAGAGAAGAAGCCATCTAGCTACTATCTATGGACCCGAAGGTCTGAAGTAAACTACTCACACATCATCGGAGGGGCCATGGAGTTGATGTAGAGGCCCTCCGTGATCAATGCCCTCTCCGGCGGAGCTCCGGAAAAGGCCCCAAGATGGGATCTCTTGGGTAAAGAAGGTTGTGACGGTGGAAATAGGGTTTCGTGGTGCTCCTGGATGTTTGCGGGGTATATGGATATATATAGGAGGAAGAAGTACATCGGTGGAGCAACGAGGGGCCCACGAGGGTGGAGGCCGCGCCCCATGCCTCGTGGCCTCCTTGATTGTTTCTTGACGTCCACTCCAAGTCTCCTGGATCACGTTTGTTCCAAAAATAACGCTCCCGGAGGTTTCATTCCATTTGGACTCCATTTGATATTCCTTTTCGCCGAAACACTAAAATAGGCAAAAAACAGCAATTTGGGCTGGGCCTCCGGTTAATAGGTTAGTCCCAAAAATAATATAAAAGTGTAAAAATAAGCCCAATAACATCCAAAATAGATAATATACTAGCATGGAGCAATCAAAAATTATAGATACGTTGGAGACGTATCAAGCATCCCCAAGCTTAATTCCTGCTCGTCCTCGAGTAGGTAAATGATAAAAACAGAATTTTTGATGTGGAATGCTTCCTAACATATTTCTCAATGTAATTTTTCTTTATTGTGGCATGAACGCTCAGATCCGAAAGATTCAAGATAAAAGTTTAATATTGACATAGAAATAATAATACTTCAAGCATACTAACTAAGCAATCATGTCTTCTCAAAATAACATGGCTAAAGAAAGTTATCCCTACAAAATCATATAGTTTGGCTATGCTCTATCTTCATCACACAAAATATTAAATCATGGACAACCCCGATGGCAAGCCAAGCAATTGTTTCATACTTTTGATGTTCTCAAACCTTTTTAATCTTCACGCAATATATGAGCGTGAGCCATGGATATAGCACTATGGTGGAATAGAATGGTGGTTGTGGAGAAGAAAAAAAGGAGAAGATAGTCTCACATCAACTAGGCGTATCAATAGGCTATGGAGATGCCCATTAATAGATATCAATGTGAGTGAGTAGGGATTGCCATGCAACAAATGCACTAGAGCTATAAGTGTATGAAAGCTCAACAAAAGAAACTAAGTGGGTGTGCATCCAACTTGCTTGCTCATGAAGACCTAGGGCAATTTGAGGAAGCCCATCATTGGAATATACAAGCCAAGTTCTATAATGTAAAATTCCCACTAGTTTATGAAAGTGACAACATATGAGACTCCCTATCATGAAGATCATGGTGCTACTTTGAAGCACAAGTGTGGAAAAAGGATAGTAACATTGTCCCTTCTCTCTTTTTCTCTCATTTTTTTATTTGGGCCTTCTTTCCCTTTTTTTTCTTTTCTTTTGGCCTCTTTTTTTATTTTATTTTAATTTTATTTTTCGTCCGGGGTCTCATCCCGACTTGTGGGGGAACCATAGTCTCCATCATCCTTTCCTCACTGGGACAATGCTCTAATAATGATGATCATCACACTTCTTTTTACTTACAACTCAAGAATTACAACTCAATACTCAGAACAAAATATGACTCTATGTGAATGCCTCCGGCGGTGTACCGGGATATGCAATGAATAAAGAGTGACATGTATGAAAAATTTATGAACGGTGGCTTTGCCACAAATACGATGTCAACTAAATGATCATGCAAATCAATATGACAATGATGAAGCGCGTCATAGCAAACAGAACGGTGGAAAGTTGCATGGCAATATATCTCGGAATGGATATGGAAATGCCATAATAGGTAGGTATGGTGGCTGTTTTGAGGAAGGTATATGGTGGGTTTATGGTACCGGCGAAAGTTGCACGGTACTAGAGAGGCTAGCAATGGTGGAAGGGTGAGGGTGCGTATAATACATGGACTCAACATTAGTCATAAAGAACTCACATACTTATTGCAAAAATCTACTAGTTATCAAAACAAAGTATTACACGCATGCTCCTAGGGGGATAGATTGGTAGTAAAAGACCATCGCTCGTCCCCGACCGCCACTCATAAGGAAGACAATCAATAAATAAATCATGCTCCGACTTCATCACATAACGGTTCACCATACGTGCATGCTACGAGAATCACAAACTTCAACACAAGTATTTATCAAATTCACAACTACTCAACTTAGCATGACTCTAATATCACCATCTCCATATCTCAAAACAATCATCAAGTATCAAACTTCTCTTAGTATTCAATGCACTTATATGAAAGTTTTTATTATGCCTAAAAGAAAATTGCCATGTTGTTCTAAAGGACTCTCAAAATAATATAAGTGAAGCATGAGAGATCAATTATTTCGATAAAATAGAACCACCGCCATGCTCTAAAAGATATAAGTGAAGGACTAGAGCAAAAACTATATAGCTCAAAAGATATAAGTGAAGCACATAGAGTATTCTAATAAATTCTAATTCATGTGCGTCTCTCTCAAAAGGTGTGTACAACAAGGATGATTGTGGTGAACTAAAAATCAAAGACTCAAATCATACAAGATGCTCCAAGCAAAGCACATATCATGTGGCGAATAAAAATATAGCTCCAAGTAAAGTTAACGATGAACGAAGACAAAAGAGGGGATGCCTTCCGGGGCATCCCCAAGCTTAGGCTTTTTGGTGTCCTTGTATTTTACCTTGGGGTGCCATGGGCATCCCCAAGCTTAGGCTCTTGCCACTCCTTGTTCCATAATCCATCAAATCTTTACCCAAAACTTGAAAACTTCACAACACAAAACTTAACAAGAAAATCTTGTGAGCTCCGTTAGCGAAGGAAAACAAAACACCACTTCAAGGTACTGTAATGAACTCATTCTTTATTTATATTGGTGTTAAACCTACTGTATTACAACTTCTCTATGGTTTGTAAACTCTTTTACTAGCCATAGATTCATCAAAATAAGCAAACAACACACGAAAAAACAGAATCTGTCAAAACAGAACAGTCTGTAGTAATCTGTAACTAACGCAAACTTCTGTAACCCCAAAAATTCTAAAATAAATTGCTGGACGTGAGGAATTTATCTATTAATCATCTGCAAAAAATAATTAACTAAATAGCACTCTCCAATAAAAAATGGCAGCAATTCTCGTGAGCGCTAAAGTTTCTGTTTTTTACAGCAAGATCAAAAAGACTTTCCCCAAGTCTTCCCAATGGTTCTACTTGGCACAAACACTAATTAAACACAAAAAACACAACCGAAATAGAGGCTAGATAAATTATTTATTATTAAACAGGAGCAAAAAGCAAGGAATAAAAATAAAATTGGGTTGCCTCCCAACAAGCGCTATCGTCTAACGCCCCTAGCTAGGCACAAAAGCGAAGATAGATCTAGGTATTGCCACGATAATGATAAGGTAAATCGCGAAAACTCATGTCATACTCCCTACGTTCAGCAGCAAGCTTTCTTTGTGGCAAACAAAAGTAATCAAAAGGGCTAAATTTGATGGGACAAAAGTCCCCAAGATCAAGCTCGGGAGGTATTGGTTCCTCCTTTGGCCCCTCATATTGCACAATCAATTCATCATTATAAGCATTCTTTTGGCAAAAAGTCATGAGTCTTTATTCAAGGGAAAAACCTAGCCCATTGTTCTGGACGGCGAAATTATCATTAAGTTCAGAGATCCTATTAACAAGAGCAACGGTAGGAACCTTTTTTCTAAGGTTTTCATTAAAAGCAGCATGATCTAAAGATCATAAATGCATAATGTCTTCTTGATAGAAAATGATTGCTTCTATGGGAGGACGGCCAACATCCCCTATAATGCGCAAAAATTTCATTGGCTTCTTTTATTATAAAGCTGAACTCATGGACTAAAAAGATGGTAGCAGCTCGCTTAACAGAAGAATGCTCAATATTAGAAAATTCTAGGAAAATCCTTTGTATGGAAGGATGCATATGTAAAAATTGTCTTTCAAGTTCAACTATGAGCAAAGATATAGCATCTGCGAGACTACTAGTTTTATGAAGGATAGATCCATTCATGGTGGGCAAAGCACCAGCACAAGTAAAGAAATCTTGAATAACCCCCTTCCCAATAATATTACCGCTACCAATCCGAAACTTTTTAGTGTGTAAAATAGTAGGATTTTCAAGAGGATCATCAATAGCATCAAAGTCTTGCATATTATTATCCTTATCAACGATAACCTCCCCAGTTTCCGACATGATGGCAACAGATTGCAAAAATAATGAACACACAGAAGGCAGGAGGGAAAAAGAGGCGAACGGAAAAGAGGGCGAATAAAACGGCAAGGGTGAAGTGGGGGAGAGGAAAACGAGAGGCAAATGGCAAATAATGTAATGCGGGAGATAGGGATTGTGATGGGTACTTGGTATGTCTTGACTTGGCGTAGATCTCCCCGGCAACGGTGCGAGAAATCCTTCTTGCTACCTCTTGAGCACTACATTGGTTTTCCCTTGAAGAGGAAAGGGTGATGCAGTAAAGCAGCGTAAGTATTTCCCTCAGTTTTTGAGAACCAAGGTATCAATCCAGTAGGAGACCACGCGCGAGTCACCTCGTACCTAAACACACAGATAAGAATCTTGCAACCAACGCGATAAAGGGGTTGTCAATCCCTTCACGGCCACTTGCAAGAGTGAGATCTGATAGAGATGATAATAATAAGATAAATATTTTTGGTATTTTTATGATATAGATTGAACGTAAAGATTCCAAAATAAAGTAGATGGGAAACTTATATGATGGAGAATAGACCCGGGGGCCATAGGTTTCACTAGTGGCTTCTCTCAAGATAGCATAAGTATTACGGTGGGTGAACAAATTATTGTCGAGCAATTGATAGAAAAGCGAATAATTATGAGAATATCTAGGAATGATCATGTATATAGGCATCACGTCCGTGACAAGTAGACCGACTCCTGTCTGCATCTACTACTATTACTCCACACATCGACCGCTATCCAGCATCCATTTAGAGTATTAAGTTTATAAGAAGAGAGTAACGCCTTAAGCAAGATGACATGATGTAGAGGGATAAACTCATGCAATATGATGTAAACCCCATCTTTTTATCCTTGATGGCAACAATACAATATGTGTCATTTCCCTTTCTGTCACTAGGATTGAGCACCGCAAGATTGAACCCAAAGCTAAGCACTTCTCCCATTGCAAGAAAGATCAATCTGGTAGGCCAAACCAAACTGATAATTCGAAGAGACTTGCAAAGATAAACCAATCATACATAAAAGAATTCAGAGAAGATTCAAATATTGTTCATAGATAGACTTGATCATAAACCCACAATTCATCGGATCTCGACAAACACACCGCAAAAGAAGATTACATCGAATAGATCTCCAAGAGAATCGAGGAGAACTTTGTATTGAGATCCGAAGAGAGAAGAAGCCATCTAGATTCTAGCTATGGACCCGAAAGTCTGAAGTAAACTACTCACACATCATCGGAGGGGCCATGGAGTTGATGTAGAGGCCCTCCGTGATCAATGCCCCCTCCGGCGGAGCTCCGGAAAAGGGCCCCAAGATGGTATCTCTTGGGTACAGAAGGTTGCGGCGGTGGAAATAGGGTTTCGTGGTTCTCCTGGATGTTTGCGGGGTATATGGATATATATAGGAGGAAGAAGTACGTCGGTGGAGCAACGAGGGGCCCACGAGGGTGGAGGGCGCGCCCAGGAGGGTGGGCGCGCCCCCTGCCTCGTGGCCTCCTCGATTATTTCTTGACGTCCACTCCAAGTCTCTTGGATCACGTTTGCTCCAAAAATAACGCTCCTAAAGGTTTCATTCTGTTTTGATATTCCTTTTCGATGAAACACTAAAATAGGCAAAAACACAGCAATTTGGGTTGGGCCTCCGGTTAATAGGTTAGTCCCCAAAATAATATAGAAGTGTAAAAATAAGCCCAATAACATACAAAATAGATAATATACTAAAATGGAGCAATCAAAACTTGTAGATACGTTGGAGACGTTTCACCGCCCACAGCTCTTTGTGTTCTACTCATGCATATCATCTATGCATTGACCTGCCTCAGATGCCACTGTTGGGAAACGTTGCATGGAAAACAAGTTTTTTCTACGCACACACAAGATCTATCCATGGAGATGCATAGCAACGAGAGGGGGGAGAGTGTGTCTACATACCCTCGTAGACCGTAAGCGGAAGCGTTTGACAAGGCGGTTGATGTAGTCGAACTTTTTTGTGTTCCAACCGATCGAGCACCGAACTTACGACAGCTCCACGTTCAGCACACGTTCAGCTCGATGACGTCCTCCGCCTTCTTGATCCAGTAAGACGGCAAGGTAGTGGATGATTTCTGGCAGCACGACGGCGTGGTGATGGTGATGGTGAAGTGATCTCCGCAGGGCTTCGCCTAAGCACTACGAAAATATGACCGAGGGAGTAAACGGTGGACGGGGGCGCCGAACATGGCTAAGACAATGTTCTGTCATTGTGTGGCGCCCCCTCCCCATGTATATATAGGTGGGAGGGGAGAGGGGGGCTTCCAGGTCAGCCAGGGTGCGCCCCTAGGGGCTGCCACCGGCCGTAGGGCTCCTGCCCTCCTGCGCACCTCCTTTCCATGTATGGACAAGGGGGAAAGGAAAGAGAGGGGAGACGGAAGGAAGTGGGAGTCCAACTGCACACTTTCCTTTCCTCCTCCCCTTTCCTTTCCCTTCCTTAGGCCGGGCCTATAGAGGGCACACCAGCCCCTTGTGGGCTGGTGTGTTCCCTCACTTGGCCCATAAGGCCCATATCTTTGTCGGGGATGCCCGAAACTCCTTCTGGTGACCCGATAGGTACCCGGTACCCCCCGAAACACTTCCAGTGTCCGAATACCATCATCCTATATATATTAATATTTACCTCTTGACCATTTTGAGACTCCTCGTCATGTCCGTGATCTCATCCGGGACTCCGAACAACATTCGGTCACCAAATCATATAACTCATATAACACTATATTGTCAACGAACGTTAAGCGTGCGGACCCTACGGGTTCGAGAACTATGTAGACATGACAGAGACACCTCTCCGGTCAATAACCAATAGTGGAACCTGGATGCCCATATTGGCTCCTACATATCCTACGAAGATCTTTATCGGTCGAACCGTTATGACAACATACGTAATGCCCTTTGTCCATCGGTATGTTACTTTTCCGAGATTCGATCGTCGGTATCTTCATACCTAGTTCAATCTCATTACCGGGAAGTCTCTTTACTCGTTCTGTAATACATCACCTCCTAACCAACTCCTTAGTCATTTGCTTGCAAGATTATGATGTGTATTACCGAGAGGGCCCAGAGATACCTCTCCGATACTCGGAGTGACAAATCCTAATCTCGATCTATGCCAACTCAACAAACACCTTCGGAAAAGCATGTAGAGCATCTTTATGATCACCCAGTTACATTGTGACATTTGATATCACACAAGGTATTACTCCGGTATCCGGGAGTTGCATAATCTCATAGTTGAGGGAATATGTATTTGACCTGAAGAAAGCAATAGCAATAAACTGAACGATCATTATGCTAAGCTAACGGATGGGTCTTGTCCATCACATCATTCTCCTAATGATGTGATCCCATTATCAAATGACAACACATTTCTATGGTTAGTAAACCTTAACCATCTTTGATCAACGAGCTAGTCTAGTAGAGGCTCACTAGGGACATGGTATTTGTTTATGTATTCACACATGTATTTAAGTTTCCGATCAATACAATTCTAGCATGAGTAATAAACCTTTATCATGAATAAGGAAATATAAAATAACAACTTTATTATTAGCTCTAGGGCATATTTCCTTCACTGTGTTGATGATATTGTCATTGCTGGCTCTTGCTCTCATGTAGTTGATGGTCTGCTTCGCACTTTGGCTGGGTCCTTTCCCATCAAAGACCTAGGGCCTCTTTCTTACTTCCTTGGGATTGAAGCCCCTTACAATTCAGGCGGAATGGTGTTGTCTCAGCGGAAGTATGCTGATGATCTTCTTCATCGTGCTCATATGGAGAATTGCAAGGAGGTCTCTACTCCCATGTGAGTCACCGATAAGTTGGCAGCAGATCTTGGTACTCCACTCACTGATGGCGATGCCTTCAGCTATCATAGCATGGTTGGAGGATTACAGTACCTTACTCTTACTCGTCTTGATATTTCATTTGATGTCAACAAGGTGTGCTAATATTTGGCCTAACCCACTGATGTGCACTGCGAAGCAGTCAACCGTATACTCAAGTATATCAAGGGTACTCTGACCACTGGACTCTCCATTTTCCGGTCTAGCTCCACACTTATTAGTGTATTTACTATTGCTGACTAGGCAGGGTGCATCGATGACAACCGCTCTACAGGTGGTTTTGTGGTTTTCCTTGGCCCTAACCTGATTTCATGGAGTGCTCGAAAACAACCCATAGTTTCACGGTCTAGTACTAAAGCAGACTACAAGGTGCTTGCAAATGGCACAACTGAAGTTACTTGGGTGCAGTCCGTGCTTAAAGAACTAGGGGTATTTCTGCCACGGCCACTAGTTTTATGGTGTGACAATTTGGGTGCTACCTATCTGAGTGCAAATCCAGTTTTTCATGCGAGAACTGAACACATGCATTGAGGTGGATTTTCACTTTGTGAGAGAAAGGGTGGCACAAGGAGCGTTGGATGTCCGGTTTGTGTCCTTCGGTGATCAAGTGGCAGACGCTTTCACTAAACCGGCTACTATGTTCATGTTGGAGAAATTACGACACAATCTTAACCTTGTGGCCGGATGAGATTGAGAGGGAATGTTAATGTATATACAGTATGTAATCTTTGTAATTATATTTGAAAAATTACCTAGGATAGTTTCTTTGTAAATCTGATCTTGTAATCTCTTGTACTTGGCAACCAAGCTTGCCGTATTATTTAATACTATGCAAGTCTGTAGCCACAGGCAAGGCAAAACCATTCCATCTATTTTGACTCCATCATCGCTCAAGGGCCGGACGACTTCCCGATGCATTTTTCAGGAGGCACTAGAATTTTGTGTGGTGATGACGTGACTGGAATCATCATTAGATTGTTTAACGGGGAGGATTTACTAGAGGAGATTAATCGCACGTTCATCATTATGATTCCCAAGATTGCAAGTCCAAAAAGATTAGGAAAGTTTTGGCCTATAAGCTTTTGCAATATGATTTATAAAATCACTTCAAAGGTCTTGGTAAAATAGGTTAAAATTAATTCTACTAGAGATGTTCTTAGAAGAACAGTCGGCGTTTGTCCCTGCACGTCTCATTATGGATAGATTTATAATAGCATATGAATGTTTGCACTACATGAAAATGAAAAGAGTGAAAAGCAATCGGTTTTCTGCACTCAAGTTAGATATGATGAAGGCTTGTGATCATCTAGAATGGCCCTGTTTAAAAGCGGTTATGCTTAAGTTGGGTATTATCCCAAAGTTCACGAAGATCGTCATGAGGTGTGTGTCTTTAGTTTCTTTTTCAATGTTTTTTAATGGTGGAAGTTTGGATTCTTTTAGACCATCTAGAGGTGTGTGGCAAGGGGTTCCTATCTCCCCATAACTCTTTCTTCTTGCGGCAGCGGGCCTTTCATGCTGTCAGGACCGGTTTTCCAATAAAACATTTATTGAAAAGCCGACCAGTATAGAAGAATTCTCCTTACTGGTAGATAAATCTGTGATACAGAAATCCAGAAGTACTAAATATTATACAAGGTTGAGCTGAGGCTGCTCAACAATTTATTACAAGCACGCCGATATTATACATAAAGGCGGATATGACACAAAGGGTATGGTGGCATAACTACTGACTCGTAAAAAAAGTGGTGGTGGATATGTCACCGTGAAGTGGGTGACATGACTCCAAAATCTTACAGCTCATCAAGCGCCGGAGTGAGGCTTGATGATTTTATTAGGGTAGCGCAAGCGTATATAATACAAGTGACCAACTCCAGGATCGCACGGGACTGACTGGGACTCCTCTAGGCGTCGGACTCGCTATCGTACTCTTCATCCATAAGATCGCCTTCGTCAACATCTGGCCAAATCAACAAGCAAGGGAGTACTTTGAATGTACTCGCAAGACAGTTTGGACATAAGATATAACAAATGAAAACATGATGCACATGAGCATACTAGTAATGCGCACACAGATAATAAATTTGCACTACACGTTAAATGAAAAGGAAGTCAGGCGATAGTCCTCGCGAAATCCCAATAAAATAGTTGAAGACCGATCGGGTGTCTGAAGCGACGCCTCGAAAGGTAAAATAACTTAACATGCCGCAGTCGGGCATCAGGGTGACACCACATAAAGGGCTTATATTGAAACGTAAATGACAGAACGTGCCACAGTCGGACGTCTAAGCGACATCTCGAAAAGGGCTTATAATGAAAGTAAATAACTCGGATGCCACAGTCGGACGTCTGAGCGACATCACATAAAGGGCTTATATTAAAAGTAAATAACAAGAATGCCTCAGTCGGACGTCTGGGCGACATCACATAAAGGGCTTATATCCAAAGGTAAATAACAAGAATGCCACAGTCGGACATCTGAGCGACATCACATAAAGGGCTTATATCCAAAAGTAAATAACAAGAATGCCACAGTCGGACGTCTGAGCGACATCACATAAAGGGCTTATATTTCCTCATTTGAATTCCAGTAGTTCATGAAGGTAAATCATCCCAAGGAATACTCAGCACATAATAATAAACCGGTTAGTCCATCCACAGGAATAACATTCAGCCGGGTTTACCACTCTCAGTTTCATGTTTATCCTCCGAAGACTGTCACTGAGACTGACACTGAGACTGACACTGAGACTGACACTGATATGTTGATCAAAGTCCTTGATCATGGACATGGTTACTCGAATGGTTTTGACTCTGCAGAGTTTGTACTCCTTGCCCACAGCCATCGGATTTCAGTAGTCACAAAGGACTAGTTCCGTTTATGGTATTTTAGAAGAAATACATCTAACCAGTACACACCCATTCCACATTTCGCTGCCAAGAATCACCCTAGGCAACATTCAAGAAAAACTCTAAGACGGGGAGGCTACAACCTCGAATAGCATGGGATCAAATTTATATCGTGCGCTCTAAGGGGTGCCCCCCTCTCGGTCCCAACTGGAAACACCGATGCCCCCTGACCGGATGACGGGCTTTAATCCAGGGCCATGGAACCCTCATCACGACCCCTCTATTTGGTGTGTACAAGGAAAGAGGTTTGCAACTTACTAAACTGTGTTCTTTGCAGAAAACATGTGGTAGCACGGAAGGGGACGAACGGGAACAAGACATGATCCACGTTAATACTGGAGTTAAACAGTTGATATAAACTGGCATGCTTCAACAATACTAGCTTGCAACCTATCATGCCACCACATGATCGGGTTATATCACCATCATAAGAACGCATCATTATTGAAGCTCACTCGCAGCTTACTTTGCATGAAATATAACCTTCACAAATTCTCATATAAACATGCCATGCGAAAACCACTCAAGCAAACATGAAAAACACTCATCATATCAAAGGTTCAAACATGCTTGCCTGGTTCGGAGTAGTCGGAGTCTAGCTCGGCGAAATTTGCGGCTCCGTCCCCTCCTTCGGTATCTATGTTGTTGTAAAAGAAATCGGATACTAACGTAAATACCGTGCATGCATAAAAATAGTTCCAAATAATTTTTAAATAAATATGATAAAAAACTAGATAGAAAAATAAAGGTGCTAGAAAAAGAATCAACTCAAAATCATCTTTTTTAAAAAGTTATAAAGGCTTTAGTCCAGGGCCTAATCTGTGATGAGACATAAACTTTCCAGGGGCTAGTTTAGAAAAACAGAAAACGATTCAGTTAGAAATACGCCAACCCAAAGGGAACACGTACTTTGGCCGAAGGCGCTTTCGGAAAACGTTTCGAATAAGAAGGGAGAGGCTGACGAGGGGGTCCCGCATGTCAGGTTTAAAAATCTCACCATCGACCGAAGCAAACGATGATCGCCGGTGATCCAGAGGAGGGCAAGGGTATGGTTGCACTCACGGGACAATTCCACGTCGGTGGGTGGTGGACTTGGTCGTCAGCGAGCACCACGTCGACGGCGGCCTCCACTCCGGTGGGCGGTGGTTCGACCGGGGATGGATCCCTGCGAAGAGAGCTGCAAACGCCAAATTGAAGCGCGGGTTAGGGGAGTGGGTTCACTAGGAGGCTACTGGCACAGTTTGGGAGGCGGGGGTGCTCTCACCAGAGAGAATCTTGCCGGAGCCCGAAGCGGATCGGGGCGGCCGGAGTTGGGGAAGAAGGCCTCCTCGAGGTCCTTCTAGCGGCTGGGCGTGGTTCTGGTGAGGTGGAGGAGTGGTGCTGGGTCGAAGGCGAGCTCGGAGCCTCCATTTATAGCCGGCCCGAGGCGGTTGCCGAGAACGGGATTTCTCCGGCGAGTAATTATGGCGAGGTGGTGGTCGAGCTGACGGATTAGGTGACTGGGCAGCTGCGGATTGGTTCACTGGTTCCATTCAATGACTAATCTTGGTACAACTTGCGCGATACTCCAGGCCTTCGACGGAACGGCCTCGCGGGCTCGTCGGCGGCAGAGAGCGGCTCTACGCCTCTCAGGCCACGGCGACGGTTCTGCAGTGTGCACAGAGAAGAGGACGGCCACGCGATGGCTCCTGGTAGTGTGGGCGGTGCTGGACGGTGCCGTACTGCAGGGCTGGCCCCTGCTGGCCGCCACGGGCGGTTCTGCCACCGCGGGAGGCGCCGGAGTTGACGTGACATGTCGCCACCGACGCTCGCAACCGACCAAGCAACCATGCGGCACACTGGATAAGAAGGAGGAGCAGTGAGCAACGAGCGAACGAGAGCACTGGCGAGATTGACGCTGCCGACTCACGAAAATGACACTGTCTCTAAACTGAAACACTGAAGTCTGAATTTGAACAGAAACATGCACACCAGCTGTTCGACGAAATGTTTTAAGCACGTGGAAAAATTTTCTTGAGCTGAGACTTGGTGAGGTGGTCTCTTGATGCATGTGGAGACTGCCTGAATTATCTCAGAATTTTTGGAAAAGAAAAAGAATGAAATTCACCAAAAATGGCAAATCTGGTCCAAACTTGCAGCAACTAATTTTGAAAAAATTGAACTGTGGACTGGCAGATCTTGATGGATCCAGGTTGAGGGTACTAAGGACTAGACAGAGGAATTTATTTGGAACCAAAACTCAAAGGAAATCTAGTAGTTCCTTTATAAATCACTAAGGTCCAAATTAAATTACAGAAAAAGTTTTGAGGATAAAATAAATAGAAATAAAATCTAAAAGAGGTTGAAACTTGCTGGTATTGGATGCTTGGCTTGACCCAAAGTAGGGAGGTTGGTTTTGGAAGAAAGTTTTCTACATAGGCCATGGCAAGAGAGTACTTTTGAATAGGGAAGGATAAAATCCAAAATTATATGGATTCTTTTTTAAAAGGAAGAATTTGTAAAACCACCCAAAAGTATTTGTGTTGAGCCAACCCAAGATGAAAACCCTCAAGACCAAAATCAAGGTTGGGAAGAACACATAAAATTTTTGTCTTAAAAGAAATTTTTTGAGAAGGAGAGTCTTTTAGAAAAAAATTTAAATAACTTCCTTCCAGTTAATTAAAGAATTTGATAAAACCAAATCAAAAATTTTGGAGCATTACAACACCTACCCCCTTAGGAAAAATCTCGTCCCTGAGATTTCAGCTGATCCTCAAATAGGTGTGGGTACTCTGTCCAAAGAAAATCCTCTCTTTCCCATGTTGCTTCATCCTCGGTGTGATTACTCCACTGGACCTTGAAAAACTTAATTGTTTTCTGACGGGTCCTTCTTTCAGACTCCTCCAATATTTTTATTGGACGTTCCATGTAGGTGAGTCTGGTTGTACGTCAATTCTCTCATGAGAGACATGCTTCTCTGGGTTGCTTACACATTTCCTCAACTGTGAGACGTGGAACACGTCGTGGACGTCTGACAACTCTTCGGGTAGGTCTAGCTGGTAGGCCACTGTGCCTCTTCGTGCAATCACACAGAAGGGTCCAATAAACCGTGGTGCTAGCTTTCCTTTAACTTTGAATCGTTACAGGCCCGTCATAGGAGATACTCGTAGATAGACATATTCATCGGGTTCAAAGCTGAATTCACGATGTTTTTGATTGTAATAACTCTTTTGTCGGCTCTGGGCTGTCTTGAGTCGATCCCTGATTAGTCTAACTTTCTCCTCAGCTTCCTTGAGCATGTCTGGGACGAAGATACGACTGTCTCCTATTTCTGACCAATTTAATGGGGTACGGCATCTTCGCCCGTACAAGGCTTCAAAAGGTGCCATTTGTAGACTGGCTTGGTAACTGTTGTTGTATGCGAATTCGGCATACGGCAAGCTTTCTTCGGTGAGAACACATGCTCTTAGCATGTCCTCTAGAATTTGGTTCACACGTTCAGTTTGTCCTCCAGTCTGGGGGTGGTATGCTGTAATGAATACTAGTTGAGTTCTCAGAGCTTGTTGTAAATGATCCCAAAATCTAGAGACGAATTGAGTGCCTCTGTCGGATATTATAGTCTTTGGAATTCCATGCAGACAAACTATACGGGAGAGATAAATTTTGGCAAGCTTCTGAGTGGTGTGGGTTGTCTTTACTGGGATGAAATGTGCTACCTTAGTTAATCTATCTGTGACGACCCATGTGGCATCATTTCCGTGTCGTGACCGAGGTAGTCCGACAATAAAATCCATTCCAATTTCGTCCCATTTCCACTCAGGTATCCTGTTTGGCTATAATAGTCCGGCTGGTTTTTGGTGCTCGGCTTTAATGCGCTGACATGAATCACAACATGCAATGAATGTGGCTATATCCCCCTTCATACCGTGCCACCAAAAATTTTCCTGAATGTCCTTGTACATTTTGGTTCCTCCAGGGTGGATTGAATATGGAGCGGTGTGGCCTTTGGCTAGAATTTGCTGTTTGAGGTCCTCTATATTTGGTACGCAGAGTCTATCTCTGTACCATAATATTCCCTTATTGTCTATGACGAATTCTGAAGCCTTGCCCAGACTCACTTTTCTTTTTATGCCTTCGATGCTGGGGTGTCCATGCTGAGCCTTCTTAATCTGTTCCATTAGGGTGGGCTGTATTTCCAAATTTGACACATTGCCTTCAGTGACCATCACCAAGTTGAGTTTGGCGAACTCCTGTTGAAATTCAGGTCTCAAGTTCTGTAGACTGTCGTTGCCCGAGCTGGGGTTTCGACTAAGAGCATCTGCCACTACATCCGCCTTTCCTGGATGGTAGTGAATGCCAACATCATAATCTTTCACTAATTCTAACCAGCGCCGTTGTCGTAAATTGAGTTCTGGTTGTGTGAAAATATATTTGAGGCTTTTATGGTCCGTATATATTTCACAACGATTTCCAAGCAAAAAGTGCCTCCATTCCTTGAGTGCATGAATGACTGCTGCTAATTCCAAGTCATGAGTAGGATAATTTTCTTCATGCTTTCGTAGTTGCCGGGAAGCATATGCAACTACCTTGCCTTCTTGCATTAGTACGCATCTGAGGCCCTTCCGGGATGCGTCACAATATACTTCAAAACTTTTGTGTATGTCTGGTAGAACCAATACTGGTGCTGTTGTTAATTTCCTTTTGAGTTCTTGGAAACTTTTCTCGCAAGCTTCAGTCCATACAAATTTCTTATCCTTCTTGAGTAACTGCGTCATTGGTTTTGCTATGGTGGAGAACCCCTCAATAAACCTTCGGTAATATCCAGCCATCCCCAGGAAACTTCGTACATCTGTTACATTGGCTGGTGGTTTCCAGCCAAGTATGGCCTTGACTTTTTCTGGGTCCACGGCAACACCTTCTTGGGTCAATACGTGGCCTAGAAAACCAACCTGTCTTAACCAAAATTCACATTTGCTGAATTTGGCGTATAATTGATGCTTCCTTAATTCTCCCAGTACAATTCTGAGATGTTCAGCATGTTCTTCTGGTGTCTTAGAGTATACCAGAATATCATCAATGAACACCACAACAAATTTGTCCATAAATTTCATAAACACTTTGTTCATGAGGTGGACAAAAATATGCAGGGGCGTTTGTCAGTCCAAACGGCATTACTATAAATTCATATAATCCGTATCTGGAGGTGAATGCTGTCTTAGGGATATCTTCTGTCCGTACTTTTAATTGATGATACCCTGACCTTAAATCAATTTTTGAGAAAACCTTGGCTTGTGCGAGTTGGTCAAATAAATCATTTATCTGTGGCATCGGATATTTGTTTTTGATGGTGACCATGTTGAGTGCACGATAGTCTATACATAAGCTCAGTGTCCCGTCTTTTTTCTTGGCAAATAATACTGGTGAGCCCCAAGGAGAGGAGCTGGCTCGTATAAATCCTTTATCCAATAATTCTTTTATTTGCTTCTTTAATTCAACCAACTCGGAGGGTGCCATTCTATAGGGTTTCTTGTAAATGGGGGTGGTTCCAGGTGCTAGTTCAATGATGAACTCTATTTCCCGGTCTGGTGGCATGCCTTGTAGCTCTTCGGGAAATACGTCAGGGAACTCACACACCACTGGAACTTTTCTTAACTCTGAAATGTCCACCTTGTTCAACCTTGGTTGCCGTGATATTGGTTTTTCTTGAGCTGCAACTTTTATCGTCTTCCCGTGATGATGAGTAAGAATTACAGTCCGATTGAAGCAGTCGATAAATCCCTTGTTGGTGGTTAACCAGTCCATTCCTAGGATAACATCCAGTCCCTTATTTTCCAATACAATGAGGTTTGCCTGAAACTTTAGTCCCTCAATCTCAATAACCACACCTTGGCAGTAACTCTGAGTGATTTGCTTAATCCCGGGGGACTTGATGGTCATGGATTTTTCCAAGGGAAGCATCGAAAAATCATGTTGCAAAGCAAATTTCTTTGAAATGAACGAGTGAGAAGCTCCAGAATCAAACAAAACCGTGGCAGGTATTGTGTTGACAGGAAACGTACCGAGTACGATATCCGGAGCATTCTGTGCTTCCTCCTTGGTCACATGGTTCAAGTGGCCCTTCTTGTGATTGTTATTGGGGTTGAAGTTGTTACGCTTGGGTGTTGAATTATTTCCACTGTTATTTGGCTTTGGGGCCGAGTTTCTTGGCTTTGGGCACTGTTTGGCATAGTGTCCTTCGTCTCCACAAGCGTAGCAAGTAACACCTGGGCGATATGTAAAATCCTTGTCTCTTGCATGAAATTTTTTGTTTGGGCATGGAACAATAGTTGTGGATTTGTTCGCTCCAATTTTCTGAAAATCAGTCTTGTTCTAATTGTTGCGAGCATGAGTAGTCTTGTCCCTTTTGCGCTTGCGAAAATCCTCCAAGCTGCGGCGCTCATTTTCCAATGTAATAGCTTTGTCCACAAGTGTTTTGAAATCTGGAAAGGTATGTACGACCAGATGGCATTTAAGTGCTGGTGCCAGACCGTCCAGAAATTTTTCCATCTTTTTATTTTCAGTCATATGCTCTTCGTTGGCATAATGAGATAATTGAGTAAACTGACTATTGTACTCAGTCACTGTCATTCTTCTCTGCTTGAGGTCATCAAACTCCCTTTTCTTGATCCTCATAGTGCTTCTGGGAATGTGCGCCCCACGAAAACCTTCTTTAAATTCTTCCCAGGTGATGTTATTTTCATTGGGGTGCATGTGTAGGAAATTTTCCCACCATGATGCAGCTGCTCCCGTGAGGTAGTGAGGTGCATAAAGTACCTTCTCACGGTCCAAACATTGTGCAATAATTAACTTCCTTTCAATGTCTCAAAGCCAATCATCGGCCTCAAGAGGTCTATCAGTGTGAGAGAACGTTGGGGGACGTGTCTTTTGTAGTTCAGGCAATTTGGAATGCTACTGATATGGTTCACGATGATTTCCCATATTGATAACATGGTTCATCATTTCTTGATGTTGCTGCTGGCTTTGCTCATAAAGGCGGCATACTTGAAAAAATGTTGTTTCACTGCCTTGCTGACTTGACTGCCCCTGTGTGAAATTGTCACTTGTCTGGGTACCATAATTTTCTTCTGGCAGAATTGGCATGGAACGAGTCTAGGGACGAGGCATTTTCCACTCTGGGGTATTTTTGCAGAATTCATGAGAAAAACTGAGTGGCAAAAATAAATAATTTTGCAAAGGTGGAAATTTTAAGAACTCCAATTTTTTTTCAAGAAAATACTTGATTGCGCATGGAGAAGGACCGCTCAGTACATATCTTACACGCAAGCCGTAATTATACAATACATCACTCAGGATGTGCGTACACATTCCTGACATGTTATTTAGGCTAGTGCACTTCTCCGAGTTCCTACATGATGCGCACACAAACTACTTCTCACCAAACCTATATACATATAAACATATCATACAAGCTGGTACATCGCACGGCTGCTAGGCGCACTCAGTCGGAGATGGTAAAAACTTCCCTCGGCCTGCCGAGTGTAAGACCTAGGGATGCTGGAGACTCAACCTCCTCCTCACTAATAGGCTCCAGACGTGAAGTACTGGGTTGAGGAGCTGGTGCGGGCGCGGCAGGTGGTGCAGCACTGACTGGAGTAGGAGCAATGACTTGGTCAAACTCCTCAGTGGTAGGCAGGCGGCGAGCGGTGGCTAAGATGGCAGGTGTATAGGATGCTGAGGATGAGACGTAACTCAGTGGTGGTGCTGTATGGAGGAGCTCCCTCCTGTTGGAGGAACAGCCCTGAACGAAGTCCATACGAGCCTCCACAAAGTCGCCCACGAGGTTATCAAAATCTGCCTCAAGAGCTTTGAGATACTCAACCAACATTTCAATAGCCTCATCTCTCTCCCCCCTAGCGCAAGTGAACGCACAGTGACATGTGTATGGCACGTGGCATGGGAGGTAGCGGTAGCGACGAGCCTTCATCGAAGGAAGAGCATCCCGGAGACGAGCTATCGCCTCACGGGTAGCCATCTGCATGGCATGCCTCTCCGTAGGCATGGCCCGTCCCACAAATCGGAAGCGGCGTGACTCAGAACGTCCTCCCTTGAATTGCATTGCGGCCTGGTGCATAGACACGCTGTCGCTGATCTTGTGCTGGTAGAGTGTGAACTCCGGACGAGCCGATGGCCCGATCGCGACCTTGGTGATGGAGACGAGAAGCTTGATAAACCCCTCAGGTACATTGGCGAACACCTGTGACTCACAGTCGCTCCAGCCATCTACAAAAGTAGACAAAAATTCCAGATAGTCAATTCATAAATTTATGATGACTAACAGAAAATTGCTACAATTGCAAAATGTTAAAATAGCACTTATTACGCTAATAACCGATTAGCGATCGTACCTAGTGGCTTCCTACAGTCAGCCTGGCTCTGATACCAAGGTTGTCAGGACTGGTTTTCCAATAAAACATTTATTGAAAAAGCGACCATTATATCAGACCAGTATAGAAGAATCCTCCTTACTGGTAGACAAATCCTTGATACAGAAATCTAGAAGTACTAAATATTATACAAGGTTGAGCTGAGGCTGCTCAACAATTTATTACAAGCACGCCGATATTATACATAAAGGCGGATATGACACAAAGGGTATGGTGGCATAACTACTGACTCGTAAAAAAAGTGGTGGTGGATATGTCACCGTGAAGTGGGTGACATGACTCCAAAATCTTACAGCTCATCAAGCGCCGGAGTGAGGCTTGATGATTTTATTAGGGTAGCGGAAGTGTATATAATACAAGTGACCAACTCCAGGATCGCACGGGACTGACTGGGACTCCTCTAGGCGTCAGTCTCGCTATCGTACTCTTCATCCATAAGATCGCCTTCGTCAATATCTGGCCAAATCAACAAGCCAGGTGAGTACTTTGAATGTACTCGCAAGACAGTTTGGACATAAGATATAAAAAATGCAAACATGATGCACATGAGCAGACTAGTAATGCGCACAGATAATGAATTTGCACTACACGTTAAATGAAAAGGAAGTCAGGCGATAGTCCTCCCGAAATCCCAATAAAATAGTTGAAGACCGATCGAGTGTCTGAAGCGACGCCTCAAAAGGTAAAATAACTTAACATGCCGCAGTCGGGCGTCAGGGAGACACCACATAAAGGGCTTATATTGAAACGTAAATGACAGAACGTGCCACAGTTGGACATCTAAGCGACATCTCGAAAAGGGCTTATAATGAAAGTAAATAACTCGGCTGCCATAGTCGGAAGTCTGAGCGACATCACATAAAGGGCTTATATTAAAAGTAAATAACAAGAATGCCTTAGTCGGATGTTTGAGCGACATCACATAAAGGGCTTATATCCAAAGGTATAACAAGAATGCCACGGTCGGACATCTGAGCGACATCACATAAAGGGCTTATATCCAAAAGTAAATAACAGGAATACCACAGTCGGACGTCTGAGCGACATCACATAAAGGGCTTATATTTCGTCATTCGAATTCAAGTAGTTCGTGAAGGTAAATCATCCCAAGGAATACTCAGCACATAATAATAAACCGGTTAGTCCATCCACAAGAATAACATTCAGCCGGGTTTACCACTCTCAGTTTCATGTTTATCCTCCGGAGACTGTCATTGAAACTGACACTGAGACTGACACTGAGACTGACACTGATATGTTGATCAAAGTCCTTGATCATGGACATGGTTACTCGAATGGTTTTGACTCTGCAGAGTTTGTACTCCTTACCCACAGCCATCGTATTTCAGTAGTCACAAAGGACTAGTTCCGTTTACGGTATTTTAGAAGAAACACATCTAACCAATACACACCCATTCCACATTCCGCTGCCTGGAATCGCCCTAGGCAACGTTCAAGAAAAACTCTAAGATGGGGAGGCTACAACCTCGAATATCATGGGATCAAATTTATATCACGCGCTCTAAGGGGTGCCCCCCTCTCGGTCCCAACCAGAAACACCCATGCCCCTTGACTGGATGACGGGCTTTAATCCAAGGCCATGGAACCCTCATCACGGCCCCTCTATTTGGTGTGTACAAGGAAAGAGGTTTGCAACTTACTAAGCCGTATTCTTTGCAGAAAACATGTGGTAGCACGAAAGGGGGAGAACGGGAACAAGACTTGATCCACGTTAATACTGGAGTTAAATAGTTGATATAAACTAGCATGCTTCAACAATACCAGCTTGCAACCTATCATGCCACCACATGATCAGGTTATATCACCATCATAAGAACGCATCATTATTGAAGCTCAGTCGCAGCTTACTTTGCATGAAATATAACTTTCACAAATGATTATATAAACATGCCATGCGAAAACCACTCAAGAAAACATGAAAAACACTCATCATATCAAAGGTTCAAACATGCTTTCCTGGTTCGGAGTAGTTGGAGTCTAGCTCGGCGAAGTTTGCGGCTCCATCACCTCCTTCGGTATCTATGTTCTAAAAGAAATCGGATACTCACGTAAATACCGTGCGTGCATAAAAATTGTTCCAAATAATTTTCAAATAAATATGATAAAAAACTAGATAGAAAAATAAAGGTGCGAAAAAAGAATCAACTCAAAATCATGTTTTGTTTAAAAGTTATAAAGGTTTTAGTCCAGGGGCTAATCTGTGATGAGACATAAACTTTCCAGGGGCTAGTTTAGAAAAACAGAAAACGCTTCAGTTAGAAATACGCCAACCCAAAGGGAACATGTACTTTGGCCGAAGGCGCTTTCGGAAAACGTTTTGAATAAGAAGGGAGAGGCTGACGAGGGGGTCCCGCATGTCAGGTTTAAAAATCTCACCGTCGACCGAAGCAAACGATGATCGCCGGCGATGATCGACGGCGATCCAGAGGAGGGCAAGGGTATGGTTGCACTCACGGGACAATTCCGTGTCGGTGCATGGTGGACTTGGTCGTCGGCGAGCACCATGTCGACGGCGGCCTCCACTCCGGCGGGCGGTGGTTCGGTCGGGGATGGATCCCTCCGAAGAGAGCCGCAAACGCCAAATTGAAGCGCGGGTTAGGGGAGTGGGTGCACTAGGAGGCTACTGGCATAGTTTGGGAGGCGGGGGTGCTCTCACCAGAGAGAATCTTGCCGGAGCCCGAAGCGGATCGGGGCGGCCGGAGTTGGGGAAGAAGGCCTCCTCGAGGTCCTTCTAGCGTCTGGGCGTGGTTCTTGTGAGGTGGAGGAGTGGTGCTGGGTCGAAGGCGAACTCGGGGCCTTCATTTATAGCCGGCCCGAGGCGGTTGCCTAGAACGGGATTTCTCCGGCGAGTAATTATGGCGAGGTGGTGGTCGAGCTGACGGCTTAGGTGACTGGGTAGCTGCGGATTGGTTCACTGGTTCCATTCAACGGCTAATCTTGGTACAACTTGGGCAATACTCTAGGCCTTCGACGGAACGGCCTCACGGGCTCGTCGGCGGCAGAGAGCGCGCTCTGCACCTCTCAGGCCACGGCCACGGTTCTGCAGTGCGCACAGAGAAGAGGACGGCCACGCGGTGGCTCCTGGTGGTGTGGGCGGTGCTGGACGGTGCCGTACTGCAAGGCTGACCCCTACTGGCCGCCACGGGCGGTTCTCCCACCGCGGGAGGCGCCGGAGTTGACGCGACACATCGCCACCGACGCACGCAACCGGCCAACCAACTGTGCGGCGCACTGGATAAGGAGGAGCAGTGAGCAACGAGCCAATGAAAGCACTGGCGAGATTGACGCTGCCGACTGACGAAAACGACACTGTCTCTGAACTGAAACACTGAATTCTAAATTTGAGCAGAAACAATGCACACCAGCTATTTGACGAAATGTTTTAAGCATGTGGAAAATTTTTCTTGAGCTGAGACTTGGTGAGGTGGTCTCTTGATGCATCTGGAGACTGCCTGAATTATCTCAGAATTTTTGGAAAAGAAAAAGAATGAAATTCACCAAAAATGGCAAATCTGGTCCAAACTTGCAACAAGCAAATTTTGAAAAATTTGAACTGTGGACTGGCAGATCTTGATGGATCTAGGTTGAGGGTACTAAGGACTAGCCAGAGGAATTTATTTGGAACCAAAACTCAAAGTAAATCTAGTGGTTCCTTTATAAATCACTAAGGTCCTAATTAAATTACAGAAAAAGGTTTGAGGATAAAATAAATAGAAATAAAATCTAAAAGAGGTTGAAACTTGCTCGTATTGGATGCTTGGCTTGACCCAAAGTAGGGAGGTGGGTTTTGGAAGAAAGCTTTCTACATAGGCCATGGCAAGAGAGTACTTTTGAATAGGGAAGGATAAAATCCAAAATTATAGGGATTCTTTTAAAAAGGAAGAATTTGTAAAACCACCCAAAAGTATTTGTGTTGAGCCAACCCAAGATGAAAACCCTCAAGACCAAAATCAAGGTTGGGAAGAACACATAAAATTTTTGTCTTAAAAGAATTTTTTTGAGAAGGAGAGTCTTTTAGAAAAAAAATTTAAATAACCTCCTTCCAATTAATTAAAGAATTTGATAAAACCAAATCAAAATTTTTGGAGTGTTACACATGCCTTTTAAAAAATCATGATGGTGGAGCCCGAGGTATTAAGGTGGCACCTAATGCACCAGAAATGAACCACATTTTGTTTGTTGATGACAACTTTTTGTTCTTTGAATCCAATACTAATAGTGCGGTTCACGTCAGTGGTCTCTTGAAAATATATTGTGATGCCTCTGGCCAAAGAATAAATGTGGAAAAATCATCTATATATGTCAGCAAAGGAGTTTCAGGAAACTTGAGGGGTGATGTCAAAAATATATTGGAGGTGTAGAATGAATCATTGTCAGAAAAAAATACCTAGGTAGTCCCACAGATGTGGGGAAATCCAAAAAGGGCTGCTTTAGATATATGAAAGATAGGGTTTGGAAT